>NC_089806.1:34325546-34673046 GCF_029633855.1 Hoplias malabaricus | reverse complement strand
ATACTATCTCATATTGGTTCTGTTCTGTGTAGACAGCAGCTACTATTTGGATACAAGTCAACTGTGTGTGTGTGTGTGTGTGTGTGTGTGAGAGAGACTATGTGGGAGAGGGGTGTGTTTGAAATAATGGAGCAGGTGGTTTTGTTGAGGAGTGAATCACTAAGCTGGGGGAAGGGTGTAAATGTCTCAATAGCAGCCTATGTGTGCTTGTGTATGTGTGAAATCCTCTGAGGGAATCACAGAAGATTCCAAAGTCTCCGGACTCTAGGGGGGCAAAGACGGGACAATGTGTGGAATGTTTGGAATTCTGAATGTGGAAACCCTGCAGCCTACACTTTTTTTTTGTTGTTATGTGTGTGTGTGTGTGTGTGTGTGTGTGTGTGTTTTTCATGATAAATTAGGCTGACCCAAAAAGCAAAAACGTTCAGCGCTTACTCATATTCAATGACACAATAACATGAGTTCATGATGATTCAAATGTGCAGCAATGACATCAGCTCCTTAAAACAGTGAATACATATTAGGTAAACAAATAAGTTTTAACCCTGTTGACCCACATTTTGTGTATAACTGTAAATTAAAATGCTAACATTCTCCCGCTCTTTTGCCATTCCGTGGTAATTGCGTAATATTAAAATGACAATTTTCACTTTATATATTTTTTAAAAATGAATAAATTACACTCACTCTCATTAACATCAACATAATCTTTAAATCATCTGAACCAAAACCCACACATATTATGGATAAAATATCCCCAAGAAGAGAACATTTTGATGCACATGCTTTGGCAGTGCTTTAACTCATAACGAACGCAGTGACTAATAAATTCTTCTAGCTTGCCATTTTCAAACTACTTAATTTTTAGGTTATTTTTTTGTTGAATAAAATGACAATTGTCTTTTTTAATACTATGTAACAGTTAACATAGCATGTCCAAACTTTTTTAGAGTGTTTCAACCTTTAACCATAACACCTTCCAGTTGCTGGGTCAGGAGTAGTGACCAAGGCACTGCCCCTCTCCCTCAAGCTTCTAACTAGCCTCCTATTTTTTGTGCCAGAGTTCAAGAGATGCTCTTTCTTCAGCTTCATTCAAATTTTGAAAAGCAGTTTTCATGTTGTGGCTTTTTACTCCAACACCGATTGTGCTGGGAATAGTCAACATCCCACTTCCACTGTAAACAGCCATGTTGTCCAACCATTGTCCCAACAAAGTTGTTGATACACGGTCTTCTTTCTCTCTGAAGCTTCCTCACAGGCCTCCTCCCACAAACAAGGAGATTATTTTCTGAACCTCTGGAGACCATATGACAATGTATGGTCTATGATTTCTGTCATTCAATGAAGGTCAGCCTTCATTGTCCATCCCTGAGTAGGCCTCTGACCCTCTTTCACAAATTTGATGGTGCTTAGTGATGTTTTTGTTTCGGCTGGGTGTTTTGCTGCATTCCATCTAAACTTGGATGCTGGGATTTCAAAGTTCCGAGTAGGAAATTTCAACTGGAATGGAATTGTCAGATTTCGTACTCTGAAAATCAGGAGAGCCTCACTACCTACTTGGATTCTGGTGTTCAGAATCCATAATGGCTGCCCACACGTCAGTAGCAAGTAAAAGCAGTAATATCAGTTTATTAGCGCTTCTGTTGTGTCTCATTAAATCAGTCATACACATGTACTGGCCAACTTCTAGCTGTATTTGTTTCATCTTAGTCTCCCCTCTGTCAGAACAGTTTTATGTAAAATAGTATCAGCATTTCTAAATGAAGCTTAATTCAGAAAAATAAAACTTACTTTATTGATGAGTATGATCTTTTTTTTATGCTAGGTACTTTTTTGACAGCAAAATTTTTTAGCCTCTACGTGTTGTGTTCAGTTAAGGAAATTTATCATTGCTTAAGAGATAGTGACAATAACCAATCTAAAACATATTTGATTAACCAGACAAACAGTGACAGGCATAATGGAGAGCTTTTTAATTAACTCTTAATTTGGGAAGGTTATTTGATTTTTTTTCTCCAGTACTCACATATTTTTGGCTAGCAACTGGCTTTCAGTATGACTTGAAAATGTAAGACTCAGTGGAAGCACATGCAACAAAAAATTTCTAGGATTTAAATGGAAATAAATCAAACAGTGTACGGCGTGGGCTTTTAGCCAAACTTCCACAGCATGCTTGGAAGGAAAAGTAATGCTACATGCTTACTTGTCTGTGTGGGAGCCATTGGAGCCAACACAATGGGAAGAAAACAAAACTTCACACTTTGGCTCCCTATTGGTCCACCACAACATTTGTTCACTAGAACCACCTGCTGGACAAAAACTCATTTGGCCAGTTTAAAGGAGATATTTCACTGTTCATGTTAGCTGAGGCATCCATACTGTTCACTAACTGAAAATACTTCATTAATAAATTAGCTGCTTTTTTATCAGTACTTTTTCAGTGATTTATTTATTTATTTATTTATTACTATTATAATTATTAATTTATTATTATTATTAATGAAATACCTACTTTCCATCCTCAAATACTCATAGTACATTGCAACCCATAATTCATCGCCAGTACTTGTCATGTCACAAAATAAAAACACATTGAATCATGCACATTCCTAGATTAATTATATTCCAATTATTTATGCTTATAACAGTTCAAAGTATTAATTAAAGCTTTAATAAAAAATATCTAAGAACACTAGCCAAAAAATCTGTATTTTGTTTAATTAGTATTTGAAGTAGAGCTTACACCTAATGGAGGCTTATATTCACCCGACACCAATTCTTAAATATATTTGGTATGGTTTCCGACTATGTATGCAAAACTATTTTCAAAAAAAAATTACTGAACTAAGGTCCTTTAAGATTACTACTACTTGGTGTTCAGCTGTGCAGGAAGGTTTGGCCTGTACTTTTGTAGATAACAGTTCTACACAGAATGTCAAAACCACATAAGCAATCTGTTTGAAACTAGCCAAATGATTTATGGCAAATGTGTAATCCTGTTTTCAAGATGCTAAGTAATTTATTAGTTGTTAGCTCCATTATTCTCCATTGTACAAGTAAATACACAAGCTTCAGCCTCCAAATGTCCTGGCTGATTGATGCTTTTGTGGTGAAGAGGAAGTTTGATTTTTCTAAGCTACTACTTTTAATGCCCAGGTAAAACTGGCAACAACTACATACAAGCTTCTGTTTCTGTTATCGACAACAGTTCATGTGCCAAACCTGAGCTCAGAGCTCTGCAAAACGAGAAGGCAGCCAAAAGGCATTTTCACATGCATTTTGAACTAAATTCTTACGCCACAGCATGTGAGAGTGGGAGGTGGGTTACATAGAACCCACGCCTTCAGTTGTATTGAAGTCTGCCATTAGAGTGTAGGCATCTTGAATGTACAAAGCGCATTCTCACTGATGTTACTGGGCTATTTAAAATATGACAAAAATTCTTTTTTGCACAGTTGGATTTTTGGACACATGCACAAAGCACAAGCCTGCAGATGGTCACCAATTTTAGGCCTTGGATGTCTCTGGAATGCTTGATACTTGTCACAGCCAGATACGTTCAACATTTGTCACATCTGCTGTGCAACATGTCACCAATGATCTCTACACACGTTTTGGTAATGCTGAATCGTCTATAGCGTACGCTAATAGTTTATTTTTGAATGGCTTCTGCTCATTTTTTTCTTACTACACATAAGCTCTTAAAGATGCACAAAAATGAATATTGTCTGAATGTCAGAATGGAGGAGGTCATAAATAGTGCAGTGCCTGACCTAGTCATGTTTCATGCTTTTTTTTAATGGACAGTGAAAAAAGCCCCTTTAAGGAAGTATTCCCAAACACATTACTGGACTTGCGTTTATGTCAGAGTGGAAAGTAAATTAACATAATGCCAAAAAAAGATTGAAGAAAACTGAACAAAAATGGCAAAAAGATAGAGCTTCTGCTCCTTACTTAGCAGACATATCATTATGATTTTGAAGCTGTAACTTTAAGGTAAAAATACTACCTAGTGTTCCTTTAATATACATAAAATATCTAGTGTATGTCTAGTATATTGCTGCCAGGCTTAATTATCAACATTCAGGTTACTAATGAATCTTTACTGATTCACTGAAACTTTAAGGATGTATTTTATTTTGATTAGTTGGGTAATTATGACAGCCTGATATCCCCTACACATGTTTTAGTGGTGAAGTAGGTTTCTTCAGAGAATTCCAAGATAATATTTTCTTGGGTTCACTGACACATATTGACTGACCCATTCACCCTGAAATTTATACTAGTTTCCTACTTATAACCAGTGGCACTTTTAATGGCTCTGTGAGAATAATGTAGCCTAATTGTGCTCATAAATGTGAGATTTAATTATATTTTCTCTTCCCTCAATTCTCTTAGGACCACTGAGTAACACATCCGAATCTGTTGCCAATCCAAGTGATGCCACTTGTGCAGACACACACACACACACAAACAGACACAGACACACAGCCTTTGCGCACTGGCTATGGTCTTTCCCAGAGTGCTTTTAGGCACAGCTGGAGTCGCACCACGCCATTGGCTCCCTGTCTGCTCCAGTGCTGCAAAGCCCATAGCAACCAGGATAAGTGACAGCCGCATTGCTTTGGCCTAAGACACATACACAGACGCCGTTCATCAGAGTTGCATTTTTTTTCCTTGGCTCCGCCTTTGTTGCTTCCCTTGCTGTCAATTCCTTTACCCCCTCTTTTCTTAAAGTAATCAAGAATTGTTTGTCTGCAAAATATATCTGCAAATTCATTCATTTGCATGCTGTAACCACTTATCCAATTCAGGGGAACGGTGTGTTCGGAGCCTACCCAGAATTATCGCATAAATGTTACTGGAAAATTATCATTTTTTAGTATTCAGTATTTCCAAAGTAAAGGGCTACCTGCTCCTAATGAAACATTAATAATTTATTTTGTGTTATTTTCCATTTATCATGGAGTTATTTGGTACAATTAGCCATTAGTGTCTCCATGCTCTTTTCTTCCCCAGTACCACCTGCTTCATACCTCTGTACCGTAATATTACCAGTGGGCCACAAAGTACCAGACCAATACTTATTATATTTATTTGGGACCATGGGAATGCAGCCATAAAAACCTCACCGTAAAAAAAAACCTGACCTAATTAGGAAAGAGTATTTAAATTTGATAAACCATATAATACATGCCAGACAGCTAACTTAGACTTTTATTTCTTACCTCTCAAAATTTGGACCTATATACAGTCCCTCTACTTTCAATTGTCCACTTGTAAGCAGCTGTTGTAAACAATAATATTTCATTCAGTTTGCCACCATTTTAAAATAGGCTTGTGTCAGCTTGATTTATTGATATTTTACATTTTTATGTTCAGTGATACACATCATATTTAGATTGGCAGGCAACCATACATCTCTTACAAATTTAATAAAATTCATTCATCCATTATCTGTAACCGCTTATCCAATTCAGGGTCGCGGTGGGTCCAGAGCCTACCTGGAATCATTGGGCGGGAATACACCCTGGAGGGGGCGCCAGTCCTTCACAGGGCAACACAGACACACACACATTCACTCACACCTCAAACACATTTTGAGTCGCCAATCCACCTACCAACGTGTGTTTTTGGACTGTGGGAGGAAACCGGAGCACCCGGAGGAAACCCACACGGACACGGGGAGAACACACCAACTCCTCACAGACACAGTCTCCTCACAGTCACCCGGCGCAGGAATCGAACCCACAACTCCAGGTCCCTGGAGCTGTGTGACTGCAACACTACCTGCTGCGCCACCGTGCCGCCCTAATTTAATAAAATAGGACATTAAAATAGGTTAAAAAAAAAGTGCCTTCAAATGGAAAAAGTAATAGCTTTCCTGACTGTATTACAAAAGTGTGTAAAATTTGCGATTGTCTTCCAACTTGTAGGAATTTAGACCCTGTTTACACCTGCACACCTCATGTGCCTTGAGTATAAAGATAATGTCTGTTTAAACCTTGTCCACATAAAACTTCAAATGTGAAACCAAAACGTCAACCAATGCAATCACAATCCTGCTCAAAATAACCAAAGCATTTCCCAATACAACCAATGGAAGCAAAAGCCTGCCAAATGCAACCACAACCCTTCTAATAATAAAACCAATGTAAGTAGAACTAATCATCAACAATGCTTTAAATGGTTATTGTGTTATGAGCTGAGTTGCACAATTCACAGTAAAGAGAATTTGGATTTAAATTCAACACACTGTATGTGCATTTCATTAAAACTGTAAATGCATGTGGTTAAAATAGTGTCCGGGTGCAATCCACATATTATTCTCATGAAATGAGCTTGTGTATACAGGGTCTAGGAGGAAAGGAAGGAGAAAGGGGGATGGGTAGGTTAGCTTATCGTCATGCGATTTCATGAGGATAAATGGATATCATCAGTGGGTCATCGCAGCAGTGTCAAATTATTTCTGGATAAGTGTGTGTGTGTGTGTGTGTGTGTGTGTGTGAGAGAGAGAGAGAGAGAGAGAGAGAGAGAGAGAGAGAGACAACACTCGATAAACCAAAAAACCTCTCTGACCTTAAATTTAATCTATTATTTTTAGATATATTTCTTCTGTACATAAAAGGTATAATAAAAAAGGGCCATTGGTTCATGAGTGCTTTGCTTAGCCAGCATATATTTATACACATATACAGATCTCTTTCTAGGATACAACCATCTATCAACAGACACCAATGAGGGATGTATGTTGACCTCAAGAAATATGTCTGTGAAATTTGGTGCTCTGCCAAGTTTTGAGCATCTATTATTTGCTCACTTGTCTTATCTTGATGTAAATTAAAAGAGATAGTGGATCTTTCAAATCTTCTAATTAAATTGTAAAACATTTTCTGTCATCTTAAACAGTCCTGCCCCACAGCCTAGATTTGACCACATCAGCAAAACCCATGAGTGGGTCAATCACTCAAAATATTTCGCTCCCAATTCATCGATCCTGGCTCTGGAAAGGTCTGGAAATTGTCTGAGTGCATATGTGTGTGTGTGTACCATGAAAGATGCAATAAAAAGATTTCCAATTTGTTTACTAACCAACTTAGAAATTGATGCCTTCAAAAAGTTGAGCCAAAAGGGTTTTTACCACCGCTTTATCTTTTGATTGCACTTCCATTTGGGACCTGAGGATACTAATTGTTGAAGCTTTACCAATGGAATGGACTGGAATGCAATGGAATTTTCGCTCTTTTGTTTGATACAAAACTTTATCTGCTGACCAGTCCTGTTCTCTGATTCTTCTCCTCATTATGGACAATAGGAGACAGATTTTGATTGCAGGCAGGCCAGTCAGCCCTGTTTCACCAAATGAACTGAGGATTTTGAACTGGTTCCCTTTGGGATCCTTAAATAATCTGCCCTATCCAGTGAACTGGCTCCCGTTTGCATCAGTTTCCATGGGAACCAAGCATGCGTCATTCTGGGAATGCTACTATTCTTTGGTTCTAGCCAAGAATAAATATTTGGATTTTGGAATCTGTTTATTTTTGGTGACAAATGTGGCAAACTGTAAAAAAAAGTGCTTATATATGTCATATACGTGCTGTTGATTGATCAAAAAAAATTATTACTTATTAATCGCACAATTTTCTGAAATGAATGAAGCTAGTACTTTCTTGTATTTTTGGTAGGGAGATATATAGGGGTTAGACAATGAAACTGAAACACCTGTCATTTTAGTGTGGGAGGTTTCGTGGCTAAATTGGACCAGACTGGTGGCCAATCTTCATTAATTGCACATTGCACCAGTAAGACCATGTGCATCCAGTGGTTCAAACATTGTATCCTGAAGGCGGTGCCGTGTATCAGGACGACAATGCACCAATACACACAGCAAAACTCGTGAAAGATTGGTTTGATGAACATGAAAGTGAAGTTGAACACCTCCCATGGCCTGCACAGTCACCAGATCTAAATATTATTGAGCCACTTTGGGGTGTTTTGGAGGAGCGAGTCAGGAAACGTTTTCCTCCACCAGCATCACGTAGTGACCTGGCCACTATCCTGCAAAAAGAATGGCTTAAAATCCCTCTGACCACTGTGCAGGACTTGTATATGTCATTCCCAAGACGAACTGACGCTGTATTGGCCGCAAAAGGAGGCCCTATACCATACTAATAAATTATTGTGGTCTAAAACCAGGTGTTTCACTTTCATTGTCCAACCATGGTATGTGTAGTGTGAAATGCATGACATGCTGATCAGAGGGAACCATTTTTCTTTTCAATATTATATCTAATTTTTGATGATTTATGAATAAGACTTTCTTAATTTGCTCTGTAAACCTTTCAGGGAGAGATTTAGCGTCATACACAGAAGCCTTAATGGAGAAGACTAACGCTAGAGCACAGGTCATTGCTCAAGCATGAAAGGATTAAGTGACGTAGGAGATGAAAGAGGAATGTTGGAAACATTTACTATTCTAAAACTTAACGATATCTACATATAGAGTGCACGGCTGTCACTCCCAGGAATCATCTTTAAATGAACATCATCCAAAACAGCATTCATCTAAAACATAACAGTTCTATTATTTTTCATTTCATTTTAACATTATGGGTACGTTTTGTCATTCTACCATTACATAATATAGTCCTTCTATTGCTCTGCAGACTTACATCTTGTTCTCCCTGTCCTTCACAGATCTCTAGAGCGTAGAACCATAGAGCTAGTATTATTTGGGTGGTAGATCATTGTCAGCACTGCAGTGACACTAATGTGTTGGTGGTGTGTTAGTGTGTGATGCACTTGTATCTTTAGCACATGCACAGTAGTGTTCCGTCTGGAGTTTTTAAACACCTCGTTGTCACTGATGGACTGATATTAATCCACAAACCAGAACCATCCAGCCAGTGGCCTGTGACCATTGCTGAAGTAGAGCCTTCCCGGTATTATTGGGTGCTCGGCAGGAACACACTCTGGACAGAGCCCAAGTCCATCATAGACCATTACAAACTCATTCAGTCACTCGAACACTAAAACCCTAGGACACTTTTGCACAGGTAGCACCTACCAACCTGTATTTTTGGACTTGGACAGGAAAGCAGGGCACATGGAGGAAACCCACACAGACACAGGGAGAACACGGTATACTTCTCACAGGCAATGACCAGAGGCAGGGATCTGCCTTTTCTATCTCAATGTCTTACACTCATTCCCTCCACTCTGTTAATCTGACATTCTTCTCTCTCTCTCACTCACTCACTCACTCACTCACTCACTCACTCTCTCTCTCTCTCTCTCTCTCTCTCTCTCTCTCTCTCTCTCTCTCTCTCTCTCTCCCTTCTCTAACCCTTGTTGGAAATGGGTGGGGGAATGTGTGTGTGTGTGTGTGTTAATATGGGTGAAGAGGTGAGGCCAGCATCATTGGGTAAAATCCGTCACACTCCGCTGGACTGCTTAATAGAAAGGGCAGAAGAGTGTATTGGCATGTGTGTTTCATTTATGAATCTGAATTTATTTTCTCAATTTCCTTTTTTCATCGCATCACTATCTTCCTCCCTCTCTCTCACTGTCTCCACTCTGCTTTCTTTTGTCTCACTCGTGCCGTCTTTTCTGACTTTCTCATTTTCTCTCGTTTTCCAGCTCCCACTCTCTCTGACCTCTTTTCTCTTTATTTCTCATTATCCATTTTTTCTCACTCCTCTCTCTCTCCTTTCTCTCTTACCTCATTCTCTCTCCCTCTCTCTCTCTCTCTCTCATATTACCTCTCCTAAACACTATCATATTCTTAATATTTGTATTGCTAAAGTGCCAATGCATGTAAAAACAATATAGACAATACAAACATACATTTAGCATATCTTTTTGAAATTAAAAGTAAAGTAGATGATTGCGTTCTCATAGCAAAACAAACTCCCTCCTCCCATTTGTATTCATTTAGAAACTCAGCATTTTTTAAGGTAGAATAGTATGGTTGAGTAAGAAACTGAATGTAGTTGTCAACCCCTCCAGAGTAATTTTTATGTTCCTTAAAAACATATGGCATCTTGTCTGTGTTTTTTAAAATCAGGAAATATGAGAATTCAGTCTGAAATGTACACACAGTAAGCAGTAAGCATAGCTCTCGGGTGTAGTCTTTTGGCACTGCCATCACAGTCTTTGCACTCTGGGCAGCCAGCACTTCCTGTGTCTGCGTGCCTCTATGGCCAGGCAATCTGTGCTGGGTCTGTAGCTTGTTAAGACAGAGCTTAGTTTACAGTCAGTATGTGTGCTCAGGTGATTTGTCCTGCTGTCTGCTGTTTTAGAGCCAAATAACATTTCGTTATACTTTGTGATTTTGACTTTATAATATGGGATTTGAGTTTTGTTGAAATTTTGTAATTTGGTAGGTTCTGGTTAAGTTTGCTGGTGTTTTCTGGTCCTGAGCCTGAGAGGTGTTAGTGTGTGTCAGTTGGGTTTGAAGGATTACTCTACTCGGCTCTACTCAGTTTTGGGGACCTGGTTACCTTTACCATTAGCACATCTCCCACCCCCCCAAATAGCAACCACCACCACCCCAAAATGAAGTCTGTGATGCCACAAATCACTGTCTTTAAGGAGAACCACAGGCATTGAAAACCACAACAACAGTGGCGATAACATTAAGCATTGTTTACTCATCTTGTTTTCGCATGTTAATATCTGCTTTGCCACGGACCAGTTTAGTCAGATCAATGGAGAATTTTTGTTCCTTGTTGCACTGTCCAGCTCTCACTGGAGCCTTTCATCTGCCAACATTCCATGGAATATTTTGAATCCCCTCAAAAGACCATGCTGTAATTTTATAAGCTGCCATTGTGAGTCAAATAAAACAAATGTGATCACTACTGTGGCTTGGAGATTTTATAGATGGCTAGTTTGTGCTGGATGTCTGCATTTTGACATGATTGACAAGTCTATCTGGCCAATCAGAACTCTGCAAGGTTCACACATCCCATTTGGTTCCCACTCTGCTCACTTGGAAGTAGTACTAAAAAAGTACCCAGTTCCAGGTACCAGGCACAAAATGTGCCTAATGGAAAAGCAAAAAAGTTGAATATAGTTGGTACTATGCTGTGTAATAGCACCATCAGTTGAGTGAGGCCATTTTCTTTCTCTCTGTTTTCTTTTTTATTCTTTCTCATCCACCTCAATTTCTTTCTATTTCTACCACGCTCCCTTTTCCCATAATTCACACTTTACATTAGGACATGTCCCCACGACTTTAGAAATAGGTGATTTTTATTATTCACCAAAATATTTTGTATAAAAACATGTTGTAGATGTCTATCTAAAGAGTCTGTGAAAGCAGCGCTAATCCAGAAATAATTAATTTGACCCTCCCCATTATTAGAAGTACTGGGGTGACGCCCCACCACTTTTGGTTCTGTTTAAATGGATTATTAGCAAAAGAAAAACTCACTTGAACCTCCCCAGAGCCACTCCACTAACCTATAGGGGGATCTGGCCGATAGTCAGACTCAGAGGCATGACCAATTAAAATCTTGATTTAAGTTTGGGGGTGAGACATTGGAGGCATATTTCTGAAACAGCTTCAGTGAGAGGACTCCCATTGCTCACACTAATCTCAGTTCTGGTAACTGTTGTAAATGCAACATAATGTGACTAGCTAATGGTCGCGGTTTATGTTGGGATACGTTATTTGTTAAATGTCTGGTCTGGAGCATTACTTACAACTGCTAGGAGTCAGTTTATAGGTTGAAATCTGAGTGGCTTACATGATTTTAAGGGAAATGCCCCAGATTATTCAATATGTTTGTAGAATTCAGTCACTGGGTAAACAGACATGTCATTCAGAGTAGTAAATAGTTCATTGTTGATACTCAGATCTCTTTACAGTGGTGAAAGGAACCAGGGGTCTTCATGTCTTCAACATCCATCTTAAAATTGAGCCATTTTATTTATTCTATTAAAAAACACCAGTGTGTTTTGAGTTTTCCTTGTGTTTTAGATCTGGAGAAAGAACTAGAAATTAAATTTCAAACTGGATTCTCTTTTAAATGCATCTAGATTTTTTTTTAAACTACACATGCCACAGGGACATACTTCCAGATTTCAGTAGCATTCATTTTTCCCCACCACAGTTGGAGACATGGTACCACCCATGCGTTAAGCCACAGTTTTGCCTAAAACATATTTTTAGCAAAAAAATAAATAGAAAACATTTATACTCTAAATATAATTGAAACCATAATGCTGATAATATTTATAGTATTGTTCATAGCTGATAGGCTTGTCAAACACAGCTATTAAACCATTCATGAAACTCCTCCATTCAATTCTGATTTCTTTTCAGTGAATGTGCATGTCTGAGGATTTGATGTTTTTTAAAGGAATGCGACGTTAAAGCGCAGCTGAATTGAATGCAACAGCTGGTCCGCATTCTGAGCACAAAGCCATGTTCCGCCCATGCTTTTTCACCTCCTCTAATTTTTTTGTCTTTCGTTTTCCCCATCCACTATTCTCTCATCATTCTTACCCCATCTCTTTACCTCTTAATTTAGTGTTAATTGTGTTTTATGTGTTAAATATACTCTCTCTCACACACACACACACACACACACACACCCACACACACACACTACCTTTTACATGAAATCCAATCTGTATTTAAAGACTGTTTGCAGTAGATAGTGTTATAGATTACATTAACCCACATAGCTAGTGGCAATATTATAGTGCTGTAGACTGGATGGATTGGAATCTAAAGCCCAGTGACCCTCATCAGTGACCCCTCAATAATCTCTCCTCTGTTTGCACCGTATCGACAGATTCCATAGTTCTATACAATTATAATCGTAGGTGCACACATACAACTGCGTGTACCAGCTCAGAGAGAGAAAGGAAATGGAAGCATAATGTGTTTATTAGGAAATTGTGTGAATGCAGTGAGGGAAGCAGGTATATTGTTAATGAGTGTGTGCAGGCATGTGTGTGCTGGTTGTTTGTGTATGTGCATGTGTGTGTGTGTGAGAGAGAGAGAGAGAGAGAGAGAGAGAGAGAGAGAGTGTGAATGAACTTTTCACCTTGATCTTGAGAGATAAGCACACTTTACAGAGTTTGGCCTCATGACATTTTTTCAGGCATTTGTCTTTGTCTTTGTGGTCTCTAGCTTGATAAAATATATACTGCTGCTTTTTCTTAACATACCTTGATATACAAGTATACATACAATTACTTATGCTGAAAATAGTGTCTTCTATAGTATTTCTGTTAGATGTTTATGTTTGTTTCAAATATTTTTTGGGGGTGTACCAAGGTTAAGATGAGGTTTATGATTAAGCTTAGCAAATATTTTGCATATATTAACAGTGTGCGGCACAGTGGGGCAGCAGGTAGTGTCGCAGTCACACACCTGTGGGTTCGAGTCCCACTCCAGGTGACTGTCTGTGAGGAGTTTGGTGTGTTCTCCCAGTGTCCGCATGGGTTTCCTCCCAGTCCAAAAACACACAGGTGGATTGGTGACTCAAAAGTGTCCATAGGTATGAGTGTGTGAGCAAATGTGTGTGTGTGTGTGTGTGTGTGTGTCGCACTGTGAAGGACTGGCGCCCCCTCCAGGGTGTGTTCCCACCTTGCGCCCAGTGATTCTGGGTAGGCTCTGGACCCACCGCAACACTGAAGTGGATAAGCGGTTACAGATAATGAATGAATGTATTAACAGTTAGTATACAGTATTGCACAAAAGTCTTAGAGATCTTAGAATAATTTACCTTATATAAGTATATTGCTATTAAATTTAATATAATTGCAATAAATACAAAAGCATAAATATTGTAGAAGTAAAAGACCCCACCCCCCTCAAAAATGTAGACAAACTTTGTTTACAAATATTCTACTTGATTGTATGGATTTATTAAATCATCAGCTCAATTGCTTTTACATAATTAAGCATTTATTAACATAGGTAAACCTAGGTATTGGATGATAGCCTCAGATAACACTGGATTGCCACAAGGAGAGATTTGGAAAGGGTTAAACCAACACATTCACATAGGGAATATCACTACTTACAGTAAAAATGAAAAAAATAGATAAGGAAAAACACATATAGCTGAGCAAGGTTGGAAGTAATTATTTTATACATTGTGAGTTAGTTTGTATGTGTGAGTGTGTCTGTCAATCATGTGTGTGTAAAATAAGAGAAGGACAGCTGTGCTCCTGCTTTAGATTAAGCCTTATCTTCACAGCGGTGGCTGAAGGACAGGTAGACGATAAACAGATAATATATGATGTGTGAAGAGAGTGAGCTTGAGCTTTAGAGATTAAAGAAAGAGGGACATTGAAAGAGAGGATATAGAGTGAGAGAGAGCCAGATGAGTGACCTAGATAGGTCTAGATAGACTGATCAATACTTCGTTAAGATCATTCTGCAGATGATGCTGTCATGAGGTGGCTTGGCCATCAAGGTCAGTCTGCAGATCTGACGTATTACATCACAGTGTGGCCGTGGGCAGAAACCGTCCTTTCACATGTACCTAGAACCTTGACCTTAACCCTTGGGGGGGGGATTGCTAGGCTACTGTCATCTCTTCATTAATGGGAACATCTATAGCTGGCCAAGAGCTAGTAAAAAGGGATGTAACATTTTGAGTCAGAATGTCAAAATCAAAAACTGATAAAAATATATATCGTTAGGGCTGATACACATAACCAGCATCTGATATCCATTTGCCTTTCATTTGAAAGATAAAATATAAAAATTTAATGGAAAAGAGACATGCTAAACAAGCATTAATGGTACTTAAAGGTGACATTCAAATTTTTTAATTTCCTCACCATCACTAATCTGTTTGTTAGCTTGAAACTGGTCTAATATATTTACTTGGCCACACTGTTAATGGGTAAATAAACATAGTGTCTCAGTCCAGAATGCTAAGCATACATTCTCTCTCTGCTCATGGGACAGAAAAGCATCTGGAGGTTTTTAGACAATAGAGAGAACTCTAAACAGAGAAAAGCACAAACTGAGATGAGGTTATTGCCATGTTCCTGCTTTGTATTACTTTAGGTGGAAATGTCTCCAAATTCGAGAGATGGCCAACTGTGAAGTGCTACAAAACTAAACAACTCAAGTTACAAATGAGTTTCTGTCGTAATTCAAACAGAGACTGAAAGGCTACAGACAAGTTAAACTTCAGCCACATACAAACAAGTCATTTTTTCCCCTCAAACATACCCTTCCACTTTAAAAGACGCAGATATTCTGAATGTAAACAAACAAAGAACAGCATTTTGAACTCCTGGAACTGTGATGTAGAGACACTACCTGTTGTTTCACTCAGACACATTATTGTTGTTATTCTTATTCTTGTTATTATCTTTGTTAGCATGATTAGCTTTATTGTCTGTCTAAATTAGATCAAAATTTAACCAAAATTACTGCTGCATTGTCTCCCGTACAGCATGTTTACATAGAATAGTTTCTAATATGGTGTTTCAGACTTGTTTCACACTAAATGTCCATAGCTTGTTGGGGCTAAGCTAAGAATCTACGATCAACATGGCAGCTCACACAAAACAAGTGAAACTGTTAGATGAGTTATTACTGGGGTTCAGTCTTCTTTAAACACATCTTTACAATCACAAACTGCTGAGCAACTATAGCTTTTAGCAAATCTCAAGGTGTCATTTATGTGAAGCACAGAAGGTCAGTTAACAAACTAATACTATGAGGTACATTGCATCAAAACTCAACAGATGACCCAGAAATAAATGGTCTAATATCTCATTTTTTATAGCATTGATTGTTAAGTCAGTGCCATTAGTGCTAACAATGTTTTGGTCTCATCACACTGCATAGTGTAGTGTTTTCTTTGCTGATGTTAGCTGTTCTACTGTCCACAAGGTCATGCATCGATATCTGAAAAAAAAAAAGATCTATGATCTATGGTCTTATTACGTCTGTATGATTAATGAAATATAGATTTGGAGCCATGCCTTCCTGGGCATTTTACTGATCATATTTTCAATCCATTTGTATCTTCTGCCACTAAGCCACAATCACTGATTAATAGGCTTAGCCGACATTTCCTCTACACTCTCCTCATCCACACACAACTGCACCTGCACCAGATAATCAGCTTCATGGTCATTAAGAGGGACAACTTAAATAGATGGGTACCATGGTATGCTCCAGAACATTGTGCAAGATTAAATGATCCTATTTCTACTCTGAAAAGGCCTCTAGAAACACCTTTCAACAAGATTTCAGCATTCAGATTAGCCTGGATCAGAGCAGATTAGATTAGATTAAGGGATTAGTGGAACTTTGCTGAGGGATTTAGTGGTTTCATTATGGCAGTCACAGGCATATGGGATACAATTTTACACAAAGAAACACAGATGTGAACAATCGCACACCCACAGAGACACACACATATTAAACACAATACACATATATACAGATAAATGATTATATGATTTGACAGAACTCAACCAAACTAATCTTGTCTGACATCCTTTATAGTGAATTCAGCTCCTTTAAAGTGCATAGGTTGTAGATACAGCTTTTAAGGTGGCAGCCATGGCCTATTGGTTAGCAAACTGGGCTTGGGGCTTGATGAGTACATGAAGGTCACTAGTTTGATTCCACAACCAGCAGGAAAAGTGGGGGGCAGGGTGAGTGAAGGAACAGCACTGTCCTCCGCTCTCAATACATGGCGGAGGTGTCCTTGTGCAAGGCACCTAACCCCCCAACTGCTCCCAAGGCGCTCGGGATGGCTGCCCACTAATCAGGGTGTGTGTGTTCGTTGCCATGGATGGGTTAAATGCAGTAGACACATTTTGTTGTACAATCTACATTAACAAATATATGCATGTTTGCAGGATTGTATGATTTATAATCTCCACAGAAAAACACTCCAAAGTTACTATGCCTGGCATGGACTACAGTGGTATAAAGCCCATAATTTAGCTGTGAATCAGTGGGGGCACCATTCTCTTGAGCAGCGTTTCTCAAAAGCATGCAAAACCCCAGAACTAAAATAAAATAAAAGAATGAAAAACAAAAACACACCACACAGACCACATTGAAAAAAACAAGCACCAGCAACTGTAATCATACATTATATTTTTAAACATTTCCTGAATATATATTTGTGACAACAGCATATCTACTATATATTTATTGAATAATTTTCTTGAGAGTGACATGGGTTTTTAGCTGCGTCCACTGTGTCCCAAACACTACATGAACCCACCGTCCCGCTCTGTCAGTGCACAAAAAAACTCAGATATTCAATACTGACTAAATCTCATAGAGAATCGCCCAAAGTCAATACCTGACCTCACTTATGTTCTTCCAGGAAAAACAAATATCTCAGTAGTGTGTCTGAAGTGTAAATTAAAATCTGTTTCTCCAGCAAATTGGGCTTTTCTCAAACTAATGCCCATGTTGTGCATGCAGTATCTGACTTTTATTTTAATTATAAATCATACATGGTATAAGATGTCAAATATTCTATGCCAATCCAGTAGAGCTTCACATAGGGCCCACCCCACTCTCTTCCTACCTGCCGCCACCACATTTCTGTTTAAATCCTACATTTAAACCGTAAGGTTGCTGTAGCCGTTTGTGATACAGTCAGCAACCAGCTACATCTAGCAGCATTTAAATGAAGAATATTCTTCCTGATGCGAAAACTGCACAAGGAGGGATATAGCAGACTTGGTTACAAATCCCCTAACACCTATTTCCACCGGTCTGACATGTGCCTGGCACCCGCGTTCCCTCACCTCAGCCGCCAATTTGCCGCACTTCAGCTTCTTCCTTTCGAATGCTTCATCTACTGCATCCTCAAATGGAACTGTTAATGCTATGAAATAGACTACCCGTTTACTTTCAGAACACAATGCACTCTGGGACACATAGTTTTTCTTACCTACATCTACCAGCAATTTCTAGTCTATCTACCAATATTTATAGCCTGCACATGCTCTTGAATATATTCCCCCTCATATAATTAGTCATATAATGCATTTATTATCACAGCCACTGATGCTTCATATATATATATATATATACACATTATTTATGTATATATACATTATGCAAATACTATGCTGCTGAACATTACTTCAGTTCAGAATTCTGAATATGACGTTTGTAACGTGACGTGTAATGTATATTAATATGTTGGTGTTATTTTGCAAACTCAGTTTTCACCTCAGAGTGGATTCCAAAGAGGTCTGGTGTATGTGTTGTGTATGTATAGAAAACAACAGTAATTTTTTCTTTTTTTAAATAAAGGCAACATTTGATATTTTCTACATACTTGTTGCATTCTATTAACATCTACTTCTCATAGTGGTGAAATGTCTGAAGCAGCACTTAAAAAAGTGTGACATAACACGGAAGACCTAGGATTCTTTTTCTACTCGAAATTAAGAGAAGAACATTTGAAAAAATTTTACATTTGACACAAAGAAACAAAATTGTGAAAATTAAGAAGAATTTATTGAATACTTTGAAATATTGTTAATACAACAGAGGCTTCCATCCACACTTGAGAGGCAGGTTATTTGGAGTGCGTTACAGAAAATATGCTCATACCACCAGCTAAGAAATTCTAAAATGTATGTAAATAATTTAAAGATTTCAAAAATAAATAAATAAATAAATAAAAATAGATGCATTGTCTCATGCTTTTTTAGCTTTCCTATTTTTTAACTATTCAAAACACTTAAAGCAACACTATGTAGTATTTTTACTTAATATTGACCTATAATAGGGGAAATAAAGCCTCTGTGGTTGCTACCCCAGGCTCAGCACCAAAGAAATGCACTATGTATATTTTGGGGGGAGGGTAGGAAACCATCCCCACTCCCTCCCACTCTCCATTATTTTCAGGACTCTGCTGTAAAAGTGAATTACACTTTTTAAAACAATATAGCAATAATACTATAGAATGATTTAGTTTCATTCTTCTCTCAAGCTAGGATTTTTTGATTAATTATTTATGTTGTTATATTCCTTAGTTGTGTTTCATTTAGAAGCCATTTCTTTTTACAATGGATATTTATTTTACAATGAAAATATGTATCTATCTGTGTGCGTTCAGGTTGGAGTGGGTGGAGATCATCGAGCCTCGGACGAGGGAGCGGATGTACGCCAACCTGCTGACGGGCGAGTGTGTGTGGGATGCCCCAGCAGGGGTGAGGATCAAGCGCAGTGGTCAGGACCAGTGGTGGGAGCTGTTTGACTCCAACACCTCGCGGTTCTATTACTACAATGCCTCCACCCAACGAACCGTGTGGCACCGCCCTCATGGCTGTGACATCATCCCTCTCGCCAAGCTACAGACCCTTAAACAGAACACGGATTCGCCGCCTCCCGTCTCCACGACAATCAGTGCCTCGGCCGACAGCAGCCCGGCCCGCAGCGCTGTCAGCACCACATCATCACAGGAACAGGAGGAGAAATCAGCACCCAGGGAAGAGGGAGAGAGGTGAGAGAGAGAAAAAGAGAAAGAGAAAAAAAAAAATATATATATATATATAAAGAGAGAGAGAAAGAGAGGCCTCTCTCTATTTTCTGTCACACATAATCAACAGCCTCTTTCTGTCTCCCATACCCAATTCCAATGTCATGTCTTTCCAAAAACCAGTTCCGGTTTGGGGTGGGTCCAGAGCTACACAGAATCACTGGGTGCAAGGCAGGAACACACCCTGGAAGGGGTGCCACCTTCACACTCACACATTCACACCTATGGATACTTTTGAGTCATCAATCCACCCACTAACATGTGTTTTTGGACCGTGGGAGGAAACCGGAGCACCCAGAGGAAACCCATGCGGATGCAGTGAGAACACACCAAACTCCTCTCAGACAGTCACCCGGAGTGGGAGTAGAACCCACAACCTCCAGGTCCCTGGAGCTGCGTAACTGCGACACTACCTGCTTTGCTACTGTGTCACCCACTAATATGCAGTAATGTATCTATAAACATCACCAAGTCTGCAATGGAATCGACAGATTTTAAATTTCAATAGCTAAACACTTAAATAGCTTCACCCCATGAGAGCATATGGGAGACAGAAGGAGGCTGTTGATTATGTGTGACAGAAGATAGAGAGAAGCTAGAGAAAGAATGTGTAAATTGATTTGAAGGTCAGATATCCATGAATAATTTATGAACAGAGAGAAACAGTGTTCACTTTGTAGTGTGTCTCTTTCTTGACTACAGAATGAGAGACAGTGAGAGAGAAAGAGAGAGAGAGAGAGAGAGAGAGAGATGAGCTACTCAACAGAGTTTTAATCCAACTTTAAATGAAACATACACAACCACACACACACACACACACACACACAGTCTTGGCTGTGTCAGCAGGTCTGGCTTGGGGAGTTTTGAGGCTGCCAGAGTGGCCAAGCGCTGAATTGATTTCACACTACTGTCACTCTGCTCCTCTTTAATGCTAAGCTGTGAGGCACTGTCCTATATTTTTAAGGCTTGACGTGCTTTGTAGATTTATATAGATAGTTTGCCTTGAAAGTTTTTCTGAGCTACAGTTTATGATAACAGTTCCTAGCTATCAGCTGGCATACTGAATTAGCATAAATTCAGTGATAACAGCAACATGAAACTAACTTTGGAAAGGTAACATCAAAGTCTACTGACCAGTTTTGCAGAGTAAGATTAAGCCTAATTTGGACAAAAATTAATTACTCTTGGGAATGCACTTTGTGATTAAAAGTTCAACCTCAAAATAGTTGGAATGTTTCTTTTTTTTTCCCAAAAAATATTCAGGCATAGAAGTTGCTATTATTTTCTCTTTCTTACGATTACTTTCAATGATGTTGGCTTTGTTCTGAGAGTACCAACAGCTCCATTATGTTTATGCAGCAGTGTAGATGTGGTTGCCACACAGTACAATGTACTTTTCTAGAGGTTATTGCATTATTTAAACTTTTTTGTAGCTCTCTCTATTTATGCTGCCAATTAGAAGTGTCCCATATCTTATTGTTCACTATAATATCGCTATACATTTTAACACTATAAAAAATACATGTTGTAATAATAGTCTTATTAACATAGATAATATTGCTTATAATTTCAAGTGAGTCATTTAGGCACAGAAGCTTTATAGTGGAAATTAGCTCTGTGGTGGAAGAATGTGCCAATAAGGAGGGCAACTTCAGGTGTGCAGTGCAGGTGATTTGGTTATGAAATAGTTTATGTACAGAGAAGACTTGGTAATGTGTAATTACCATGCAAGAATCATTTAACAACAAAAGGGGGAAACATAATGAATGTTTCACCACCTCGAGCAGAAGCATCAAAATGACTATATGGAAAGACAGAAATGCAGCAAGGAGAACTCAGCGGTTACTGTTAGCTCTAACTCAAGGCAACAAACGACACTGATTCTAACCCAAGCCTAGTCTGTTTTGTATTTGTTTATTTACTATTAAGTTGCAGGGTATTTTTCACATCATTGATATGTTTCCGGGGCGGCACGGTGGCGCAGAAGGTCGTGTCGCAGTCACACAGCTCCAGGGACCTGGAGGTTGTGGGTTCGATTCCCGCTCCAGGTGACTGTCTGTGAGGAGTTTGGTGTGTTCTCCCTGTGTCCTCGTGGGTTTCCTCCGGGTGCTCTGGTTTCCTCCCACAGTCCAAAAACACACGTTGGTAGGTGGATTGGCGACTCAAAAGTGTCCATAGATGTGTGTGTGTGTGTGTTGCCCTGTGAAGGACTGGCGCCCCCTCCAGGGTGTATTCCTGCCTTGTGCCCAATGATTCCAGGTAGGCTCTGGACCCACCGCGACCCTGAACTGGATAAGCGGTTACAGATAATGAATGAATGAAATGTTTCCTGTTTATGTGCATGCGCTATATTTTCTGCACTTTAGTTTTGTGGTAGAGCTATATGATTTATTTAATACATAATCATAGTTATTACTGCTTCAATCTTATAGGACCTCATTATATCAGATGTACACACAGTACTGTCCTATATGTGGACGTGTTTCCATGATGTTTGGAATGCGTAAAATATGGCGTAATTCACTGTTATCAACTGCTTTTACTAACCAAGAACATAGGGAACATAGAACTACAAATTGCTCCTGTCTGTTGAATGAAGCTGAGGGAATGAATCATGTGTGTGGAAACAAGGAGGTGGTCATAATGTTTTGGTTGATCTGTGTATGTGTAACTTTCATTCATCATCATCATAATCATCTCTGTCTCCTCTTTTAACCAGGTTCAGGTGGGGAACTGGGAGCAAGGACAGAATGCTGATCAAAGTATCAGACAGGGAGCCTAGTTTCCTGTCACAGGGGAATGGCTATTCTGGCTCCTCACCTCGGTCCAGACGGTCATCTAGTAATGCACCTTCTGAGCCAGAGGTCAGTCAACACACTCTTCCTGACCGTCGTCAAACACAGTCCCCCTTCATGAAGAGGGCGGAGCTTGGGGGGACTCAGCGGCGATGCTCTGGTGACTCGCAGCCCCCTTCTCCACGCTACGCTTATGAACCCCCGCTTTATGAGGAACCACCCTCTGAGTATCAGTCTCCGCCTATTTATGAAGAACCACCCACTGATATGCATTGTGACCCCAGCTTCTATGGTGACAGATCTCCAGCACGTAAGCCTGGTATTTACCACTCACCCAAACAAAGCCCATCCCCTTATGGTCAGCTGGTGTTGACCAGACAGCGAGGCTCCATCCCTGAGAAGACATCCAATCCAGGAGACCGCGACTACAGGTGAAATTTCTTTAGCGTTGTTTAGAAATGCTTCAGAGTTGTAGCACTCCCTACTTAAAGATTAAACAAAGGAGGTTAAGACATACTAATATCAGATTAAAAAGCTGCAACAAGTCACATGAAGAAGACAACTATGACAAGATCCTTTGCCATGTTTGTCAATAAATAAAGACTAAACAATAATCTGAAAGACTGATAAAATAGCCATTCTTTCTGAATTGAACATTGCAAGAAAATAAAAACAGGAAAATGCTCTGTCTGTTTACTCAAGCAGGGCAATGAGGGTCATTCCCAATTGCCAGTGCTCTCTTTTTAGAGCTGTGGCTCAGATGACTTTAAACATGTTTTGAAATCATTTTACACATGGCACAAAGAACACACCGCAGTGTCTACTGCTGTGTTGCATCTTTATGGAGAAGAAAAAGTGTTTTCCTATAGGAGCACGAGGAGATTTTGGTCTAAAATGGCATAAATGAATTCTGTTTCTCTCTTTTAAAAAAACGCTTTCTTCCTCACAGTGCTCTGAAATAGGGCAGATATTGCTTTGAAATATCCCAAGTTATTATCAGAATATTGTTCTAAAGCTGTATTCATGAGTAGCATCTCTGTACACAAAATCTCGGTTGCATCCAACCATAATGTCCTATTTTCCCATTATTGTTTGTATTATATTTGTTTAATTATTAGTTTTATGACTTTTTTTCATTTAGTGTTTTTCTTAAATCATTTCTTGTTATAGCAGCTTAAGCTGCATTATAATGCATGAAAGGTACATAAATAATTAAATAAATATCATTATTATTTTCACAGCTCAAGCGGCCGTGACTACAGTTCTGCAGGGCGGGACTATAGCTCTGGTGGACGGGACTACAGCTCTGGTGGAAGAGATTACAGCTCTGCTGGCCGTGACTATAACTCTGGTGGGCGGGAATACAGCGCAGCAGGGCGGGAATATGTAAAGCAGCTGGTTTACGTGGAACAATCGGGCTCTTCCCCTAGGTTCCGGACGACGGAGCGACTTTTAAGCTTTGGCACAGCTGGGACAGGCTTATCTGCTGGAATGTCTTACGGTGGTTCATTTACACTACAGCACAGCCACGATGGAGGCGGGGGCAACAGGAAACGTAAAAACCGTAAGCCGTCCTTGCCTGGTGGAGAGGGTGAAGGCATAGGGGCAGGAGTAGGAGCGATGCTCACTCAAGCTCGATTGGCCTGGGAAGCTCAACAGCTTCTACAGCAGCGGGGAGGAGCTGCATCAGGGGGTGGAGCCAAGGACGGTTATGAAAGTGATGGAGCGACACCCCTCCCACTGCCTGGGCCAGTGGTGCGGGCGTTCAGTGAGGACGAAGCCCTGGCACAGCCGGATGGGCACTGGAAACGTGCCACACTGGACAGGCTGGCTTTTCCTCAGACACTCCTAGAGAAGAGCCTGTCTGTACAAACTAACCTGGCATCCCCAGAACCTTTCCTGCACCCCTCGCAGGTATTTCTCACTCAAACACTTCCACAGTAACACTTAAGCAAACATAGTCACACAGTTGTGATGTTCTTTCATTTCACACACACTCAAAAAAATAACTATGCAAACTTTGCACAAATAACACTACCTTTAATGGCCAGGACTCTCAAAAGGCAACCATAGAGCTGGTCTTATTTGGCTGATGGTTTATTTTCAGCAGTGAAAAATTATTAGTTTGTGTTGCACTAATAAGAGTGGATCAGACACAGCAGTGTTGGTGGAGTTTTTACACACTGTCCCCATTCACTGGTCATTCTATTAGATCTATGTTTTCATCCACTTTGTAGATATAACTCCAGCAGCTCTGCTATGTCTGTCTAATTGATTCAGTGCAACACGCACTAATATGCCATCTGTATTACATTTAAAACACTACAATAGCACATTATTTGATGTCTTACCACATTTATTGTATAGATATTTTTATAATTAAGAATAATTAAAATTGGGGCGGCACAGTGGCGCAGCAGGTAGTGTCAGAGTCACACAGCTCCAGGGACCTGTAGGTCTGTGAAGAGTTTGGTGTGTTCTCTCTGTGTCCGCGTGGGTTTCCTCCAGGTGCTCTGGTTTCCTCCCATGGTCCAAAAACACAGGTTGGTAGGTGGATCAGCGACTCAGAAGTGTCCATAGGTTTGAGTCTGTGATTGAATGTGTGTGTGTGTGTGTGTGTGTGTGTGTGTCACCCTGTGAAGGACTGGCGCCCCCTCCAGGGTGTGTTCCTGTCTTGCGCCCAGTGACCCTGAATTGGATAAGCGGTTACAGACAATTTCTGTTCTTTCAACATATTTTAAATAAATTGAGACAGTAATAAATGCAACAATTGTTTAAGTTACCATTGCTTTTCACAACAGATAAAAGATATTTAAGAACTGAAGACATGGAACGTTTAAGCTTTAAAATGTGCAGCACTATGGGGTTGTCATTGTCACATTTTGCATTTCAAAATGTGCTACACATTTTTTACTGGGGACAGGTCAGAAATTTGCATGAGCATCATTAAAACGTGTTGTTTTGAGGGTAGTTTATGGTGCTGGCATTTGTGGATTAAACTATATATTGTAGTGCTTGACATATGTTTGCTTAATTTATCCTGAGCCCCTGTAGTTATTTTGATTCTAAATGAAATACTGTTGTTGATGCTCTGCGGTCTGAGGGAAAAGAGATAATACTCAACTCACTTATGCCCATGACCTTTTAAGCCCTGAAATTTCTTCAGACTCATTGAATATTTAAAGACAACACACACTGTGAAATCTAAATCTAAATCACTTCCTATCTTTCCATGAGGAACTTGGATGGGGTGAGGATGGGTGTGGAGGGGGTGCCTACCCTCCTCTATAAGTTACATAGTGCAGTGCTGAGCCTGGAGTAGCAAAAACAGAGGCTCTCCCTATTGCAGGGCAATGGAGCACCACACAGATTTTGAAGCTGTAATTATGAGGTATAATATTACATAGTATTGCTTTAAACACCTCAATAACTTCCTCACACATTTGTTGGCAAGCTATACTTTCAAAGGTTTAGCTCGGTACACTCCAAATGCGTTCCTGATATTCTAGTCATGTTCTGCGTAGTGCTTCCTCTGGGCTTGTTTTTTTACTCGGCTTTAATTTTAACCTTAAACCCTATTTCAGTCCATTTTAATGTTTGAAAATCCTCTGGCCTGCCAAGAATTACAAGTCAAATGCTACTTAAATGCTGGCAGGTGGGTTAATTGGAATGACATTTCCTGTTAAAGAACTATTACGTCACTTGTGGTATTGGCCAGGCTAGATATATTATATTAACTCTATACTAGGCCCCAGTTCTATCTCTCACTGTGGTCCCTCATTTAACTAATCAGTGCTTGTGGTCTGCTAAATTGCTAGGCCAGCAAAAAAAGACAAAGACAAACCCCTCCATACACTCTATAGAGTGTCCTCTGGGTTGACTGAGGTGTGGAAAATCATGTAAGGCTCATTTAAAGGCACTGGTTTTCAGCCAAACATTCATTAGTCTCCTTTTCTTTTTAAACTTTCCCAGTGCTCGCTCGCTCTCTCACTCTCTCTCTCTTTCTCTCTCTCTCTCGCTCTCACACAAACACACACACACATTTTGCTTCTACACTGATGTAAAATCACTGCAGTATCAAGCACTTCAGCTTCCAATCATACACAATGAAACATGATTGTAAAAGATTTCCAAGTTCATTAGTGTTTTTTGTTTTTTTACAGAAACTCACTTTCACATACAAGGGGCATTTCCAGTTGATTCTGGGATGTGATAAGTCTCATCTAATGCTAACTTGCCACACACACACACACACACACATTGAGAGACATGCCCTGCTGTTAGAGTATAAATATTTCAGCATCTGCAGATTATTTTAAGAGTCTTTACTGAGATGGGCTTATGTAAGGATTAATGTCTATTTCTCTCTTTAAAACACATACACACACGTTAGACACTTTTCTTTCTGAAAAACATGTATGTAAACACTGGACAACATGTGTAAGCACAACCAGGGTCTACAATATACACTCTATAACAGATATGGTCATGGGTAAACGTCTGGTGTGATTAGTTCATTGTTCTGAAAAATCCTTTGCTTGATTTGCCAATGTTCTCTATTTCCTTTCCTTAGTTACTGCTCCTTGAAAACTACACGTACTTTCAGACCCACACTGTTCAGTGTTTTCTTACTGTGGAATAACATGCGCATGTCTGATTTTGTTCTCGTTTATAGGTTAAAGCTTTACCTATTGTCTGTTAGATGGTGATGAATTTGGTGGTCTTGCCTGGTTATTAGATGTCCAGTTTTTACTTATATTCCTAAATTTAGGTCAGATTTTGGGATCTTCTACTTTCACTAATTTTCCTCGACATTTTGCCAGTGGATTTGTTTATTTTTGATTTCAGATATTTCATATGGTATAGAAATTTCTCATGACAGCTTGAACATAGTTAGTTTGACTGGAAATTAAATGAGTGAAGAGGGACTTGTCAATTCATCTGCACATACACTATGAGTCAGTCGTGAGTTAATATGAGAGAGAGAGAGAGAGAGAGAGAGAGAGATATGAGGGCATATCTCTTTTTATACAAATGAGCTTAGTAAGCAGATAAATCCACAGAGGGAGTAGGAGTGTAGTTGGAGCTCTGTTGGAGGAATGGTCAGAATCATAATCATTTGTAATCACTATTACAGATCACAGAGGAAAAAAAATCTCATAGAGTGTGGTATATAAACCAGTCACCCAAAACATTAAATCACTTCCTTCCTTTATTGTCCCCTTTATCAGCTTAATTTAAAGAAACCCTATGAAATATTTTACATTACAGCTTCAGAATCATTGAGATGCTCCACTGACCTGCAGTGGGAAGAACAGAACCTCTGTCATTGCTCCTCTGGGTTCTGGAGTATGTAACTTTTGGAGGAGGGTAGTATAGTGTGTAACTCCGCCCACCCAATATGTTTTTATTTTCCCCAGAAACCAAATTTTTTAATGTTATTCTGCTATGTCATAAAAAGGTGGGGTTAAACTTAATTGACATGGTCCGAGACCCCCCTGCAAAACTCTTCTCATGTCCTTGGAGGAAGTGTTTGTAGTGGAGCTTTCAGGCACCAGTATTATATCTTATTTTTTATATTTATCATCAACTGTTAAATTCAGACATGCTGACAGTCAAGTCGTGTTCTGCTATTGTTTGCACTTACTTAGAAATTCTGTACCATGCTTATGCGCTTCTTGGGTTCAGACACTCAATTAAGTTCTTATTAGAACTCTCCTTTCCACCTTAAGAAGTGCAGCAGTTACTGGCCTTTTCCAGCCTTCACTTCCAATTGAAACAGGGCAGCAGTAATATTCTGGCTTCAGCAGAACTTTTCTTTCCATATAAAATAGTGCAAATGCTACATTCTGGCAACAACATTCCATTCCATTCAATCTTAAATGGAAATGACTGTAGCTGCTGTAGAATTCTCCATTCCACCTTAATTGGAATGGAAAATTTTACCATGGCTACTATGATTTCATTTAAGGTGGTTTGGAAATGTAGGTAGCCGTCAAAATGTCATTACTGCCCTGTTTAATTAAGAATAGACGATTGGTAAATGCCAGTTACTGTTGTATATTTTAAGGTGGAAAGTAGAGTTCTAATAAGTTTAGCTGATGCAGTTTGAGAAAAGCAAAATAGTAATAAATTAAGGTTGTTTGCAGACTATAAAAATCAATTCTGCTCCTGCTTCCAACCTCAGGAGCCCAGGAGGGTGTGTGTCTGAGATGCCGATCTCTGAGAAGCGGGTTAGGGTTAGGGCGTGTTTACCCAAATTAAGAGACGTGTCTGTATCTCTGCACAGAGGGCTGTTCTGTACAGATTCTGGTTGCAAATTTGACAATAATGCAGATCATTTTGTCTTCATTTCTATGGAATGGAAGGGAATGGAGGTGAGTGTCCATGTTTCTACAGGTATTATGTAAGGTGCTCCTGGACACATTCTCACAGCTGACTTTCATGCTGCTGGAGAGCATGGACCTAAACTCCTCTCCATTAAAAAGACCATGCTGCTTATTTTGGCTTCTACAAAACAGGTCAGCAAGCTCTGTGCATTCGCTATGCAACCTCCCTGCTTGCACTTTGACTCACATGACTTGAGGGTTACATGGTGCCCTAATCCAGCGTTCGTGCCGAAGATCACTCTGCGTACGCCTGCACTGCTCTGGAGCTTTTCACACCCCATTTTCTTCTGAGGAGGAACCATGGTTGCGCTGCATGTTTCCTGTTCCTTTTTTTTCACATACCTACATGGAACCCAAGAGGAGAGTTAGGAAAAACTAATCAGCTCTTCGTGTCAGCGGCCTCCTTTCATGGGGGGTCACCCATTTGATCCCAGTGCTTATCCCACTGGTCGGTGGAAGCTTATGTTGCAGTGTGTCCGCAGTCCACTAGAGGCCTCAGGGCACACTCCATTAGAAGGATGGCCATTTTATGGGCTGTCTTTAAATGGGTCTCTCCAAGATATTTGTGTTATAATCAGCTGGGCTTTGCATCCCAAATTTATTTAATTTTATTTTTTGGCGCAGCAGATAGTGTCATAATCACACAGCTCCAGGGACCTGGAGGTTGTGGGATCAAGTCCTACTCCAGTCTGTGAGGAATTTGGTGTGTTCTCCCCGTGTGGGTTACCTCCAGGTGCTCCTGTTTCCTCCCACGGTCCAAAAACACACATGTGTAGGTGGATTGGCAGCTCAAAGAAATTTTGGGCTCCGGACCCACCACGAGCCTGAACTGGATAAGCCGTTACAGACAATGAATGAATAAATGTTATAAATCCATCACTGGTGATCCTTACAGTGGGCTCCACTACAGCTTTAGGATGTTACTCTGTTAACCTACAAGGTCTTGGCTAACACAGCTGATGTTTTTTACCAGCACAATGGTCCAGATGGTAGAACATCTCACACTTATGGCATTTCAGGATGCACAAGGCAGTCCACACATGCTAAACAGTGTTCTTCATGGGTGCCTTGCACATGTCTGCATTGTGCGTCCATCACGGGAGTTGACTCTATTGAAATCAGTTGTATTTATAGAACAAAATTTAGATCTAAGAAATCAGTGGTGAGAAAAAAAACATCCTTAGAGCATGTGGAACAAACCTTGAGAGGAACCAGAACTCGAAAGGAGGACCCATCCTGCTCTTACTGGCACTAGAACAAAACTATAATCTCTCCCATAGATTTAGATCTATCCCTCTGAATCAGAAGTGAGGTGTCTCACCAGTCCTCTTTCATTACATTTATATCTGAGGTTATATGAAGAGCAGGAGCTCTATCAGTTGACGCATTAGCAGCCGTGGTGCCAGTGGGCGTTTCCCATAGTGAGACACCTCATTACTGATTCAGAGAACTGGGGATATATGAGTAACCTTGCATTATGTTAAAACAGCAAAAGCAGTTACCATTTACTGTAAAGGAAACTGCAGTACATTTAGGGCTAAAAGTGCCTTCCATAATGCAGGGGGTAATGCAATGCATGCTAAGTAATGGATTTAAAGATGGATTAAAAGGATGACAGCTTTTGGCGTTGATTTCCGCAGGAGTGTAGGAGTGTGATTTTGAGCATTCTGTGTATATCTTTTTTTTGGGCAGCTTGACAAATAGCTGGTTAGGCAAAGGGATATGGGCAAAGGGGAGAGAGAGAGAGAGAGAGAGAGAGAGGGAGAGCGAGAGAGAGAGAGAGCGAGAGAGAGAGAGAGAGAGACTGCATGACTCATTCATTAAGAGCATTAATCAGGGAAGCCTGAGGATATGAGGAATTTGCAGTCTGCTTACAGTCCACTCACCAGATACCATTTTTTTCTGCTATCTAATCTGAAAACAGAAAAAAAAAACACCCAATGATTACACAAAGACGTTTTCACAGATCAGGCTGTTATTCAGAACGACAACATTTACAAAACAGGCTCATTTCCAGTTAAACTGTATCAAAAGCAATTTTAATAATTTAGATAGCCTACACTGATATTGCTTTACGCACGGCTGAGAGCAAAAAGATGTGAGAATGCTGCTCAGCAGTTAGAAGACTGACCTGCTTTGTGCTGTTTTATTGATATAATTTATTTAACTGAGGTTCATTATAGTAGGGATGGACAAGGTGGGGAAAATATGTACTGAATATTATATCTGTAATAGCTATTTCAATTATGGTTATTAAATAAGTTAAAACATGCACATGGTGTTGTGTTTAAAATCTGCCCCCTACAAAACGGAACATCCCTTCAAGAGCCAGATATGGTATGAGAACAAAAAAAAAGAGCAGCGTTTCTGCGGTAGTCTCCATCCTGTCTGCAGCGATATCAGAGATTCTGGTCTAAACGCTGTTAAATTTTACACAATCATATATTATCACCCACTCCTAACTCTCTGAGACATGAAGCTGAATTCAGCTGCTTATTTGGTAGCATTTCGTTTGAAATACTGCAGCAGCCACAACCATAGGATGTAATTGCTTCAGCATTTAAGGTGGAACTGGAAATTCCAAGATGTTGACAAACTAGGGTCAAGGTTTTATGAGTGTTATGTAGTAAGACATTTGTGGGTTTCTTCTGTCACCTGGGACATATGGCCCTCACCCTCTGCCCTACCCCTTTTTCCCAATAAGAATTGAGACACCTGTCCCCATAGGCCAGTGTTTCTCAGTGTGGGGTGCAAGGAATCAGAAGAAATTACCTTTTTTATACCTGTCTTTATTAATGCCTTTCTGTTTTGCTCATAAAGTCTACTTAAAAGCAGCTGGTTGCAGTGGATTCGTTAATAGCACTTAAATATACTAAAATAATGTTAGATAGGAGACCAGAAAAATGTAGCTTGCCCAGTCTTAGTTAAGGTGCCCTTTCGAGTATAAAGCTGCTCGAATCATCAGCTTCACTGGCCTCCGATTCACCGTCTGAGTCTAGTTCTTACCAGCTCTGGGCTTGAGTTAAATTTACGGTTATGAAAGCAGCTTGTATATAACTGTTAGTGTAACAGAGGAGGATCTGAGAGTTGGTTAAAGTTAATATTAGCTGTGTTCAGGTTGTGACATGCAGCAAGTTAATGTTAGCCTCTGGTTGTGCCCCAAACTGCACACTGCTGCACTGAATAGTATGAATATATATATATATATTATTATTATTATTTTTTAACTGCCAAGTCTCTTAGCAGTGTTTCTGTAGTGTAGTATGTAAAGTTCCATAGTGTGTTGTTTGGGACAGAGCCTCACTCTCTAACGTAAATGCAGTAATTTACTGCCTTATCTACAAAGGAAGCAGCTTAAATCTATCTAATATTTTGGGTCAATCTCATTCCTACACCCTTGCACCTGCCTTTGCTCATTTTTGCACAGACTGAAAAGGAGAGAAACTGAAGCACAATTTAATTAATAGACCGATTTTCTGTATTTTTGAATATTGTTAATATTAATGATGTATATGGAGTTGTAATGTTAAGCTACTGATTTAGAGATGGAAGTTGCTGTTGCTTAAATAAATTAGAAAATTGTAAACTTGCATGTTTATTTTATTACAAATGTTTTGGGCCGATATGGTACAGGTGAGGCGTGGAAATTACCCTTCGTCTGAGGTGAGGAATGATAGAAACGTTTGAGAACCACTGTCCTAGGCAAAACAGACGGGTAGGGCTTAGTGTTGCACGGTATACCAATACTAGAAAAGTATCTCAATACTTTGTCATTAATAACGGTACAATACCCCATCTAATGAGTACTGGTACTTTAAGAATATATTTCCAACGAGTGCCACAAGGGGGCAGTGTGCGCCCGTAGCGCTTTGCCTCCTCTCCCTCCCTTAAAGATTTTACAGCTAGTTATAGCGACTTTTCAGACCTTCTAGAGAGTTATTTAAAAAACGAAACACCCGACTAGCACCAGCGCCTTTCTGTACAAACCTTAGCTATCTTATATAGAAGAGAGCGGTAGCTCACACTGATCAGAATGTGCAAAAAGTGCTGCCAAACACACGTTTGCTTCCTCTTATGTTGAATTTAGTATTTTTTCTGAACTCCTGGACTGAGATCACAGAACTGATTGCTTTATTCAAACAGTAATAAGTAATCAAGTTATTGGGGAGGGTGAGCTCCCGTTGTATGCTTAGCTTGGTACATGAGCTTTGCCTGACGTAAACAAGGACCACTTACGTGCAGACTGACCAATTAAATGTTTACAGAGAAGGTTATCGACCAATAACGGTAGCACTAGAGTCAGACCGTCCAATCAGAAGATTTTAGGCTACTACACCACGCCCCCTTCTCACTCAAGGGAACCAATCGGAGTAGGGAAGGGCGGGACTAGTTTGTGAACGAAACGCTTCTCGAAGTTCTATGTAAGCTCTAGAAAAACAAAATCCCGGACGTTTGTGAAATTCCGCCCGGACATTTTTTTAAGTCTAAAAAAGGTGACATGTCCGGGTAAAAGAGGACGTCTGGTCACCCTACACAATTGGACCCAGAAATGGTGAAACGTCATGTGCAACATCACACTTCACAAACAGATACCAGCGATTTTGCCAACCGCCCTCAGCTTTTACAGAAAAAAATTACTTCTCCTGACGTGTTAGATTTTTGCGATGGTATCGTTTCAGTATCTGTATCTGTAAATATTTAGGCAGGTATTGTATCGAAAGTGATAATTTTGGTATTGTGACAACACTAATAGGGCTAAGGTGTGAAAGGGAATTCACCTTTCAGGGCAGTGCTGTAAACGTGAATTACCTAGTGTTCCTTTAAATAAACAAGCTTTTTCCTTCAATGATCCTGTAGTTAAAGTTGCAAAATGTGAAAATAATAATCATGATTAATAATCATAAATATTCACTCACTGTGGTTAAACTCATAGATGGCTCTTGCATTGATTTCATGGTCGTCAGTGATGTGGCACGCACGTCAAAAAAGTATGATTATATCACATATTCAGACTATTTAAAATTTGAAGAGGACAAAAACATTCTAGCTATTTCTGTCCCTCGTATTTTTGCCTTTCAGCCATTCTCTTCACCACCCTGTGATTGAGAATGTAGAAATCAGCACATTATTGTGAACTCATTTTCATGCATCTACTTGTACTGATTATGACTGCTTTCTGTCTCTCAGTCAGAAGATCTCGGAGCATGCTCCCAGTTCGAGGCGAGTCGGAATGCCCGGAACATAATGCCAAGTGCCAGCTGTGGTGTTTTTCCAGAATTTTCTCTGCGAAAGCCCTCCTCTGAGACTGACATTGAGAACTGGGCATCCAAGCACTTCAGCAAACACACACAGGTATAGGCAAACGCTTTACAGTTCATCATATCCACACACTATAGGAGTATTCAGATGAATCCAATATTTCCCACTCATATGCATTAATTTGAGCATTTATGATTGAATTTATTATTTTTTTGAGTAGCTGTTTTTATTTTTACTTTCACAAAGCCCTAATTTCAACTGTATTAATTATTTATAAAAACTAGTTTATTGATTTTGCCAGCCAAGGATCATTGCTGTTAACTACTCTCTCACACATTTGTCCATCTGTCAGGGTCTCTTCAGAAGGAAGGTGTCGATCGCTAATATGCTGGCCTGGAGCAGTGAGCCCATCAAGAAGCCCATGATAGCGACATCAGACCGCACTATAAAGCGTGATGCCGTAGACCTCTTCAAGCTCATCCAGACATTCATGGGTGACCGGCGGGGGAAAGGTGACCCTCTGGCTGTGGCGCTGGAAGTGGCGGTCCGGGGCTGGAGTAACCAGGGTCTTCGGGATGAGCTGTACATACAGCTGTGCAGGCAAACCACAGAGAACTTCCGCTACGACAGCCTGCAGAGGGGCTGGGAACTGATGGCCATCTGCCTGGCCTTCTTCCCACCCACACCCCGCTTCCACAACTACCTGGAGGGATACATCTACAGACACATGGACCCACTCAATGACACCAAAGGTAGGACCAGCAGACACATATTTACAAGAGCCTACCTGAAGAAAAACGTTTGGCCTCGATATTGGCATAAACAACCAGTTATGTTTTCAATTTGTAGTATTATAGTATTTATTTATTTTATTTTCATTGTTTTATATTTTGTTTGTTTTAAAAGACTTGTCAAAACCATTAAAAAGTATTACACATTAGAGTTTGTTTGTTATTCACATTATACTTTAACATGTTTTGCAGATTAATCCCAAGAACCTTCAAAAACTATTTTCAAAATTATATATGATCAGATCATAATACATCCATATATACATATTTATGCGGAGGAGTACCCGTAGAGTCCTCTTTTATTCTTTTTTCCTGTTTCTTTGTTGAGCATTTCTTTGAAGGAGCTGAAAGGGGCTTTTAACTGTCACCACTCCTTTCTAACTCAGTAAGCTCAGTATAGCAGCAAGCAGGTTGAAGAATGATCTAATATTCCACCAGCCATTAAACCTTGCTCTTCATAATTCAAATACATAAAAAGAGCAATTACTGACATACTGTTGGTTTGACTTTGGTCTCTTGTTTTGTTGTCTATGTATAGGAGTGGCTATTAGCAGCTATGCGAAGTACTGCTACCGGAAATTACAGAAGGCTGCACTGACTGGAGCTAAAAAGGTTGGTGCTTTCAGTAGTTCTGATTTTGTCTTGTTCAAGTTATATATAAAATGTGCATGTGCATATAGAGTCACTGAGACATCCAAGCCACTAGGTGTCAGAATAATAGGTTTCATAATTGAGGAAAATGACTATTGATGTCAGTTAGAACAACAGTTATATCTAAAATAACTTTAAATAATGCAAAAAATTTCTTTACTTCTGATGTGAGATATTTTTAGAGCATTTTTATTGGACCATTCCTTATTAACGTTTCACAGAATGTCTTCACACATGCTTCTTTATTTTGATCCTGTGCGCAGCACAGATAATCTGCATATATTGTCCACTACTATTTTCCTTGTTCATATGCAGTGTTATTTATTCTTTTTTTTTTTGGCTCAGCATTTCGGACTTGTCTCTTTTGATTGGCCTCAGGGGAGTGGGAGGTCCTGGTTTTGTCTTGGTAATTAACATGGTTTGATTAACATTCAATTAAAGAGTGAAATTTGCCTATTGCCTTGGAATTTGTTACCATGACAACAGGCAGCTTATTTTACTTGCTCTCTTTTAAAACTACTGTGATAACTGGTATAAATATAGAACTCAGATACCAATGTAACCTGCCAAAGTTTCAGTAAACTCAGTCTTCATAGTTGAAATAGAGATGCAAAAGATTGCGGGTAATCCTACACCCAGATCTTCCACCTTCTCTCCATTCTTTGTCGTGTAAATCATCCTCTTTCCCTTCAGTTCCATTGGATGAACATTTCACACTCCATTGCCCTTGTTTTCTCCCCTTCTTCTAAGATTGCTCTCAAATGCTGAGTGACAGAGGGGATGTCTGGGCTTCTAGTACGCTCTTCTCCTGTAGTTCAGTTTAGGCTTGGTCTTCACTCACAGATTAGGGTTTCAATTGCTCATTAACGTCCATTTTAGCGGTTATGACTGTAGGTGATCATTTGACATGATTAGTGTTAATGCAACATTCCAGATTTAATGGTAGTTTTTGTTACTTCTCTGTGGTGTTTAATCTATAGCATTTGTAGTCTTTATTATTTGTATTTTTGAGTGCATAAGAAAATATAAAATATATATCCTCAAGTCTTAAGTCTGAAACTGAGTTATGAACACTAGTGTGTGTGTGTGTGTGTGTGTGTGTGTGGCTAGGCCTGAGTATGAGTGTGAACTATTTAATTGGCTCCGTTTTGCATGAGTGCCAGTTGCCTGTAGAGAAAGTAGCCTGTGAAAGTGCTCTGAAATGCTGTGTGTGTTTCAGTGTGCCAGACTCTCAGCAGGGAGAGAAACCAAACACTTACTCTCTCTATCTCTGTCTTTTCCTCCAGGGCTTGAAAAAACCATGTATTGAAGAGATAGCTTATGCTCGGAATGCCATTTTTAGTCCCTCAATGTTTGGCTCTTCGCTGGAGGAAGTGATGACGATGCAAAAGGAACGTTACCCTGACCGGCAACTGCCATGGGTACAGACTCGTCTCTCAGAGGAAGTGCTGGGTTTGAATGGAGACCAAACAGAGGGCATCTTCAGGTAAGATAGCTGTACTTCTTAAAATCATTTCCTGATTTCACAACCTTCTGAAACAATTCAGCAAACCATTGCTGTCGGGATATAACCGAACTGTGTTTTAATGTCTTTAAATAGTTAAAAAATTACATTTATTTATTTGTTACATCTTAATTGTAACAAAATTAATATTAAATTAAACAGTAGAAAACATTGAATGTTATGGAGAATAGATATTTACTGCATTAACTTCCATTATATGTTAGATACAAGATTTTGTTCGGATAATGACAATGTGTTTGCAACATGGTAATGACAATTTAAACATTACTTCAGCTGTTGAACAAGAAGAAAACAGAAATCTAAACTGACAGCTACCTTGATCACTTTTAAATTGTTTTCCATCTCATCTGATGAGTCATTTCTGTCGTTTGAGTAATCCATTCATTAAACTAATGATGATTTGACAATAGCTTCCACAATCATACAACTGCAGTAAGATTTTTGGTTTCCAAAGAGTGATGTTAGCTATGTCCTTCATTTAGGTGTACACCAGGTTTTAAAGCATTTTTTACGTAACATATAAGTGTAATTCAAAATTCAAACATTCTCCCTTTCTTGTCATTTTATGGTAACTGTAGCATAGTATTAACAACAATGTTTGTCCTTTTATAAAAAAAAAAAAAATAAGTGTAAATACACTATGTTTACAACATAGTGCTAGCGATTGCAGAGCAGATTGCTTCGGTGAATGTGACTCAGCTTCAGTACTTTTGAGGGCTGATCATGTACATTTTGCTGGCCTCTGTAATGGACATCTGTTCTAATGAGCCAAACCTTCATTCACAAAGACTGGCCAAGGCTGGCTGCTTTGCCTAGTAACATGTCAAATATTTAAGGATAATATTCACCAAAGAGTCTCTCTCTGTCATGATCATGTAAAATATTGTCAAAATCCTTCCCTTACAACAGTGCTCTCATAACTTTATAATAAGCATCATAGCTCACCACATGAGATGAATATGGACCAAAAATAATTGCGAGTTTCTTGGTTACCCAGTAACGGGCAGTGGAAATGTCCGAAATCTCTTGTGTTTCTAGCACTGCTTATTGAACTAAATTGTACCTTACTATATAGCACACTACTAATGACACCATTTTGTTCATAACTATTGTCTGTTTTTATTTACCATTTTTCCTACTGTTCCAGCTATATTTTGTTATTTTTTGTGGGGTGAAAATGGCTTCTGCCTACATGCTCTTTAGTGCTTTCCTACTTTTAACACACATGGATTTCATTAGTTCATGTGTGTTGGTGGCAGGTTCAGACAGTTAACCCTGGACCAGGATAAAGAGACACTGTTCCAGACAGTTATTATTAGTGTTTTTATAAATTCTGTCTCTCTTAGGGTGCCTGGAGATATAGATGAAGTGAATGCACTGAAGTTGCAAGTGGACCAGTGGAAGGTGCCAACAGGCTTGGAGGACCCACACATTCCAGGTATCTGGAATTCATACATCTTGCTAGAACTAAATGTTGTGGAAAACATGAAGTAAGTCAACATGTGAAACATTTAATGATTCTGCTATTGATGCTTATTATTATTGGAAATGCATCTTAGCTATTAGGTGTCCAAATATGCTATGAAACGTTTTGTGTAATGCATAAATGTAACTAAAAATTCTAACATTGTCCCACTCATTGTCATTTTATGGTAACTGTTTTATATTATTATATATGACAATTGTCAAATTAAGTATTAATATTAGCATATTCATGATCGCAAACTTAAATATCACATCTATAAATGCTCATAAACAAAGCTCACACATACTTTTGGATACAAATATATCCCCAAGAATCAAACAAATTGATTCACATGCTTTTTAAGCAACTTTTTCTTGATGGAACTCAATATATTCTGCATTTCAAAATATTTAGGTTATTTTTTTTGTTGAATAAAATGATAATTGTCATTTACATAATGCAATGCAACATTTACCATAAAATGTAAAATGTTTAAAGTTTAAAAAACAATGATGCTTTACACAAAAAAGGTTTTAAAACTTATTTGTACACCCAATTATTCCAATTAGCACAGATTCTTCACTACCAAACCACAGTTGTAATTAAATACAAAGATAATAATGTGATTTCTACTAAACCGAATTGCAAAATAATTAAAAATCCTTTGGCTTAAGGTATGGAGAAAACGGGAAAACAAGAACAATCATACTTTTCTATACCGTCCAAAATACTAATGTGAACCTACACATTGGGAGAAGGCACACAAGCCCTCTCCAAATCTCTCTTCATCCCTTTCTCTCTCACACACAGGCTCTCATACACCTTTAGCCTTGGGCATTTTGCAGTGCTCCATTTCTCACTGAATATAAATAGTGCAATCTCTCAGTGCATTATGGGAGAAGAAACAAAACTCCCCCTCACCGAATATTCCTCTGTGAAGAAGGATAAACCTTTTAATGGATCAAAACCTGAAATTCACATTTCATGCCGCAGTCAGATATTACACAACAACAAAGTGGAAATGACACAGCTGAGTTCTTTGGAGCATAAAGGAAGAGGCAGCTGCGTCCTTCTGAAAATCATATATAGGCCTCAGAGCTCTATAACAAAGAAATATTTATACAGAATGATTTTTATTGTTAATGATGAATGATTTTAAGTGCCTGGTGAGTATACAATAAGAAAATAACACTGGAAAAATGATTGGTATTCATGTTTTTAGAGAGACCATATATTGTATTGTTTGTAAAAACAGGGGTAGCCTTTAATTTGTAGATGGATTACTCATGAATAATATGTTCCAATAGTAAACACAACTGGCAAAAATCCAATTGAAATGTATTCAACTTACATTTTACACTGTACACACACACAGAGCTTCATGCAGTGCTGTTTCTTCACATGGACACACACTCAGTGAAGTATTGAGTTTCAGTATTGATCTGCTGAGGTTCAGACCAGCTGTACCTCAGTGAATGTGTAGTAGACTCTCCCTTCATTTGTAATTTCTTTCTTTCTTTCTCTCTCTCTCTCCCTCTCCCCACCTCCCTCCCCTGCTCTCTCCTGTCATTAGCATCTCTGTTGAAGCTGTGGTACAGGGAGCTGGAGGAGCCAGTAATTCCTCATGAATATTATGAAGAGTGCATCTCTAATTACGACAGTCCTGAAGCGGCCGTCAGTGTTGTTCATAACCTTCCTCACATCAACAAACTGGTGCTCTGCTACCTCATCCGTTTCCTACAGGTCTGTCTATTTAACCATCGGTCTGTCAAATTACATGCTGAATAAAAATGTATGTACATGCCGTTTCAATATTCAGAAAAGGTTCCTAACTGTTTTTTTTTTGTTATATAGAATCATCAACATATTTTTCATAGATCTGAGGAACCCTTTCACGATGCACACATCCTTTAAGCTTCTCATGCTTCTATATAGAAGCATTGTCTTGACTTAAGAACCCTTAAACAGCCATCTGTTGTGCCACTCACTCAGACTGAGGGGTGTGTCCAGGCAGGAAAGTGGCATCAATGTATACCCACTACATACTTTGGTTTGTCTCTAAATTACAGTATATTTTCATTAAATATGACGTGAAATCCGGGTCACTGTCTGTGAGGAGTTGGTGTGTTCTCCCTGTGTCCGCGTGGGTTTCCTCCGGGTGCTCTGGTTTGCTCCCACAGTCCAAAAACACACGTTGCAGGTGGATTGGCGATTCGAAAGTGTCCGTAGGTGTAAGTGTGTGAGTGAATGTGTTGCCCTGTGAAGGACTGGCTTCCCCTCCAGGGTGTATTCCCGCCTTGCGCCCGATGATTCCAGGTAGGCTCTGGACCCCCCGCGACCCTAAATTGGATAAGCGGTTACAGATAATGGATGGATGGATGGATAACGTGAAATCACAAACTGGTTCATCACTATTACTATACTATGTATTTGCCTAAGCAATCTATTTCCTCAATCTATGGCATTAATTCCTTTGTCAGCCAGTAAAGTAAAGTAAAATGTGCCATTAGGAGTTCTGACCATTGAATAGCGTGGAGCTCCTCCTGCCCAAGTGGGGGCAGCAGTGTCTTCCACTACACCAAGTGGCAACATTATCATACAGCAGATATCTACATGTCTCAGTCTATCCCAATAATCAGCCCTTTTCCCTGTGTCTTGTTCCAGGTGTTTGCACAGCCTGCCAACGTGACGGTCACTAAAATGGACGTGAGTAACTTGGCAATGGTAATGGCCCCCAATTGCCTGCGCTGCCTGTCTGATGACCCACGCATCATCTTCGAGAACACCCGCAAAGAGATGAGCTTCATCCGAGTCCTTATCCAACACCTCGATACAAGCTTCATGGATGAAGTTCTATAGCCCCCATCACACACACACTTACACACATAATTCATATACAAACTTACTCCAAACACACATCTGTCTAAAGTTTCGTCCCTATGACATACACATATATGCTCTATACATAAAAGCTAGTGGAACATTTTGGACAAGCCAAACTAATAGCCAGACTCTGTATTCCTCTGTAGAACAGAATGCAATGGTGTGGCCCTTAATTGAACACACTGACGCACACTCACAAAAAGCACAACTTTAGTCTCGTTCACACGCAAACACACACAGGTACACGCTCACGGGACTGCTCCTGCAATCCTTTTTTTGTCCCCTTTATTATTTCTGAATGTGTTTGAATGCAGCTGTATGTCCATGTAATAGCAGTGACTTTCTGTGTGTTTTTGTGTGAAAGCTGTGTGTTGAAAGTTGTATGTGTGCAATTCTGTCTGTTACTGTTTTATTAACTTGACTGACCTATATAACAGTCTACTTGATTTTATATGATTAATTTATTTTTTATTTATTTTAACAATTGTTTATAACTACTGCCTTTTGGAGACAAATTCTCTGCCTCATGTCCAGTGTGTGTGTGTGTGTGTGTGTGTGTGAGAGAGAGAGAGAGAGTTTGTATAGTTTGTTTCACCTAATTTACCTACCATGATCAATCCACAAATGCATTCTTTCTTAGCAATGGTTGCAAGGTTGAAAGAGCTTTAGAGAAAGAAGGCTACAAAGGTATTCAACCTAACTGACTGTACTACGATACTACACACTTTACACCACAATACACACCATAATTCAGGTATGGTTAGTGAATTACTAAGATTTGTTTATGGGACAGAGGGGACATATTTATATGAAATATTATGTGTACAATACGTTTTAAAGCAGTTTGTGTAACGTATAATTGTAATTAAAAAGGCAAACATTCTCCAGCTCTTTGGTCATTTTATGGTAACTGTTGTGTAGCAATAAACGAGATTTTATTCAACAAAAATCTAAAGATGAAGTGGTTTGAAAATGGCAAGGGCCAAGAATATATTCATCACTGCATTCTTTATGAATCCCATCAAGGAAAAGTGCTACAAAAGCATGTGCATTGATTAATTTTTTTCTAATGTTGGGGATACTGTATCCAAAAGTGTGTGTGAGTTTTGGTTTAGATTTGAAATGTTGTAAAAACAATTTAGCAATTGTGAACATAGCATTATAAATATTTAATATTTAGGGGGTTATTTTATACAGTGACAATGGTCAGTTTTAATAACACACAACACATACCATAAAATGACAAAAGATCGGGAGAACGTGTGAGTTTTTAATTATAATAACATCTGTATACATAAACACTTTAAAACAGTTTTGTACTAAGAGCAGTGTTCACCAGAGTGTCCAAAAAAGTCTTTCAGTAAATGTTCCCTAGTCAGATGACTATGTATTAAATGCTATATAGAAAATACTGAATGAGTTAGCATGTGAGTTATTCAGAACATAGCTTACAGTTATGTGGTAACAGTTTGTCTAAAATTAGGCTGAGCAGGTAAGGAATAACTGAACATGCTAGTTCTATCTCAGCTGGTATCTAGTTAATATGTTTTCTTTAAGGCGTGAAATACACTAAATCTAATCTGTCATAATGGCAAAACAACTGCCAAAAAATATTTTTAATTCAGGACTTACAGATCAAATGAACAACTCTAAATGTGGTGGGGGTTTTTTATAATAATTTTATAAAATTATTGCAAAAGGTAAATTTTAATAAGGTAAAAAAAAAAACGTTAAACACGATATATAGTAATATTTAAAAATAGTTGTTAATTTGACAAGTGATTTGAAGATTATTATAACACTAGACTTCATTGATGCACTCAAAAAAACTGAAAAAGAAAATGCGGCAAAACTTTAAAACTCCACTAACTTTGCAACAGTTGTTTTTAAAAAATGCACTTGTGGGTGTGACATAAACAGGTACATTTTTCCCTACTTGCTTTTCAACAATTTAACTTACCACTTTGTATGAAACAATGAAGAAAGTATACAGACAAACAGGTGACTACAGTCTGTAATTATAGAACTACAAAGTGCCACCTTTCTACCGTTCCCCACCTAACTCACCAACTCCCCCTATTAACTCAACCTCCCAGTTACAGCTGAATCTTAACAAACACAGTCTCAAAAACACCTACACACACACACACACACACACACACACAAATGTACACTCTGATTAGGCTCGGTGCTTTTAATAAGGAAATACACTGCCATACATACAAAAAAATGTATACATGGTGTCCTCACTTCCCCTCAGGAGAAACCAAAAATAAAAAAAAATAATAGAATATGGGAAAAGAGATGAAAGAAGGATTAAAGGAGTGAAAGAGAGAAATCAAGAAAACAAAAAAAAGACTTTTTTTCATTAAAGGTTTCTCCACTCTTCTGCACATTTGAAATGTCATGGGCACCATTTTCACCTCTTCATCTCTGAAATATAAAATAATAAAAAATATATATATTAAAAAATGAAAAAAATAGATAAAACACATACAGGAAGTAAACAAAAAGACAAAATGTAATGTTACAGAATAAATGAATACTCCAATATTTGGTAGGAAAAGAGACAAATAAAAATGAGTGAAACTTTGTTTTGACTCATTAATAAATCAAAACTCAACCAAGAGCAGAAACTTGGGGAAATCAAGTTGAAAGTTGAAAGAAGTCAATTATAGGGTGTATCTCAATGAAACAAAGCAGTTAAAAGTATCTGAGATCAAGTGCTGGGAAATAAAAGATATGATCCTGAGCAGCTTACTGTGACCAGCATCTTCAGAGCAGAACACGCCCACACACACCTCTACTGACCACACACATGCATGCACCCACTGTGAGCACTTCCAGCTCACCTGATGCACACACATACAAATAGGGAAGGAAAGTGTGTGGAGAAACTTTCTGCTCAGATGCTAGTCTTTTAACGCTCCTGTCTCAGATTTGTAGGGTTTTATTCTGTTAATGGAGTCATGCTGATTAAAATCCCCCCTCTCCCTCCTTTTGTTCTGAGGTGTAATGGTGATTCTGTAAGGTGGGTTAAGGTCTAACTGAACATTGTTTAATAAACAATTCAAAGAAGACTGAATCTCATTATTGTTATAATTTTCTTTTTATGATTTCCACCAATTGTTTTAATTGTGTACATCTGTTACTCTTTTTTAAAAAAAAGGAATTTTCTCCAGTGATGAAAGGTAAATTTTGAAGGAGTTGAAAAATTGTATATTTCTTTAAAACTTCAGGGTGGGCCATTTATATGGATACGCCTTAATAAAATGGGAGTGGTTGGTGATATTAACTTCCTGTTTGTGGCACATTAGTATATGGGAGGGGGAAAAGTTTTCAAGATGGGTGGTGATCATGGCGGCCATTTTTAAGTCAGCCATTTTGGATCCAACTTTTGTTTTTTCAATGAGAAGAGGGTCATGTGACACATCAAACGTATTGGTAATTTCACAGGAAAAACAACTGTGTGCTTGGTTTTAACGTAACTTTATTCTTTCATTAGTTATTTACAAGTTTCTGACGACTTACAAAATGTGTTCAAAGTGCTGCCCATTGTGTTGGATTGTCAATGTAACCCTCTTCTCCCACTCTTCACACACTGATAGAAACACCACAGAAGAACTGCTAGTATAGGCTTCCAGTATCCGTAGTTTGAGGTGCTGCACATCTCCTATCTTCACAGCATAGACAATTGCCTTCAGATGACCCCAAAGATAAAAGTCTAAGGGGGTCAGATCGAGAGACCTTGGGGGCCATCCAACTGGCCCACGACAACCAATCCACTTTCCAGGAAACTGTTCATCTAGGAATGCTCAGACCTGACATCCCTAATGTGGTGGTGCACCATCTTGCTGGAAAAATTCAGGGAACATGCCAGCTTCAGTGCATAAAGAGGAAAACGCATCATCATGTAGCAGTTTCGCATATCCAGTGGCCTTGAGGTTTCCATTAATGAAGAATGGCCCCACTATCTTTGTACCCCATATAAAACACCATACCATCAATTTTTTTGTTCCAACAGTTTTGGAGGGATCTATCCAATGTGGGTTAGTGTCAGACCAATAGCGGTGGTTTTGTTTGTTAACTTCACCATTCACAGAAACGTTTGTCTCATCACTGAACAAAATCTTCTGTGTAAATTGAGGGTCCTGTTCCAATTTTTGTTTTGCCTGATCTGCAAATTCAGTGCACCGATCTGGGTCATCCTCGTTGAGATGCTGCAACAGCTGGAGTTTGTAAGGGTGCCATTTGTGAGTAGCTTATATGCGCCGAAGGGATGTTTGACTGATGCCACTCTCCAGTGACAGTGCTATGCTATGGGCTCTTTCTGAATGAAGCTAGCACAGCCACTGATGTTTCTTCATTAGTGACAGTTTTCATGCGTCCACATTTTGGCGAATCCAACACCGAACGAGTTTCACGAAACTTGGCAAGCAGTTTGCTAACTGTAGCATGGGAGATGGGTGGTCTCGTAGGGTGTCTTGCATTGAAATCTGCTGCAATGACCCGGTTACTGCGTTCACCAGACATAAACACAATTTCTATCCGCCCCTCACGTGTTAACCTCTGCGACATGTCAATGGCTGTAAACAAAGAGAAACTTGTAAATAACTAGAGAAAGAATAAAGTTACTTTAAAACCAAGCACACCATTGTTTTTCTTGTGAAATTCCCAATAAGATTGATGTGTCACATGGCCCACTTCCCATTGAAAAAACTAAAATTTGATCCAAAATGGCAGACTTCAAAATGGCCACCATGGTCATTACCCATCTTGAAAAGTTTTCCCCTTCCCATATACTAATGTGCCACAAACAAGAAGTTAATATCACCAACCATTCCCTTTTAATTAAGGTGTATCCATATAAACGGCCCACCCTGTATATGAAAAATATTTTTCAAAACAATCTCAAGGCATATACATTATACGTCCTTGGGTTTGTGAAAGGCGCTGTATAAGTTGAACTAATTACTATTATTATTGCCAAATCTAATAATGTAAACGAATAATTACACTTCATTACTGGTTATTTTATAAGGCATAAGACCTTTAACAGGATATATAGTAATATTTAAAAATGGTTGTTAATTTGACAAGTGATTTGAAGATTATTATAACACTAGACTTGATTGATGCATTTTGGAAAAAACTGAAAAAGAAAATGCGGCAAAACTTTAAAACTCCACTAACTTTGCAACAGTTGTTTTTGAAAAATGCAGTTGTGGGTGTGACATAAACAGGTACATTTTTCCCTACTTGCTTTTCAACAATTTAACTTACCACTTTGTATGAAACAATGAAGAAAGTATACAGACAAACAGGTGACTACAGTCTGTAATTATAGAACTACAAAGTGCCACCTTTCTACCGTTCCCCACCTAACTCACCAACTCCCCCTATTAACTCAACCTCCCAGTTACAGCTGAATCTTAACAAAGACAGTCTCAAACACACCTACACACACACACACACACACACACACACACACACACACAAATGTACACTCTGATTAGGCTCGGTGCTTTTAATAAGGAAATACACTGCCATACATACAAAAAAATGTATACATGGTGTCCTCACTTCCCCTCAGGAGAAACCAAAAATAAAAAAAAAAATAGAATATGGGAAAAGAGATGAAAGAAGGATTAAAGGAGTGAAAGAGAGAAATCAAGAAAACAAAAAAAGACTTTTTTTCATTAAAGAAGGTTTCTCCACTCTTCTGCACATTTGAAATGTCATGGGCACCATTTTCACCTCTTCATCTCTGAAATATAATATAATAAAAAATATATATATTAAAAAATGAAAAAAAAAATAGATAAAACACATACAGGAAGTAAACAAAAAGACAAAATGTAATGTTACAGAATAAATGAATACTCCAATATTTGGTAGGAAAAGAGACAAAAAATGAGTGAAACTTTGTTTTGACTCTGATTTTAATAAATCAAAACTAAACCAAGAGCAGAAACTTGGGGAAATCAAGAGAAAGAAGGCTACAAAAGCATTCAACCTAACTGACTGTCCTACGATACTACAAACTTTACACCACAATACACACCATAATTCAGGTATGGTTAGTGAATTACTAAGATTTGTTTATGGGACAGAGGGGACATATTTATATGAAATATTATGTGTACAATACGTTTTAAAGCAGCTTGTGTAACGTATAATTGTAATTAAAAAGGCAAACATTCTCCAGATCTTTGGTCATTTTATGGTAACTGTTGTATAGCATTAAACGAGATTTTATTCAACAAAAATCTAAAGATGAAGTGGTTTGAAAATGGCAAGGGCCAAGAATATATTCATCACTGCATTCTTTATGAATCCCATCAAGGAAAAGTGCTGTGCATTGATTAATTTTTTTCTAATGTTGGGGATACTGTATCCAAAAGTGTGTGTGAGTTTTGGTTTAGATTTGAAATGTTGTAAAAACAATTTAGCAATTGTTAACTTAGCGTTATAAATATTTAATATTTAGGGGGTTATTTTATACAGTGACAATGGTCAGTTTTAATAACACACAACACATACCACAAAATGACAAAAGATCGGGAGAATGTGTGAGTTTTTAATTATAATAACATCTGTATACATAAACACTTTAAAACCTTTTTGTACTAAGAGCAGTGTTCACCAGAGTGTCCAAAAAAGTCTTTCAGTAAATCTTCCCTAGTCAGATGACTATGTATTAAATGCTATGTAGAAAATACTGAATGAGTTAGCATGTGAGTTATTCAGAAATAATTTTTTTATAAAATTATTGCAAAAGGTAAATTTTAAAAGGTAAAAAAAAACGGTAAACAGGATATATAGTAATATTTAAAAATAGTTGTTAATTTGACAAGTGATTTGAAGATTATTATAACACTTGACTTGATTGATGCACTCAAAAAAACTGAAAAAGAAAATGCGGCAAAACTTTAAAACTCCACAAATTTGCAACAGTTGTTTTTAAAAAATGCAGTTGTGGGTGTGACATAAACAGGTACATTTTTCCCTACTGGTTTTTCAACAATTTAACTTACCACTTTGTATGAAACAATGAAGAAAGTATACAGACAAACAGGTGACTACAGTCTGTAATTATAGAACTACAAAGTGCCACCTTTCTACCGTTCCCCACCTAACTCACCAACTCCCCCTATTAACTCAACCTCCCAGTTACAGCTGAATCTTAACAAACACAGTCTCAAACACACCTATGCACACACACACACACACACACACACACACACACACACACAAATGTACACTCTGATTAGGCTCGGTGCTTTTAATAAGGAAATACACTGCCATACATACAAAAAAATGTATACATGGTGTCCTCACTTCCCCTCAGGAGAAACCAAAAATTAAAAAAAAATAATAATAAAAAAAAATAATAGAATATGGGAAAAGAGATGAAAGAAGGATTAAAGGAGTGAAAGAGAGAAATCAAGAAAACAAAAAAAGACTTTTTTTCATTAAAGAAGGTTTCTCCACTCTTCTGCACATTTGAAATGTCATGGGCACCATTTTCACCTCTTCATCTCTGAAATATAAAATAATAAAAAATATATATATTAAAAAATGAAAAAAAATAGATAAAACACATACAGGAAGTAAACAAAAAGACAAAATGTAATGTTACAGAATAAATGAATACTCCAATATTTGGTAGGAAAAGAGACAAATAAAAATGAGTGAAACTTTGTTTTGACTCATTAATAAATCAAAACTCAACCAAGAGCAGAAACTTGGGGAAATCAAGTTGAAAGTTGAAAGAAGTCAATTATAGGGTGTATCTCAATGAAACAAAGCAGTTAAAAGTATCTGAGATCAAGTGCTGGGAAATAAAAGATATGATCCTGAGCAGCTTACTGTGACCAGCATCTTCAGAGCAGAACACACCCACACACACGCATGCACCCACTGTGAGCACTTCCAGCTCACCTGATACACACACATACACATAGGGAAGGAAAGTGTGTGGAGAAACTTTCTGCTCAGATGCTAGTCTTTTAACGCTCCTGTCTCAGATTTGTAGGGTTTTATTCTGTTAATGGAGTCATGCTGATTAAAATCCCCCCTCTCCCTCCTTTTGTTCTGAGGTGTAATGGTGATTCTGTAAGGTGGGTTAAGGTCTAACTGAACATTGTTTAATAAACAATTCAAAGAAGACTGAATCTCATCATTGTTATAATTTTCTTTTTATGATTTCCACCAATTATTTTAATTGTGTACATCTGTTACTCTTTTTTAAAAAAAGGAATTTTCTCCAGTGATGAAAGGTAAATTTTGAAGGAGTTGAAAAATTGTATATTTCTTTAAAACTTCAGGGTGGGCCATTTATATGGATACACCTTAATAAAATGGGAATGGTTGGTGATATTAACTTCCTGTATGTGGCACATTAGTATATGGGAGGGGGAAAAGTTTTCAAGATGGGTGGTGACCATGGCGGCCATTTTTAAGTCAGCCATTTTGGATCCAACTTTTGTTTTTTCAATGAGAAGAGGGTCATGTGACACATCAAACGTATTGATAATTTCACAAGAAAAACAACTGTGTGCTTGGTTTTAACATAACTTTATTCTTTCATTAGTTATTTACAAGTTTCTGACGACTTACAAAATGTGTTCAAAGTGCTGCCCATTGTGGTGGATTGTCAATGTAACCCTCTTCTCCCACTCTTCACACACTGATAGAAACACCACAGAAGAACTGCTAGTAGAGGCTTCCAGTATCCGTAGTTTGAGGTGCTGCACATCTCCTATCTTCACAGCATAGACAATTGCCTTCAGATGACCCCAAAGATAAAAGTCTAAGGGGTCAGATCGGGAGACCTTGGGGGCCATCCAACTGGCCCACGACAACCAATCCACTTTCCAGGAAACTGTTCATCTAGGAATGCTCAGACCTGACATCCCTAATGTGGTGGTGCACCATCTTGCTGGAAAAATTCAGGGAACGTGCCAGCTTCAGTGCATAAAGAGGAAAACGCATCATCATGTAGCAGTTTCGCATATCCAGTGGCCTTGAGGTTTCCATTAATGAAGAATGGCCCCACTATCTTTGTACCCCATATACCACACCATACCATCAATTTTTTTGTTCCAACAGTTTTGGAGGGATCTATCCAATGTGGGTTAGTGTCAGACCAATAGCGGTGGTTTTGTTTGTTAACTTCACCATTCACAGAAACGTTTGTCTCATCACTGAACAAAATCTTCTGTGTAAATTGAGGGTCCTGTTCCAATTTTTGTTTTGCCTGATCTGCAAATTCAGTGCACCGATCTGGGTCATCCTCGTTGAGATGCTGCAGCAGCTGGAGTTTGTAAGGGTGCCATTTGTGAGTAGCTTATATTCGCCGAAGGGATGTTTGACTGATGCCACTCTCCAGTGACAGTGCTATGCTATGGGCTCTTGCTGAATGAAGCTAGCACAGCCACTGATGTTTCTTCATTAGTGACAGTTTTCATGCGTCCACATTTTGGCGAATCCAACACCGAACGAGTTTCACAAAACTTGGCAAGCAGTTTGCTAACTGTAGCATGGGAGACGGGTGGTCTCGTAGGGTGTCTTGCATTGAAATCTGCTGCAATGACCCGGTTACTGCGTTCACCAGACATCAACACAATTTCTATCCGCCCCTCACGTGTTAACCTCTGCGACATGTCAATGGCTGTAAACAAAGAGAAACTTGTAAATAACTAGAGAAGGAATAAAGTTACTTTAAAACCAAGCACACCATTGTTTTTCCTGTGAAATTCCCAATAAGATTGATGTGTCACATGGCCCTCTTCCCATTGAAAAAAACTAAAATTTGATCCAAAATGGCCACCATGGTCATTACCCATCTTGAATAATTTTCCCCTTCCCATATACTAATGTGCCACAACCAAGAAGTTAATATCACCAACCATTCCCATTTAATTAAGGTGTATCCATATAAACGGCCCACCCTGTATATGAAAAATATTTTTCAAAACAATCTCAAGGCATATACATTATACGTCCTTGGGTTTGTGAAAGGCGCTGTATAAGTTGAACTAATTAAATCAAATCAAATCAAATCAAATTTATTTATATAGCGCTTTTCACAACTGATGTTGTCACAAAGCAGCTTCACAGAATTCCAGTAAGACAAGATTTGACATGAAATGTAAAGACAAATGTAAAACCCTCAAGTGAGCAAGCCAGGGGCGACAGTGGCAAGGAAAAACTCCCCCAGCTGAGGAAGAAACCTTGGGAGGAACCAAGGCTCACAAGGGGTGACCCATCCTCCTCTGGTCAATCTACTGGTGATGATAGTTAGTAGTCCATGAGAACTTCAGTGTAGGGACAGCTTCAAGGCACTTGGTGGTTGCTGGAGCGTGGGCAGCTGGTCTGAAGCGTGGAGGAGGATCTCGACAGTCATCCATCAGTGTCCAGACAGACAGGTGGGCAGTCGTTTACTCGGAAAGATGTAAAGGGATGGAATTAGTTTTGAACTGTTTTGTGTTTGTAAAGTAGAAAATATGAAAATTTCCAGAGTGTGGCTAATGACTCCGGCAGATCTGACTATGACAGCATTAACTAAAAGGAGAGAACCAGGAGGACACACAGACACGGGAGCATCCTGAAACACTGGCATCCCTCCGCTCCACCGTCAACAAACCTGAGTGATCGCGAGAAGCGGCGGGACGACAGCACCAGCGTCTCAGTATACTATAATTCCCTGTGTCCATGGACCCCCCGGATCTGCCGCCTTTATCTATGGGGGAGCATTAGCTACCAAATGATAAACTAAACAAATGAGTTTTTAGCCTACATTTTAAGATTGCGACTGTGTCTGAGTCCCGAACATTTTCTGGAAGATCATTCCAGAGTTGGGGGGCTTTATAAGAAAAGGCTCTTCCCCCAGCTGAGGCCTTCTGAATTCTGGGAACATTTAAAAATCCAGTATTCTGTGATCTGAGTGAACGTGGGGGCTCATAATAGGAAATTGTATCTTGAAGATATTCAGGAGCAAGCCCATGTAGAGCTTTATATGTTAATAACAAAATTTTGTAGTCAATGCGGAATTTAACAGGCAGCCAATGAAGTGATGATAAAACTGGGCTGATATGTTCAAATTTTCTAGTTTTAGTGAGGACCCTAGCTGCAGCATTTTGAACTAGTTGAAGTTTTCTTAAATTGCTGCTGGTGCATCCTGACAGTAGTGCGTTACAGTAGTCAAGCCTTGAAGTAATAAAGGCATGTACTAATGTTTCTGCGTCCTGGAGGGATAAGGCATTTCTAATCTTAGCAATATTGCGAAGATGTAAAAAAGCTGTCCTAGTGATACTACCTATGTGTTGATCAAATGATAAATCCGGGTCAATTATGACACCAAGATTTTTTGCTGCTGAACCAGGTTTAACTGGAAAGTTAGCTAGATTTAAAATTTAGTCTGATAATTTATTTCTTGTCACTTTTGGACCCAAAAGCAGGACCTCTGTTTTGTTGCTGTTTAGAAGGAGGAAGTTACGCAACATCCAGCCTTTCACGTCTTTTACACAGTCCTCTATTTTCTTTAATCTGTGTTTGTCATCGGGCTTGGCTGAAATATACAATTGTGTGTCGTCTGCGTAACAGTGAAAGTTAATGTCATGGTTTCTTATAACTGTGCCTAGCGGTAACATGTATAATGTAAATAATAATGGTCCTCTAAAAATAGAGCCTTGTGGAATTCCAAATCTTACTTTAGAATAGTTTGAATTTAGATTGTTTACTTTTACGAATTGATAACGTTCCGTTAAGTAAGATTTGAACCATAATAGGGCTGTCCCTGTGATTCCAACCATGTTTTCTAACCTTTCTATGAGAATATTGTGGTCTATTGTATCGAAGGCTGCGCTTAGGTCAAGAAGCACCAACAGGGATACGTGGCCTTGATCAGAGGCAAGAAGAAGATCATTTGTTATCTTGACTAGAGCTGTCTCTGTACTATGATGTTGCCTGAATCCAGATTGGAATTTTTCATATATATAATTCTTATGTAGATATGAACTAAGTTGTTGGGCCACAGCTTTTTCTAAGATCTTAGACAGAAATGGCAAATTAGAAATAGGCCTGTAATTAGACAGTGTACTAGCATCAAGATTTGGTTTCTTGATCATAGGTTTAATAACTGCTAGTTTAATAATAATAATAATAATAAATGGAATTTTTAAAGCGCTTTTCAGTAACCCAAAGACGCTGTTACAATCAGATGAACACATAAAGACAATCACATCCATAACACTACATAACATACAATGATACAAAACAGGAACAAGGTTTAAAAAAAAAAAAAAAAAAAAAGTTTAAAAGCTTTGGGTACATGGCCCAGACTAAGCGATGAGTTTACTATAGTTAAAAGAGGATCAATAATAGCTGGTAGTACTTCTTTGAGCAACTTTGTGGGAATTGCATCAAGTGTGCAAGTTGTACAGTTTGCGGAGGTGATAATCTTCTCTAGTTCTAATTGTGGGAGTGGGCAAAAGGTTTCAAGTCTTTCTTTTACAGTTATATTATGTTTTATTTCATTCACATCAGGTGGCAGCCAGGATGGATTTGATCCTGTGGCTAGAGTTTGTTGTCTAATGTTCTAAATTTTATTATTAAAAAAGTCCATAAAATCTTTACTGGTGAGAGTTGCTGGAATTAGTTGTTCAGAACCTGCTTGATTTTTTGTAATTCTAGAAAACACACTAAACAGTGCTCTCGGATTATTTTTATTATGGGAGATCAGCGAGGCCAGATATGCTGAGCGAGCTTTAGTGAGGGCATTTCTATACTCTATAAGGCTGTCCTTCCAGGCAGAATGGAACACTTCAAGCTTGGTTGATCGCCATTTCCGCTCTAGTTTTCGTAATGTTTGTTTTAAAGTACGGGTCTTATCGTTATACCATGGTGCGAGCTTTTTCTGTCTTATACTTTTATGTTTAAGTGGTGCTACCTTTTCTAAAGTAGATCGACAGGTATTTTCTAGGTAATCAGTTAGTACATCTAGGTCCATTGGGTCTGATGGAGTTGGAACTGGGGTCGATAGTTCTGGTAGGTTTTCTATAAATTGTAGGGCGGTAGATGGTTTTATTATACGCCTTGTAGAATAGCGAGGGTTCTTACATATATTATGGATAAAACGTAGCTCATATGAAATTAAGTAATGATCGGAGATTGCTGAGGATTGCGGTAAGATATTAATTTTGTCAATGTTAAGACCTAGTGTCAGAACTAAGTCTAAAGTGTGGCTGCAGTAGTGTGTAGGCCCTGTTACATTTTGAGTAATACCAATAGAGTCTAAGATTGAGGTAAATGCCTTTTTTAGTGGGTCACTTTCCTTCTCAAAATGGATATTGAAATCTCCTACAATTATAACTTTATGATTGCACACCGCTAGGTTTGTAGCAAAATCGCTGAATTCTTTCAGAAATTCTAAGTAAGGCCCTGGTGGTCTGTAAATGTTGCATAATAAAAATGCGTCCTTTTTTGTGACCGGATTTGTAATAATAGTGGAGAGAACCTCAAAAGAAGAGAAGGTGTCACATTGTTTAAGACTAATTTCTAGGGTATTTTGGTAAATTACACATACTCCACCTCCTTTGCCTGATATTCTTGGGCTATGTGCATAATTATAGCCTAGGGGGGTGGCTTCATTTAGTGCTAAATATTCATTTGGTTTAACCCACGTTTCCGTGAGACAGAAAACATTGAATTTATGATCACTTATAATATCATTTACGATGAGTGCTTTTGAGTTTAGTGATCTTATGTTGAGTAACCCAAATTTTAGTTCTGAGGTGTTGCTGCTAGGTGTTGTGTATGATTTAATATTGATTAGGTTGCTGAAACAGGCTGATTTTGTTTTTCTACTTTTACATTTAGTTCGGGGGAAAGACACAGTCTCAATACAGTTGAACCTGGGTGACGTCTCAGGACAGTTCGCAGACGGTCGGTTTAGCCTGTCTGTCTGCGGCCTGGTCCCGGCTCTGGATTGTCAGCAGCTATCTACACTACTCTGCTGACTAACTAAAAGACTATGTGCTATACTGCAAGAAAGTAAGGCAGCACCCTCCCGCGTGGGGTGGATACCATCCCTACCTATAAGACCAGGCTTGCCCTCAAAACGTAACCAATTGTCTATAAAGCCCACTTGATTTTCGGAACACCACTTGGACATCCAGCAGTTTAATGCCCAAAGTCTGCTGTAAGCTTCGTCGCCACGCCGCATTGGTATGGGGCCAGAGCAGATTACGGCATCGGACATCGTCCAGTTTAATCACCTCTCTAATATTACCCTTAGTTACCTCAGACTGCCGCAGACGAATATCATTGGCCCCTACATGAATGACTACCCTCGAATATCTCCTATTAGCTAACAGTCTAAGGTTGCCACTAATATCCGGCGCTCTGGCTCCCGATAAACAGCTAACTGTTACTGCCGGCGCCCCTAAAGGAGTAGCTAATTTCACGTGCCGAACAATAGAGTCTCCTATAACCAGAGCACTCTTAACAGGCTCCTCAGCGGGTGCTTCGCTGAGCAGGGCAAACCTGTTTGACACGCGAATCGGAGGAGCGTGGTGTCCCGGTGGGCTAGCTTTGGCCTCAGCGTTAGCATCAGCCTTAGCTTTCCGGCTATGACGCCGAGACGTCACCCATTCACCCCGCTGTGAGGGCTCTAACGCCGGAGTCGTGGGGGTGCTAACTCTCCCTAAGGCACCCGGAGTTGCTAACACTGAATCTCGCTGTTTATCCCTCAACAATAATAAGCTCCGGATGCGCACTTCTAGCTGGTCCACTTTATCCACCAGAGAGCTAACTAGCTGACACTTACTACAAATACAACCACTATATTTATCGCTAGAGGTGGAAAAGGGCGTTAAACTAAACATGCCACACTCTGAACAGGCAAAACAGCCAGTAGTAGCCATGGAATTGCAGGTACTTACCGCTTTTAGTGAATTTTAGTAACTTACACCAAGAACGTTACTCCAGGGTCCGGTGGCAGTTTTAGTGCCTCTGTAATGAATATTCCTGCGGAGACAATCTAAAAGATAGATCTATGGATGGTTAGTAGGTTATAAAAACAGATATAAATATAGAAATAACAATGGAAACGAGTAAACAGGAAAACCCGAGCGATCAAAACAGCTTCCAAACGGGTACAGAAACAGCCAAACGGGTTCATAATAATTAATAATTACTATTATTATTGCCAAATCTAATAATGTAAACGAATAATTACACTTCATTACTGGTTATTTTATAAGGCATAAGACCTTTAACAGGATATATAGTAATATTTAAAAATGGTTGTTAATTTGACAAGTGATTTGAAGATTATTATAACACTAGACTTGATTGATGCATTTTGGAAAAAACTGAAAAAGAAAATGCGGCAAAACTTTAAAACTCCACTAACTTTGCAACAGTTGTTTTTGAAAAATGCAGTTGTGGGTGTGACATAAACAGGTACATTTTTCCCTACTTGCTTTTCAACAATTTAACTTACCACTTTGTATGAAACAATGAAGAAAGTATACAGACAAACAGGTGACTACAGTCTGTAATTATAGAACTACAAAGTGCCACCTTTCTACCGTTCCCCACCTAACTCACCAACTCCCCCTATTAACTCAACCTCCCAGTTACAGCTGAATCTTAACAAAGACAGTCTCAAACACACCTACACACACACACACACACACACACACACAAATGTACACTCTGATTAGGCTCGGTGCTTTTAATAAGGAAATACACTGCCATACATACAAAAAAATGTATACATGGTGTCCTCACTTCCCCTCAGGAGAAACCAAAAATAAAAATAATAATAATAATAAAAAAATAATAGAATATGGGAAAAGAGATGAAAGAAGGATTAAAGGAGTGAAAGAGAGAAATCAAGAAAACAAAAAAAGACTTTTTTTCATTAAAGGTTTCTCCACTCTTCTGCACATTTGAAATGTCATGGGCACCATTTTCACCTCTTCATCTCTGAAATATAAAATAATAAAATATATATATATTAAAAAATGAAAAAAAAAATAGATAAAACACATACAGGAAGTAAACAAAAAGACAAAATGTAATGTTACAGAATAAATGAATACTCCAATATTTGGTAGGAAAAGAGACAAATAAAAATGAGTGAAACTTTGTTTTGAGACAAAGCAGAACACACCCACACACACCTCTACTGACCACACGCATGCATGCACCCACTGTGAGCACTTCCAGCTCACCTGATATACACACATAAACATAGGGAAGGAAAGTGTGTGGAGAAACTTTCTGCTCAGATGCTAGTCTTTTAACGCTCCTGTCTCAGATTTGTAGGGTTTTATTCTGTTAATGGAGTCATGCTGATTAAAATCCCCCCTCTCCCTCCTTTTGTTCTGAGGTGTAATGGTGATTCTGTAAGGTGGGTTAAGGTCTAACTGAACATTGTTTAATAAACAATTCAAAGAAGACTGAATCTCATTATTGTTATAATTTTCTTTTTATGATTTCCACCAATTGTTTTAATTGTGTACATCTGTTACTCTTAAAAAATAATTTTCAGTGATGATTCATATTTAGTAATAATTACAGATCATGTTGTAGTGTTTGGAATAGTTAAATAGTGGTAAACTATTTTAAAAAGGTTTTAGTTGGATATAATTTTTACATTACTCTTTTTTGTTCATATAATGTATGAACGCTTTCATCACGAATTACAGAAAGATATATTTTGTCAACTAACACACGAACACAGATAAAGAAATACATATATAAGTGTTAGTGTGTTCCTATTACATTTCCAGTCAATGTTACGGTTTGCTCAGACGTACGTTATTTATTCATTTTTACAGAAAGAGTAGTTCGTGGAGTGCAGTTAATATTCTCCAATATTCTGGTCCTGGTTTAAAAATCTTCTAGGCCAATAGGGGGCAGTGACGTTCAGTATACGATACATTTACCTGTGTTGCCAAACCTATATAAAATCCCTCATTTTAAGATATTTACTGATATAAGTTTGTTATATTTAAGTGGGGGGTTTTAAGTGTCGTTTTAATAAGCATATAAGAACACACATTTGTTCAATCTAAGCTTTATCCATCTCTTGGGTTCAGAATATTATATATATTTTAATTTCAGGCATAGGAATATAAAAATGTTGATGTCTTTGGATTCAAAGCATTTATATGAAAACAGGTAATGAGTTTTAAAAAATGATTGAAAATCATCGTATTTGGCAACAATTTTGGCATAATTTTGACCTCAGCTGTGGCCTTCTGTTCACCTCAAGCAGAAACTCCATACTACACCAGTACTGCTTGAGTAAGAATCCCACCAATGCATTCTCATAGATTTATCACTCTATTAGGAACACCTAGTATCTACACTTAATGTCCATTTTATCAGCGCCACTGACCATACTGAAGCACTTTGTAGTTCCACAAGTAGAGATTGTAGTCCACCTGTTTCTCTGCTTTCTTTCTTATACCCATTTCACCCTGTTATTCTATGGTCGGGACTCCTACAGGACCACCACAGAGCAGGTATGATTTGCAGATCATTAGCAACTCTGCAGTGTCATGTGGTGATGTGTTAGTGTGTGTTGTGCTGGCATGAGTGAATCAGACACAGCGAGGCTGCTAGAGTTTTTAAAGCCATCAGTGTCACTGCTGGACTAAGAATTGTCCACCAACCAAAAATATCCAGCCAGCAGCGTCCTGTGTCCACTGATGAAAGACTAAAGGATGACCAACACACACCGTGCGGCAACAGATGAGCTACTGACTTAGTAATTAGTAAGTGTGTCTAACATAGTGGACAGTGGGCAGACAGTGTTTAAAAACCTCAAGCTGCACTGCTGTGTCTGATCCACTCGTGCCAGCGCAACACACACTGACACACCATGAAGCACTGAGAATGACAAAGAACAAATACCAGGTCTGTGTGGGTCCTGAACAATGAAGAGCAAGGTGAAATGGGTATATGAAAGTATGCAGAGAAACAGGTGGACTACTGTCTGTAATTGTAGAACTACAAAGCGCTCATATATTGTAAGTGAGGCTGATAAAATGTACAGTTAGTGTAGATACAACGTGGGTGTTCCTAATCCAGTGATAGTTCAGTGTATAACATGAATGAAATTGTAAATTGAAGTATATTAAAATAAGCCTTCGTTGGAGACGAACACACATGAGCTCGTGAAGGATTTTTTAGATATTGAGAAATTAAAAAGGGAAAGGAGTTATAAAGCTGAGTGTTGTATAAATGTGTGAAAGAGAATCACAACTAACAAAAGTGTTTCTGAGTGTTATTTAATTGGATACATTGGAATGCCTAGAAACTGCTTATCAATGGGAATTAAAAAGTAAAATTAGTGTTGGCAAAAATGAGAAAAATTTAAATCTCCATATGTTTGCTTTTATTGGGAGAAAAAAAGAGATCATGGGTCTAAGTACCGTCCACTTGTTGAAACTTGTGCGTGTGGTGACCCTGCATGACAATTGCATAAGGCCTAGGTTTCACTCTTAAAAAAAAAGAGAGAGAGAGAGAGATGGCAGGACTTTGATCTGTGACGTAGTGATAAAAGCCACATTAATTGGACTTACATAAGGAATATAAGACAATAAGTTAAATATTGGGGCAGATTAAAAGAAAAAAATTGCATAGAGTTACTCCTGGGGGTGGTATTTAAAAATAAGAGAATATTCCCCTGAGCCTGTTTGGGTCTAAGCTGAAAATGGTCAAAGACACAAAAAAGGGATATAAGTAAAAATATATAATGTGCAGTGCTGTGCAAAGGTTTGGGTACTAAGAAGATTGAAAGGTTGCCTCTCAGTGGGTATGGTGCTTGTGTGGAATTGTATGTGAGCTCAGCAGAAATAAAAGTATAATAATCTAAGGGAAATATTTGTGTATAGAAAGTGCGTTTTTGGAATGGTTCATATATTGAATTATAAATTACAAGTGCTCGAATAATACAGATATATTAAGTTTTTCAATAACCTAAGGGATGCAGTTATGTGACTATGTCACTCAAGATGTGTTGAAAGAAATGTGTGGTGTCAGTTGACCATATAGTAGGTGTTTTAGCGGATAGTAATTTGAGACTAACATATAACCAGATGGAAAGGGTTGGTTTGTTGAGGAAGATTTCCTTCTGTTTTCTTTGCTATCTGTAACTTACTGATCCCTTACTCATTTCATTTAGTCCTTCCTGTTTAGAAAAAGGGGTTATCCTGGTCCTAAGTCAAAAATGTTATGAATGGACTAAAGTGTTGCATGTTTAATTACTGTTGATACAGTGGTCTATAACATACGAAAAGGGGGGAGAAAAAAAATTAAGTGTAAGCTGGTTAAAAATGAATAATTAGTATTAGTTTTTAATCAGAAGATATATTAAGCCAGTATCATGCCAAAAGTGGACACTAACGTTTCAAAAGTGGTTACTCCTGTTGAGATAGTTAAGAAAAATAATCCTTTAATTAAAGGCATTGCAGAAATATCTGCTAAATTTATAAGCGATGGCCTGACATAGACCAACCATGGCCGGTAGAGGGGACACTCAACCCAGATGTAATTAAAACTATGGAGGTACTTGTGGCCACATACAAATCAGGGCAGAAAAAAGGGAAGCAGGGAGAAAAGCATAGGGAAAAAAGACAAATAGAGCTTGGCAGGGACCTGGAGGTTGTGAGTTCGATTCCCGCTCCGGGTGACTGTCTGTGAGAAGTTGGTGTGTTCTTCCGTGTGGGTTTCCTCCGGGTGCTCCAGTTTCCTCCCACAGTCCAAAAACACACGTTGGTAGGTGGATTGGCGACTCAAAAGTGTCCGTAGGTGTGAGTGTGTGAGTGAATGTGTGAGTGTGTTGCCCTGTGAAGGACTGGCGCCCCCTCCAGGGTGTATTCCTGCCTTGCGCCCAATCATTCCAGGTAGGCTCTGGTCCCCCGCGACCCTGAATTGAATAAGCGGTTACAGATAATGAACGAATGAATGAATGAATTCTCCAGTTGTTTGAACAAGAGAGTCAGAAACTGTTGCAAAAGAAAAGAGTGAGAAAGGTGCAGAAGCAATAGGCCAGCGTACTAAGGTAATAGAAAAACAAATGGAAGAAATAATGTACCTTTTTCACATGTGGACTCAGTTAAGACACCCACACATTTTGAGAAGGAAGCAAAAACTTAGGAAATCTATCCTCAACTGCCAGTAATCAGTCAAGGAGGAAGCTATCACATCTGTGGTGAGGGTGACTATGTAATTTAAGCAGGACAACAGAGACAACAATAAAACTGTTATAAAACATCCGAGTTCCAAAAGCAAAAAGAGAACTCTATGTCTGCAGACTAAAGGAGACCTGAGAATGAGGAGGTGGACCGTTGGAGATGATGATGATCTGAGTGACCAGGAAGAGGTCATGGGTGGATATGACCCAGCAATTAGACGAATACTGGCTAAAGCAGAAAAAAGAAGAGATAAAAGAGGAGATGTGAGTTGAAGGAAAGAGGATTCCATCCTGCAGCATCCAGTACAAAAATAGAAGACAGAGAACTTTAAGAGAAACAGAAAGGGTATTAGTAATAGTAATAGAAAGGGTAGCGTCGCAGTCACACAGCTCCAGGGACCTGGAGGTTGTCTGTGAGGAGTTTGGTGTGTTCTCCCTGTGTCCGCGTGGGTTTCCTCCGGGTGCTCCAGTTTCCTCCCACAGTCCAAAAACACACGTTGGTAGGTTGATAGGCGACTCAAAAAAGTGACCGTAGGTGTGAGTGTGGATGTGTGAGTGTGTGTGTGTGTTGCCCTGTGAAGGACTGGCGCCCCCTCCAGGGTATATTCCCGCCTTGCGCCCAATGATTCCTGGTAGGCTCTGGACCCACCGTGACCCTGATTTGGATAAGCAGTTACAGATAATGGAATGGATAAATCAATGCCTATCATACTTAGATAATTCTATTAGCTTAGAAAACCAAAAAGCACTGGAGACACAACTGAGAGAATTGCTGGTATAATAAGGAAGAATTGAGAAATGAAAACCCTAAAAAATCTGAAAGACCATATACATTACGCCCAAGAAAAGACATTTGAAAAGATGTGTCCAGTGATCGTCCGAGGACAGAATTTGGAGTACAAGCCTTGGCAGAATACTGATATGTCAGATTTCATGGAAAAGCTGCCTACTTTGCAAGATGGAGCACATCCTTTGATTTCAAATTTGGAAGAGCTTCTGGTGGGAACGCAGCCTGCAATAGGAGACATAAAGAGACTTTTAGTAAATCTCCTGGGTTTTCCAGCCATGGAAGAAATTTTACAGAAAGCGGGTCTAAATTGATATGTAGGAACTGCTGTTAATGATCCAGAGCTGTTTTCTGCATAAAGAAGACGAACATGGTGAGCACTGAAAGATATATTTCCAACAAATGCTCATCCTGATAATATCCTGATTGAGTCTTTAGGAGAGGAAAAAAAACAGAGCGCCTGTGTCAAGAGCCCATCAGGTATGGAGAAATGTGACAGGAAATAACCCAGGTTTAAATCAAATGGAGCAGTCAATTTTGCGAGCCAAATTACAGAAGGGACTGCACTTACCAGTGAGAAGTAAACTGTCAGAAGTAGTGGGTCTTGGAAGCATGGCAAAGAGTGTTTATACAGCTCATATAGCCCATCAAGTGGAGCTTTATAGGAAAAAGGAACATGATCAGAAAGCACAGGACCTAGAAACTTTCAGAAAACTGAATCAAATACAACTGGTGGGCAATAAGAAGAAAGAAAACAAACATTCATTCATTATCTGTAACCGCTTATTCAATTCGCGGTGGGCCCGGAGCCTTCCTGGAATCATTGGGCGCAAGGCAGGAATACACCCTGGAGGGGGCGCCAGTCCTTCACAGGGCAACACACACACACACACGGATACTTTTGAGTCGCCAGTCCACCTACCAATGTGTTATTTCGGACTGTACCTGCTGCGCCACGTGCTGCCCTAAGAAAACAAACAGGCTTTAGTCTGTTTATCCAACTCAACAGGTACCACAGTCTCAACTGAATCAGACACAACCCTCAAGTGAGCCAGTCCACATCGGATGTGCCAGGGCCATAGCCAGTTTTTGGTCAGATGCAGACTTGGAAAGGAAGAGGCTAATTTGAACTTTTAGCAGTCTCCTGAAGTGTGCTACAATTGTGGACAGTTTGGTCATTTTGCTCATGAGTGCAACAGTCCAGGAGGAAACGTCAGAGGAAATCAGGAGGAATATTATAAAAGAGTATGGTTTTTGGGAACAATATTTACTTGAGTAAACAAATTGAGTATGTCATTAGCAAGTGCACAATTTGCCTGGAAAGTAAAGTTCAGAGGGGTCCAATGTATAAATTAGATTTGGAATTTGATGATATAATAAAAAACAAATAGAAGGCAAATAGTGGTTGTTGTGGAAATTAATTTATTATTTAAGCCTGAGATTTGTCTAACTAAATAGAAGCTCAGACTGTTGCCAAAGTTTTTGTGTAGAGAAGTCATATGCGGGTGGGAACTTCCCATTCAGATAATGGGAAAGAGTTTGTGGATAAAACAGTTACATTAAAAAATTAGTAATTAAACGGTGCTTGGGTCCAGTATACCATCCGCAAAGCAAAGAGATTTGTGAACAAATGAATGGCGTTTCAAAAAATTAGATGATGTTGCTTTTTGTGTCTGATATTTTTTGCAAAAGATACTTGTTGTTGTTTCTTTATTCCAGAATGAAAGGGGGGAAGAACACAGTAAGGGTGGATGGTTGTTCGAGGTTCCGATGTACTACAGGGATCCAAAAATTCAAAAGAGCACAATAAAACTAAAGGACGTTGAAACAGAATTGTGGAAACTTGATCAGATTCAACGTCTTCAACATTAGATCCAAAGGCGATACTGCTGAAGGACTGTGGAGTGACACAATTTCATGTGTTTCTTAATATTGAATTGTTTTAATAATTGATCCTTTTTTTGGATGAGTGATACTTAAATATGTAACAACTGTTTACAATGATGATGCAATTTAATCTGTGTAAATGTATTGGAATCTCAGATGGGGTGTGTCAGGTAGGGGCAGGTCCATTGGAAGGTCAGATGGGTCAACCAGCCTGAACTTGGACATTAGTTTGATTTTATTTTCTGAGGTTTCGATATAGGGTGGCAAGGTCGCACACAGCTCCAGGGACCTGAAGGTTGTGGGTTCGATTCCCGCTCCGGGTGACTGTGAGGAGTTTGTGTGTTCTCCCTGTGTCCGTGTGGGTTTCCTCCGGGTGCCCCGGTTTCCTCCCACAGTCCAAAACACACATTGGTAGGTGGATTGGCGACTCAAAAGTGTCCGTAGGGGTGAGTGAGTGAGTGAATGTGTGTGTGTTGCCCTGTGAACGACTGGCGCCCCCTCCAAGGTGTATTCCCACCTTGTGCCCGATGATTCCAGGTAGTCTTTGGACCCACCGCGACCCTAAACTGGATAAGGGTTACAGAGAATGAATGAATGAAGGTTTTTATATACATTTACTTAAGTTCCTACACATAAAGTAATAATTTAAATTGGACATTAGTACTTTTAAGTGATCGCTTGGCAGCAGGATTGTAAGAGAATATTTCCTGTCTAGAATGTTTGAAAGATATTTCAAGAAAGATGGCTGCCTGGCAGGTTTGAAATAGAGTAATCAAAAGGAAATGAAGTAAACAAAAGCCATAGTATTCACCATATGTTGACACTGACCAACCTGTATAAGCTAAAACTGCAGTTAACATGTCAGAAGATATTGGCTAACTTCTCAGCAAGCTGTCCATTGGGGCTTGTTAAGATGCTGTTCTTTTCACTGTAATAAACTTGATTATTTTGCAACGAAAGAATGGTGTTGGCGTAGAAGTCTTTTTCAGTGTCTTCTTCGCATTACAGAAAAAACCCCAAAATCCTTCTGTATAAGAGCGTTTTCCAAATGCCATATTTAATAGTATGAGGATGCACAATTAAATATGAGACCTGATGCTCTGGGAGAGTGGAATGCAGTAGCGCCAATCTCGACGGTCTTACAAGGGGAATTGTTCCGGAGTATCTGGCAACCCTACCACAGCGCTGGGAGAGTGGGTCTAGTTTTAAGTCCACCTCGAAGGTAACGGCGAGCTAGAAATACATTACTTTATTACATTTGACGCTGAAACGTGTTCTCAATAAATGAATTGTTTTTGGTTAGATAGTTAGAAAACGGTAGGCGACTTAAAGAAAAGTGCTTTAAGCTCATTTTGACCAGCTTGCACAGCCTAAGTTCAGTAGCTAACATTAGCTCTGTACAGAAACAGACATAACAGATAAGTGTGTTTTTATAGCTAATTCTCATAACTCTGAAACGTCTTTTGATGGTGTGCTCGTATATAATGTCATACATAACAACAAGCCGTAGCTACATTTCCCTTAAGCTTTATTTGAATAATGTTTTCTAACCTTATTTGTCCACAACAGGATTTAGACCTTTGTTACTGGCCATTGTTTGTATTTACAAAAGGGCTCCGTATAGGAATTCCAACGTTAAAACGCATTATAATAAGAATTTTCGCTCTTCCGGTAGCACAGAGCGTCAGGCAGCTAGGATCAGGATGTGCCTTAGAACATTTCAGGTATTTAAATGTGTCAGTGTCAAAGGAAATACAATCTGTGTAAAATGCGAATATTTCTGAACTTGTTATTGTGTAATGGCGTCATCAACGTCCTGTTTAATGTGCTCCAGGAAACTACAAGTGTGACGTGGCACCTTACCTTACTCCTTTATAAACCGGTGGATAGTTTGGGTGCTTCCACACACTCCCTGAAAGTCCTGTGTGAAGAGCAGTAGAGCCACGTAAAAGGTAAGGTTCGTGAATTTGAATGATCAGTGATGAATACTTAATTAATCATGAATGAATAATGAATATTAGAACAAGATTAAATGAATAAATAATAATAAACACTTGCCTTTGAGCAGCAAAAATGTATCTGTTAAAATAATTGTAGGTCATTCAATGAGCATAATCAGCCACAATATTAAACATTTTTTTAAGGTGTGGGAAATATATGTACAGGGGTTGGACAATGAAACTGAAACACCTGGTTTTAGACCATAATAATTTATTAGTGTGGTGTAGGGTCTCCTTTTGCGGCCAATACAGCGTCAATTCGTCTTGGGAATGACATATACAAGTCCTGCACAGTGGTCAGAGGGATTTTAAGCCATTCTTCTTGCAGGATAGTGGCCAGGTCACTACGTGATGCTGGTGGAGGAAAACGTTTCCTGACTCGCTCCTCCAAAACACCCCAAAGTGGCTCAATAATATTTAGATCTGGTGACTGTGCAGGCCATGGGAGATGTTCAACTTAACTTTCATGTTCATCAAACCAATCTTTCACCAGTCTTGCTGTGTGTATTGGTGCATTGTCATCCTGATACACAGCATCGCCTTCAGGATACAATGTTTGAACCACTGGATGCACATGGTCCTCCAGAATGGTTCGGTAGTGAAGTGCCCATCTAGCACAAGTATTGGGCCAAGGGAATGCCATGATACGGCAGCCCAAACCATCACTGATCCACCCCATGCTTCACTCTGGGCATGCAACAGTCTGGGTGGTACGCTTCTTTGGGGCTTCTCCACACTGTAACTCAGTAAAGGACAATTCATGTTTCACATTGTCCACAGCCCAAGATTTGCGCTCCTTGCACCATTGAAACCGACATTTGGCATTGGTATAAGTGACCAAAGGTTTGGCTATTGCAGCCCAGCCGTGTATATTGACCCTGTGGAGCTCCCGGGTTAAACTCAAAATTAATCAACATTTCCATAGAATTACTACCTATTATAATATCTTCTGTGTTAAAATTGCTTTGTTAATAACAGTGCCACAGTATGTAGCAAATATCAATTAACCCTCTGCACAAAATCTTACAAAGTAATGGTTTATTGCATGCAACTCACATGCGATAACTTCTTTATAATCTCTAAAGAGCAAAAACATTACATGTGTACGTGTATGTCTAACAAAACAATTCTTCATGAGATGCACAATAAGCTCTGCTTTTGCTAATAATTAGCTTTTATTACAATATTCAAATTTAGGTAAGGTTTCAGTGAGGGGTTGAAAGCTAAGGACATTTGAAAAACACTCACAGACTAAATGCCAATTTATTTATAACACAACACTTAAAGGAGCAATCTGTAATATATTTACTGCATAATAAATATAATGACCAGTATGTGTCATCAGAAATTAAATAAACATTCTAAGGTAAACACGGGCATACCTAAGAGCAGTGCTGCAGCCAGGATATTCTTCTTTGAGGACACACATTCCGGTGTAGAGCTCTGTTTGTTTTTTAGTCTGAGATCTTGCCCTCTGTTCAATCATAGTACAGTACACAGACCCAGGATGTCAGGTAAAGCACAAACAGAGTGTTACAGACATGGAAGCGAGCAAGTGAAGAGAGGTAATGTTAGATTTTACCAGACATGAAAGACTCCCCATCCTGCTGAAAAAGCTTTGTGACCAGAGATGGTGTAAAACAAGAGGAAATAGTGGCGATGTTATTTAAGAGATGAGGCCATTTAGAACCCTAAACACAGACAAAAACATGGAACAAGTAGAAATAAAGCCAATGTTAATTACTCTTACAGAAAGTGTAGTCAAAAGGAGAGACTTTTATCTTATTTATCTTTAACTCTTTTTTTATCTTTAATTTTGCTTAAAGAGGTGGTGACTGCAGTGCTGTTCACTCCCCAAACACACCCGTCTTCTCCAAATAGAGCCCAGTTCACAGATAGAGCACAGAACCACTGGAGCGTTAATGTCATTACAACATATCAAAATAATTTTACTGGAAGTTCTGTCACTAAACACACCTGCTCTGGCATAACAAGCAGAGTGGGTGAGAAGGACTTTGTCGATGCAAGAATTATTGTGAAATATTCATTTAGGATTTTAGCAGGAGATCCAGGGCAACGAAAGTGCTTTGTGTCCTGTCAGAAATGTCATTTTAATACAATAAAAATTGATTAGTCATGACATAATGATAGTTTTGTTTTGTGTTTTGTGAAATTGGAAAATAATAAGAAAAAGAAATTGGCCATCTAGGTGGGTGTCATAAGAAATTTATAACCACTTCTGGCTTTAAATATCTGTCAGTTTTTATTTACATATTTTATTTACATATTAGCTGTATCATGGTATTAAAATGTGTTGCAGTCAAGCAACACAGAGAAACACAAAGGCTGTTCTGTATTGGTAAATTTGTTTAGATCTTTAAACAAATATGTATGTCTAAATGTATGTTTAAATGTATATCTGTTTTAGATCGCCTGTCATGTGTCTCATTTTGCATGGAGGTTTGTTTATTTTGCACATGAATATGGTAGATTCATAATCATTTATTTGTCCATATATTTAAATGTATTTATTTTATATGTAGTTACCAGTGGCGGATGATGGTCTTTCAAGGAGGGGAAGCTCAGTTGCGGCCTACATCATAAAATGTGTCGGTTTATTTATACATAAATTCTACCCTCTGTTCCTTTTCAAGAAAATGATCTGTGAACCTGTCGTACCAACAAGGCGTCTTTTCCAGGGACTTGACTAGTGTCCTCTCAATGGCCAGCAGAGCTAGGCTGCTTAAACGGCCTTGGCCCATGTGAAGTGTGTCCGCCTGTCAGTGCTTTGTGACGGTGGAGGGGCTCAGCAGCACCCGCTGGACAAGAACTGAGATAGAAGGCAGAAGCTGAGCGTCCGGGCCAGCCAAGGCCAGCCCACTGCCCCATAGACCTCCAGAGACGCTTAGCGTCCGATGGGCGGGACAAAGCCCAGCATTTATCCAATGGCTCGTCTCGTTTCGCTGCACTTCGCTGCTTCGCTATTGAACTCTGTGGACGCTCAGCGTCCACACTGTTTAAAACACTGATAAACTGCGGGAAAGCCGCGTCTTTACCAGTGATAAGAAGCTGATTCTGAACAAAAGTTGAGCGCGTTGTAGTGCATATTAGTTCAGTGACATGTACACACAACAGCATATATTTGATCACTTATTTTTTGACATTTTAGGGGAAGCTGAGCTTCCCTTGCAGTCTTAGAGCAATTGCATCTGATAGTTACGTTTCTTATACTACAACCGAATACAACAGCTAAACTGTAAAAGAATGTATATATTCAGCTAATATTTTTGATGGATAGTGCTTTGGCCACACCAATAATTTTTTTAATTTGTTGTTTAAAATTAATTCCACAATAAGAAAAATTGTACATAAAAATCTTACAGCATGCTGATATTTGCTGGATGTCCACTGCAGTTCTCATGGGAATTCAAGTGATTTTTGACCTTTATATGTTTAGGTAGTATTTTTACATTAAATGTACAGTTTTTAAATAATTTTGCTACTTTACTGAAATATAATGGGGGGAATAGGGCCTCTCCCATTGCTGCCCTGAGCTCTGCACTTCAGAAACTACACTGTGTAACTTTTGGAGGAGGGTAGGAAACCACCCCAACCCCCCACAGTTGATCTTGAATTGGGGGCAGTGCTGTAAAAGTTAATTACACTCTAGGTAAGATTTGCAACCAAATCGTACCTAGTGTTCCTTTAATTTGTTTATTGAAGATTTACTTGGGTTTACTGGTGTTTACTTGCATTTTTTGTGTTTATTCACATATTATTAAGCTTTATTATTTAAGATTATGAGAAAAAAACATTTTGGAAATACTGTCCAATGTTTCAGTATTCATATCACTATGTAACAGTACATACTGTGGCACATCAATTAGAATTCTTTTTTAATATTTCTGAATTAGATGGAAAATAAAACTGTGAAGATGCGTGTGATGGTGACCGGGGGAAGCGGTCTGGTGGGAAGAGCAATAGAGCATGTACTGAAGGAAGATGGTGGAGCAAGTGAAGGAGAAGAATGGATATTCCTTTCCTCCAAAGATGGCAATCTAATGTGAGCATCTAGCTGGTTTTTTCAAACACACCCCTCACTATTCTGAGAAGAGAGAAAACAGATGTTCCTAATCTTGGTTAAAAACATATATGGAAATCCCATTTCTGCAAAATATAAATGCATATTGTTGTAATTATAAAAACAACAAGAGAGGCAAGAAGGCAGGAAGCGTGTTACAAGGGTGTTTTTTAACTAAAAAAAATAGACATTAAAATAAATTGAAGTTGAATTAAACAGTATGCTATAGAAACCAAAATGGAATATTAACCCTTTAATCAAATCAAACCAATTTTGTGGGGTGGGATTAGGCATGGAGCACAAAAGAAATAAGGGCCAAAACATAACAGAAAAACATGTCAGTTAGACACCAAACAGACCAACAACTAGACAGAAACAGCGTGAGTGCAGGATAACTCACAAGATGGGGCAGGATTTGACTGTGATATAACCTTTTTTGCGTTCTTTGTTTAGGGATCCAGACGAGACAAAAGCTCTCTTCAAGAAACATCAACCAACACATGTCATTCATTTGGCAGCCATGGTGGGGGGCCTTTTTAAAAACATGAGGCAGAACCTGGACTTCTGGGTAAAGCGCACACACTACCACAAAAAAATATTATGACCATTAAGGTCATAATCATTAAAGAAGTAATCTGTCATTTTCTCTTGTGATTCTCTTTCACGTTATGAAACATACTGACGTTTTGTGTCTTAAACATATGAGAGATGGGTTTTGTCCTAGACCTGTTTTAATCATGACTGACACAGGGCCCATTCTTTGGAGCATAAACTGGTTGAGGGACTGCAATGCAGTTTGATTCCTCATCTGAGTTCAGCTGCATTTTAAGAAATAAAAAAAAAAAAAAATTACAATTAATATCTTGAATACATGTTGTTTGATAATTTGGTGGTAACATACTTACTGCTTCTTATCTAACACCTGCATGTATGTGTTTGTTTTATTATTTCAGAGAATCAATATGTACATAAATGACAATGTGCTGCAGGCAGCTCATGAATTTGGTGTGGAAAAAGTCGTGTCCTGTCTCTCCACCTGCATCTTCCCCGATAAAACCACCTACCCCATTGATGAGAATATGGTTTGTATAATCAAGTACATTTTAGAAATTCAACTATAAATGTATCATGGCACCAATAACTTTAATGTGATGTCGATATAGCAATCCATGTATTAGTTTCTTCAGGAAAAAAAGGGTTAGTGTATAGTTTATTACCTGTGGATGTGTTAAATAAATACCCAGCCTAGACAATTAGAATGGCATTATTTTCAGAGCTAAAGTATTTTGATGAATAACAGATTTTAGGTGTGCTGAGATTGAGAGATATCAATGTTGGAAAACAAAAAATCCACATTAATTAATCACTTTTAAACTAAATAATATGAGAAATGTTGTGGGTTACCAAATTTTACCTGTCTTCTCTCTCAGATGGAAATACTAAAACCTATCAGTGTCAATCTTTATTCTTTGGTTTCATTACTACATACTGTATTCTATTTGCAGCAGTAAAAGTGCCTTCTAACAATTAATTATTGGTATTATTTGGGTTATTAAATTTAAGTGGACTAAAAATGGCTTTTTGCCATGATCACTGTTAATTTATATTATAGCTTTTGTATGATTTATTGGTTTTGCATTTTGAAGAAACCACATTGCTACAAAGTATGTTCTTTAGAGCCGGGGCAGATTTCAGTAAATTTTAAACTCGTAGGTTATTATTATGGCATAAAAGTATTGTTGAACTGTTGAGCGTACATTACAGCATAAGCTTGGCTGTGTCACACTATTATCTAGTAAAAAAGCATATACCCTGTTGTTTTTATAGGATAGGATAGGATCTTTATTGTCACATACAAAGTTATACCAATACAACATTGCAGCGAAATTAGCTTCCGTCTGTACACTCACATAAACGGGTTAGTTGTGTGCAACAGACACGACCGCCGCAGGTTACCTGCGCCATCATACAGTTAGAAGAAACAGCTGGATTTACATCGGGAAGTGGTGGTAAAAAAAAGAAGGTCCCAGACTGTGCCTTAAGGAAGCACAGTGTGTGATCTTGAAAAAAAATAACACCTGTAGCACACAAGGTTCAGTTTTTGAGAAAGTCTGCAGAATGGACTAGTAGTCACTTGTCTTTGAGCCCGCAGTTCACAGGGGGGGTTCAGTCAGATTTCCTTAGCAACCATTCCTCCGGGGGAGTTTGCCGGGGCAGCCAAAACAGATAAGTTCAGTTTGTTGGAATCAGAGACCCGAGCCCAAGCTTCTCCTTGAGAAGATGGTGTCAATAGCGTTGGGAGACCAGTTGATCAGTTCCATTTCTAATTTTAATTCGAAGAGCGGTGCTAAGAGAGTCTCTGAGGGTAGACAAGACAAGGCCAGAAGAAGCCAAGCAGGAAAGATAAAGAGCGGAGAGGGAGAAAATGCGACCGCCTCCCACGAGAGCAAGAGAGTTTTATTTAACTGAAGATAAATATTTTCATTGTAATTTAGTTACAAGACTAGCCTTTTGTAAGAGTTGTGGGATAAATATTATGGTCTGTCAACAAAAACTGATTATCAGTCCGTAAATATTTAAATGCAATAAGTGTGTGTGAGTGAGTGAGTGATTTATTAGGCTAGAACTTCATCATATTTGTTTTGTCTATGTTTGTATATGTTTGTTTTGTCTGTCGTAGATTCACAATGGTCCTCCTCATGAATCTAACTTTGGTTATTCTTACGCCAAGCGAATGATTGATGTCCACAACAGGTCAGTAATGAGATGTTGCTCTTGTGTTTATGTGCTTGATCCAGAAAAACAAAGGCTGTGTTTTACAGTAATAAATTGTTAATTACTTACTATAAACATTGAACTGCATTTAGATTTATATATATAGGTCATGGTCACCAGTCTTAATCCTGATTTATGCAATATTAGTTCTGACCACACATTTTCACTATGTTAAAATTAATAAAGAAAAGCTATCTGATATTTTTATGTAACAGTTGCTATTTATTTGACATGGGTTGTATTTCCAAACCATGGAGATGTCCACAGATAAATCACTGTTATAAAGCTTGTACTTATTACTGTATTTTTGTTATGCTTTTTTCATAGTATAACATTATTAATGCTGGGGTTTATTGACAGGGCCTACTGTGCACAGTTTGGTCGGAAGTACACAGCTGTTATCCCCACAAACATCTTTGGTCCCCATGACAATTTCAACATCGAGGATGGTCATGTTCTTCCTGGACTTATACACAAGACCTACATAGCAATGAGTAAGAAACAAAATGCAGTTTAGTTTACTTTTTGGAATTAGGAAAAGTGGGCAAGCGTAAGGATCCGTTGACTTAGAAAAGTGCCAAATTGTTAGGGTGATTATGTTTTGGTAAGTGAATCCTTAAAACAGCAAAAGTCTTGTTGTGTGGTTCCAATATTCAGTGATTACTATTACTACTTACACAAGGAAGGAGAACCAGTGATCATTGATCAGGAGAGCAAAGGCTATCCTGTCTGGCTTTATGTGGGATCGAACTGGACGATTAGGCTTCACTCCCATGATACATCAGTAAGCTTTGTGTGCCCATAACCCTGCTGATAGTTCACCTTTGCACGCTATTGGTATTTTGACAAAAGTATTAAGACCATAACAGTTCTTGTCATAGTCACCTAGATCCAGATGCTTGTCCATGCTACTCCCAGAAATGCTCCAACTTCCACTTCCATTGTAATTTAAGGTTTATTCCTCCTCCTATAAAATTACAATACGTTCAGGGTCCAAGGTGCTATCCCTCCTGCACTATGAGTTCTGATGCAGTTACTTCCTTCACATCTTCTAGATAAAAACCTGTACTGTGTAGAAATGTTAAGGTTTACCATGGTGTAAATCTTGCAAGGGCTGTATGGGGTGTCTCAACTGAGTAGCTTTAACAACTGTAACACTAACTACTGTTTGCCTCTCGTAGAACTACAATGCACAGTAGAAGCCAAAGTAGACATTCAAATTATTAACAATCTGGTGGCCAAAACCCTGGACATGTCAGGTTTAAATATTGATTGCGACAGAACATTTTGTACACTCTATATCACTGATTATACTTCAGCAAAGATCTAATCAGTAATAATAATGAACAATAATCACAAAGTAATTGTGTAACCAAATTTTTTTGTCTGTTTACCAGAGGAGGGGACCCCTTTGCAGGTGTGGGGTTCTGGTCGTCCTCTGAGACAGTTCATCTATTCACTAGATCTGGCTCGTCTCTTTCTTTGGGTCCTGAGAGAATACAATGAGGTGGAACCTATCATATTGTCAGGTACAGTACACAGCATCTGTATTAATCAAAAACACCAGTGTTGTGTTTATTTATGACTTAACATCAGAACAATGTTATGTGAAGTAGCTCTGGTTCACATTCTCTCTGTCTGTCTGTGACTTCTCTTTCATTCATGCATCTAGTTGGTGAGGAGGATGAGGTTTCCATTAAGCAAGCTGCAGATGCTGTTGTAAAAGCTTTGGGGTTTAACGGAGAGGTGCTTGTATCCTTAAACACATTTTCACACAAATGTATGTTTGTTGTTAATACCAGAATTTCTCAGTTCTAGTCCCAGTACACCTTTGAACTACACAGTTTTAGCCAATTCTTTCACATCTAATATCTGCTAATATACAGTGTGAAGTCAATTTAATCTTATTATAGATGCTGGCAAATGTAGTGTTAGGGAGTTTTGCTGGTGAAGGATAGCGTGTTTAACTTAGCTAGGAATCAAACGCCTCTCTACTGAGAGGTGTGTCTACACCAGCTGTTTTCTCACACTTCTTTGCTGAATTATCCACATCTTAACAAAATAATTCTGCCTTCAATGTTCAAATTAGCAACGGGTAAGACTTGTTATGTAATGCACTGGAAGACAAAGTTATGTAATGAACCATAATTAACCATGTAGCACTTAGCCTTCCTTTTTAGAATGCACAAATATTTTAGATTTTTACATTTTTACCCTCCTCTCATAAACCTATATGTCCTTGACATTTTTTGTCAAGTATGACACAAGTAAATCCGATGGTCAGTTTAAGAAAACCGCCAGCAATGCCAAACTCCGGAAATACCTTCCTGACTTCACCTTCACACCATTTCACAAAGGTAAACATCACATCTGTCCAACGCACCTACTAACTAACTCAGCCAACTAACTTTCCTTTATACTTATTATTAAAATGGTAGCTTTTTATGGGGACGAAAAAAAAATGATGAGAGAAATTCACCTTAATGTTGTAACACTGCAGTTTAAATGTGGAAATGGTAAATATTGGCTCTGACTACTTATTTTGTTCATAATACATATTTGAATGTATATATATATTTAAAAAAACAACACAAAACTTGCCTTTTCCTGGAGGGGGTTTTTAACTTTTTATTATTATTATTATTATTAATTTTATTGACACAAACACAAAAAGAAACTGTGAAAAATACAGTGTTGTATTGTTTTTGTTTGTTTGTCATGGGGAGGGAAAACAAGAAAACAGGCGAATGTAGATTTAATAAACATAAAAAGAAACACTACATATACACGAAAATCCATAAACAACAAACTACTAGAGTTAACTTCACTAACCACAACAACACACGACAAAGGTCTGACAAACACAGGGCTTATATAGGGACATGTACAGTATACTGCTTGCTCAAAAAACTAAATGATCCTACTTAGAAAATATAATTTTAGTTTCACTGGAACTTTAATTTTGGTGATATAAAAAAACAAAAAAACCCAAAAACATGATTAGAAATTACCACACACATAACATTCACAAAGCAATTTGCTGTGTATTGAAATGTTTTAATTGTTTACATCTGCCACTCTTTCCTCAGCCATCAAAGAGACGTGTGAATGGTTTGTGGCTAATTACGAAGTCGCTCGCAAATGAAGGCCATGCCACATCTTTTACTGCAAGATGGTGCAGAAGTAAGAGCACAAGTGATTGCTGCATTTGAAGAAACAACTATGCTTCAGTGAAGTATTAAATAGAAAACTAGACGTTTATACTTGTGAAAAAGCCTTAAAGGCGTAGCGGGTGAGAGATTGATGTTCAGAAATCATAAATATGTTACAGTTTTTGCATGAGTCATTGGTGTCGAACAGTGTATCATTATAGATCAAGAATATAAGCTCTACTTGAACTTGAATAGACCAAAGCGGCCCCTCACTTTTGATTCATCTAAATATAGAACTCTAGTCCTTTTGAAGGAGAATGGTGTGTGTAAGGGGTTTCTAATTTAATCTGTGTCTGTCCTTTTATGAATGATTCAGACTTTTCTATATTGGGAAATGTATATATTATATTTCTTATTTTACATTTTCTTTTTAAATCTACTTTTTACATTCTCCTTAAAGTGTTTGTTTAAACTTTTGTGTTTTGTAAAATTAATTCAAGGTACTGTATGTTACACTGGGTGAATGTATGCACTATTGAAACATTCTTGTGCTTTTTATTTGTTTTGTCATCAAAGTATGGGTTGCTTTCTTGTTTTAAAAAAAAAAAAAGTAAAAAGTTGAACTTTTTTTTCTCTCTCTCTTTCAAATATCATGCAGTGTGTATCGTTTCAAATATTGACCCAAGGGAAAAATCATATATTTTATGTTGTACTGTTTATGTACTGTAGACATTAGTAAGAATCAAAATCAAAATATTGTGCAGTGTTCCTTTAAGTGCCTCTGACTAATAACATTTGATCACTGTCTAGACAAAACATTGTATATGTTTTTCACTTTTTCAAAATAATTTGAACAAATTTCTTTTATTTATTTTATTTATATTCCTCCAAACTTTTAGGACAAATGAAACAAAAGACTTTAATATAAATTTATGACATACATTACATAGAAAATGTTGTGGTTTTGTGTCTTTTTCTGTTGTGGTTAGTTTTTTTCTGATAGCAACATTAGATTTTTAATTATAGTTTTGTTTAGAATTTATAAACTTGTGTGGTACTTAGAATAAACGATTATTTCTCTGATATGAATTGCCTTTATAGTACACATGGCCTCCGAAAATGTATTAAATTCTCCATAGAAATAAATCTGAAAGTGAATAAATCTAAAGTGAATAATATTAATATACAAATGTGGCAGTAACTGACTAGTTATCTAGCTCTATATTTTCTTGGTTTCCTCCTAAAAAACTGTTACAGGGAATCTATTAAAAAAAATCTATTCCAAAAAAAAAAACATTTTTCTTGAGGTTTTTTAAGCTTTACTCTTGGAAATTACACTGTAAAACATAATGAGGTGACTAGAAACATTTCTTAAAATATATTGACAATATCAACTTTTTGTATTATTGTGTAGATACCATATTAACAATACAAACTTCCACCCATCCATTATCCACCGCTTATCCGGATCCGGGTCTCGGGGGAAGCAGTTGGAGCAAAGAAACCCAGACCTCCCTCTCCCCAGCCACCGCCTCCAGCTCCTCCGGGGGTATACTGAGGCGTTCCCAGGCCAGTCGAGACATATAGTCTCTCCAGTGTGTTCTTGGTCTGCCCCGGGGCCTCCTCCCCGTTGGACATGCCCGGAACACCTCACCAGGAAGGTGTCCAGGAGGAATCCGGACCAGATGCCCAAACCACCTCAACTGACTCCTCTCGACGTGGAGGAGCAGCGGCTCCACTCCGAGTCTCTCCCGGATGTCTGAGCTCCTAACCCTGTCTCTAAGGGAGAGTCCAGACATCCTTCGGTGAAAACTCATTTCAGCCGCTTGTACCCGCGATCTCGTTCTTTCGGTCACTACCCAAAGCCCGTGACCATAGGTGAGGGATGGGACGTAGATTGAACGGTAAATCGAGAGCTTTGCTTTTCTGCTCAGCTCTCTCTTCACCACAACGGACCGGTACAGAGCCCACATTACTGCTGACGCTGCACCGATCCGCCTGTCAATCTCCCGCTCCATCTTTCCCTCACTCGTGAACAAGACCCCGAGGTATTTAAACTCCTCCACTTGAGGCAGGATCTCACTTCCAACCTGGAGAGAGCACTCCACCCTTTTCCGACTGAGTACCATGGACTCGGACTTGGAGGTGCTGATCCTCTCCTCATCCCTACCGCTTCACACTCGGCATGCAAACTGGTCCAGCAAGAGCTGGAGGTCCCGGCTTAATGAAGCCAACAAGACCACATCATCCGCAAAAAGCAGACATGGAATCCTGAGACCACCAAACCGGACACCCTGGAGAAGAGAGTCCGACTGATAGTTGAACCTCAGCTCCAAGAGGAACAATGCGGATTCTGCCCCGGTCGTGGAACACAGGACCAGCTCATTACCCTCGCTAGGATCCTGGAGGGTGCATGGGAGTTTGCTCAACCAGTCTACATGTGTTTTGTGGATCTGGAGAAGACAATACAAACTTATATAGTCTAATTTCTTGTGTAATGGATTGGCATAGGATATTTTACATCTTGTGTATGATTATTATATATATATATATATATATATATATATATATATATATAACATATGTCAAGTATGCTTATCTGATGGTCAATTTAGGAAAACCAGCCAGCAATGCCAAATACTTTCACTTAAAATGAAACATCACCACATTCACACAAAAAGGGGGGATGAATGTGCAGGATAAACGTCCGAAGCATCTACAAATTTCTCAGCCACCAGTACGTCATATAATATTCTTTCATATATATTATTGAAATTGTTACTTACAGGAGCAACCAAAAAAAAAGAGCTTTGAATGTGGAAAAAGGAGAAATCGGTGTATTCCTATTTTTCTGATGAGAATGTATGATTGACGTACCCCAGTACATCACTACTAATGAAGCAGAAATAATAATAAAATAATATTTTATTATATAAAATAATAAAAGAATGCATCATCCAGCCGAATTGTCAACAGATCTAGTCCAATATACACTCTTAGTGAAAAAAGGCTTCTGTATATGACCAATAAAGGTTCTGTTACTTGTAACAATAGCAGAGACATTTTTGAAATTCTACTTTGAAGAACTGCAATGCTCCATTTTAGAGATTCATCTATTAACCATGAAATAACCATTTAAGCATTCAACGTTGTTTGACTTCTTGTAGTTCTAATCATTACATTTGTTACAAAACCATTGAATAATAACTTCAAGGGTGTATTAATGTGTCATAATTGAATAGTACAAAACAATGTTTTAATGATGGCATGTAAAAATAGGATAGTCAACCATTGATTAACTATGCTAAGTGTGTAGAACCCATGTAGTACTAATGTATCATTTTTGAAAGTGTTCATTGAAGACCACTTTGATTTAAACATTTGAATGACACACAAGAAGGTATGATTTCAGGTAATTCAAAGATGATGAGGAGTAATAGATTCAATAAAACATGACAATAAAACAGGAATTCATGAAGTAAATGTAAACCCAGTAAACATTTAGCCGTTGATTCAACGTTGAAATAACGTAATGACTGCCGTCTAATCAACGTTCTCTTAAGGTTGAAAATGAAAGTTGAAAAGACGTCCAAACACAGACATTGAAAAGACGACTATTAGACGTATTTTGGACGTCCATTGACGTTATGAATTGGTCCCGAAATAAATGACTTGTTTGAAACGCATTTTGGACGTCCACGGACGTTATCAATTGGTCACCATTTTTAAGATGGATTTTGGACGTCCGTTGACGTTTAAAATATGTCCTTGACGGACAGACTACTTTTAGACCTATTTTGAACGTCCAGGGACGTTCCTTGTTTACTGGGAATGGACATTTATCACATAATTAGATTTTAATAGGTTACATAGAGTAGTTTCTGCAGGGCTGAGCCCAGAGTATCAATGACAGGCTCTCTTCTCCATTTGACAGGTCAGTGAAGAATTAAAATCATTTTGAATACTCAATTGTGTTCCTTTAAGCTGCATTCTGAATTGCTTCTTATTACATAAATAGTGCACTCTAGTGTCAGCCATTTTGAAGTGTTGTTCAAAATCTCATTGCACTGTAGTCCGTTTAGAGTATCTGACTTAGTTTTATGTTTTAAACACATTTGAAACCAAAACTCTTTATAATATCACTGTATTTTGGATACTAATTACAAATCTATATATATATAAAACTAATCTTTGCTTCCAGCAGCAGGTGGCAGTCTCCCTTTGTGTGGAATAAGAGAAGAAGAGAACTGAGCTGACACTAAATCCTAAATCGTTTACTCCCTATTTAGTGCACTACAGAAGTCATCAAATATCTCCTTCTGTACCCAACTGTAACCTGGTTTGTCGAATAGAAAGCCAGAGATTTTCAGCCATAGGTTGTAAAATAATGTGGCTATTTTCCAATACGCTGTCTGAATCTAAAAGCAGTTTTCACAGTCTGTGCTGGGTACTATCACTACTTAGGGAGCTGAAAGCAATTTGGGGCGTTTCCACGAAGTCAACGTGCCTTTTTCTGACAGACCAACGGCGTTATATGTGTAAATAAACTTCACATCAAAAATAAGAAAAGCGCATTCTTAAGGCTCGCTGTTGTAAGTACACTTAAACACCAAGTGTAATCTTTTAAACGTTCCGTTGAATTTAGTTTGCATATATTGTATCTTTTGAGGACAACATGGAAGAACTGCCTCAGTTGAAGATTGGTTTCATTGGAGCGGGGAATATGGCCTTTGGGATAGCACAGGGAATCCTTAAATCAGGTAATTTTAGCTAAAATTGTATGACTTTCTTTTTACATGGACCACAGACGTTTAAAACAATACGAATCTATATGGAGCAAGTTATTTTGCCACCAAAAAGTAGCATTCAATATTTCTGAAAGCAATTGTTAATTATATTTAGATATTTAGTCTATAATGTGCAATTCAAATTAGATAAATAATGAAATTGCTTTGTGGTCTCTGAAGAATGAACCAGTATAGGTTGCAAAGACCAGGTCCCCCCACTTGGGGCAGCCTTGCTCAAAATAAGCTAATACAGATTTTAGTGACAAATTTTTTGCCGTCAGAAAACTGCTAGTTCATAAAATGAAGTAGAAGCATATTTGGCATATAGCTGTAATTACTGTTCTTGTAGTGGAATACCTAATGTGTTTGTGTACCTATCATGCCTTGTATGACTATAGGTGATGGCCTAAAATTATGTTGGTGTTGGAGGGGGGGTAGGTACATGAGCTTTGCCTGACGTAAACAAGGACTACTAACGTGCAGACTGACCAATTAAATGTCTACAGAGAAAGTTATCGACCAATAACGGTAGCTCTACAGTCAGACCGTCCAATCAGAAGAATTTAGGCTACTTCACCACGCCCCCTTCTCACTCAAGCGAACCAATCGGGGTAGGAGAGTGCGGGACTAGTTTGTGAACTAAGCGCTTCTCGAAGTTCTATGTAAGCTCTAGAAAAACAAAATCCCGGACGTTCACTTCAGTGGCAACTCGAATCTCTGACTGTCTCTCTGACATATCTACATGGATGAAGGAACATCACCTCCAATTGAATTTATCCAAAACTGAACTACTGGTCCCCCCAGCGAAGCAAGCTATTCTCCACAACATCAGCATCAAGCTAGAGTCCCTATCGGTGGCTCCCACCAAGGTTGTAAGAAACCTAGGTGTCATGGTTGATGACCAGCTGACCTTCGCAGATCACGTTACCGCTGTAGCTCGATCGTGCCGCTTCTCCCTATTCAACATAAGGAAGATTAGGCCATATCTAACTCAACATACAACACAGCTCCTTGTCCAGACGTTAGTAATCTCCCGTCTAGACTATTGCCCCTATTAGTTGAGCTGTATTGGCTACCCTTAGCTGCTCGCATCATATTTAAATCACTAATGATGGCCTTCAGAGTATTCACTGGTTCTGCCCCCATCTATCTCAATAGACTCTTAAAACCATACGTTAGCGCCCGCCCTCTCCGTTCCTCAAAGGAGCGCCAACTAACACGACCAACCCTCCGTACAGGTCAGTCGAGGCTATTCTCATCTCTGGTACCACGCTGGTGGAACAAGTTTCCAAGCACTATCAGAGCAACAGAATCAGAGTCAATGTGTGTTTTTAGGAAACACACACGGGGAGAACACACCAAACTCCTCACAGAGAGTCATCCGGAGCGGGGATCAAACCCACAACCCCAGATCTGTGTGACGGCAACACTACCTGTTGCGCCACTGTGCCACCCAAGTAATTATTTAATATTGAAAAAGCTTTTAAAGGCTTTAATTCAAATTAAGACCATTCTTAAATTTTCTGCCCCATCTATCAATACACCACTAGTCTCTAATCACTTTTTTTGCCATCTATGTGGATGAGGCATTTATGGTCTGGGCTGATAAGGGGATATGTTCATTGAAGATAACTTTGCTTTATTTGCACAACTAAAAGAGAAATATAACCATCCTCATAAAGACATTTTTCGCTACCTTCAGGTCAGACACTCTATATAAGAATATTTTTTAATTACACGTTTAAGCCAATAGAACACCCTCTATCAGACATCCTCATTGCTAATTCATATTCCTGACATTTAATATAGAAATTTCTTATTTCCCCCAAACTACTGATTTGTTTAGAGGTGCAAAGTATTCACTTATATCTCCGATGTTGTTAGTACACAAATATAGCCAGGTCCAGTAACAGCAGTATGTGAGTATTCAGAGTCTCTGGCCAATGCCTCCCAAGCCCTATAATGATGTGTGGTTGCAGACAAAAAGATTATTCTTCTTGATTGGAAGTCCTTCTCTGCCCCTGCCTTTTGCCAGTTGGCTATCTGAGATAACACACAGTTCAGATATAACAACTGAGAGCTCAGAGACATTTTAAATCGACACTGAGTACTTTTTTTTTTGGACAAACTGAGCTTGTCCAAAAATTTTGGAATCTTGGGTCATTCTGTTTACATTTTGTATTTTTCCATTTTTTCAGATCGGTTTGTACAGGTTTTTGGTGGTTTTACTGCACTGATCCCAGACTCACATTTGTACAGCGATCCTTGAAATCCTTTGAACTTTACACATAATGTTTGTAAATCCTGAAACATCAATTAAGTATACTTTTGACTTTCACTGCCTCTCTCTCCATAATCCTAATGATGTTTGTGACACTTTGTCTCCAAATAGAACTGCATTCAATATTAAAACACAGCTGCCACAGCTACTCCTGCTGAAGTAGGCGATTTGATTTAAAGAGACACTACAGAATATTTTTTACCTAAATTTTACAGCTTCAAAAATATTGTGATGCTTCACTGACCTGTTAGGGCCTCTCTTTTTTGCTAGCCTGGGCTCCACTCCTTTCACCTTTCATTGATTTCAGTACAGTGCTGTAAATATGTATTACACTAGGGGGAGCCCCCAGGAGAAAGAAACCTTACGTAGTGTAAGCTCCAATGATGAAACCCATTTGCAGGGACTTTAATTAGTTTTATCAAATCTGCTTATTCTCTTATGTTGTATTAAGTTAATCTTTATGTTAAAGAACAATGATGGAGATGCATTTTTTTCATTCTTAGGTAATGTTCCGTCGTCGAATGTGATAGTAAGCGCTCCATCCAAAAACAACTTTCCCCGCTTTCAGGTATCAGTATATCTCATTACAAACCTGCACATGCACTTTGACATTGTGATATTGCATTGAAGAATGGTAACTAATATTATTTTCAAATATATTGCAGTAAAGTCTGTCACTGCTTATTCTGTCACTTTGCCAATAGGAGATGGGAGTTGCAGTCACCCACTCAAATGAAGAAGTGGTTGATGGCTCACGTTTGGTTTTCCTTGCTGTCAAACCTCACCTCATAGCTACAGTTTTAAATGGCATTTCTGAGCAGGTGACCCCACAACACATCATTGTCTCGATGGCAGCTGGCATCCCCCTGGCAAGGCTGGAGGAGGTGTGTGAGATTGAGCTTAGCACATTGTTTTAACTGGACTGTCATCTAGTTGAAGTTTACATTGCTGCTTCTTTCTCTGTGTAGCTGTTGCCGGTTGGCTCCTGTGTGGTGCGTATGATGCCGAACCTACCCTGCATGCTGCAGGAAGGAGCCGTGCTGCTGGCTTGTGGGAAAGGGGCTGGTCAGGAGGTGGGGTTTCTACTGAAGAGCCTTCTATCTACTTGTGGGCTTGTGGAGGTGGGGCCTGAGACCTGGATCGATGTTCATACAGGCCTAAGTGGCAGTGGTGTGGCTTTTGTAAGTAGTCTACATTACTGAGAAGTAGTGTCCCATATTGTCTATTATGTATTGCAATCAAGATGGATATGATTGTTTTTTTTTTTTTTTGTCTTAATATTATTATGAATCATCTGCCACTAAGCTACATATTTGATGCTTGGTGATATATAAGGCAAACGTTCGTTTTAATCCAGAACATTTTTTGTATACATCTACGTATACATCTCACCATTTGACAGCTTGCAGTTAATTTACATATTGTAAAAAAAACTACTGTGCTTATACACAGTCTACGCTTGGTAAATGGCTTATTCTTATTCTCTGTGCATTGCTGGTTGAGCCACAGCAGAGAAACAGCATCTAGAGGTTTTTGGATTGTGGAGAGACCTCCGAATGTTGAAAAGCATGAAAAGAGATGAGGATATAATGTTGTCTAATTTTTGCTGTTACAGATTAGTTAATGTGGAACGGTCTCCAAATTAAGGGGACTGTAATAGAAGTAAATCACAAACCGAAAGTGCTACAAAACTAAGCTAAACTACAGGGGTTAGACAATGAAACTGAAACACCTGTCATTTTAGTGTGGGAGGTTTCATGGCTAAATTGGAGCAGCCTGGCGGCCAATCTTCATTAACTGCACATTGCACCAGTAAGACCATGTGCATCCAATGGTTCAAACATTGTATCCTGAAGGCGGTGCCGTGTATCAGGACGACAATGCACCAATACACACAGCAAGACTGGTGAAAGATTGGTTTGATGAACATGAAAGTGAAGTTGAACATCTCCCATGGCCTGCACAGTCACCAGATCGAAATATTATTGAGCCACTTTGGGGTGTTTTGGAGGAGCGAGTCAGGAAACGTTTTCCTCCACCAGCATCACGTAGTGACCTGGCCACTATCCTGCAAGAAGAATGGTATAAATCCCTCTGACCACTGTGCAGGACTTGTATATGTCATTCCCAAGACGAATTGATGCTGTATTGGCTGCAAAAGGAGGCCCTACACCATACTAATAAATGATTGTGGTCTAAAACCAGGTGTTTCAGTTTCATTGTCCAACCCCTGTAATTTGTTTTGCTGTAAGAATAGGATACTTCTCCAGAATCATCTATGTTGCCTTTAATATTTCAACCTTTTTACAGTTACTGATGAGCATTTTTTCCACATTTGTATTCCCTTCAATATTTAGATACTCACAATACAAATTCTATAATGAAACATAAATCAAAAGACTAATTTGTGAGTATAAAAAAAAAATCCCTAATCTCTAGTTAAAACCAGTCATGGCAATTGTTTTTTGTGATTTTAAATTCATCACTACTGTCCTGCAGGTGTACGTGTTTGCTGAGGCACTTGCTGAAGGGGCTGTTAAAATGGGGATGCCCAGCGCTCTGGCTCAGCGTATTGCAGCTCAGACCATATTAGTAAGTACATATTGTCACTGTTGGAACAAAATCTCATTCCTCTTTTTACAGATTTTGAAAACTCTGGCAGCATGTGAGAATCTCACACAAAATAGCTGATCTGAATGACATAAAAAGACTTAAAATTAATTGTTAAATAAATTACATTGAAGGTAAAGTAGGATTATTTCCCCTTTTAAAACAGTTTATTTCCATAAACACACATTTTCCCTAGTGGAGATGATATACACAATGTTTAATCAGTACCACATAAACTTCACTATGTAAGTTTTGTTGAATACTTTGCTACTATTAAAACATTGATTCATCCTGGCAGGGTTCAGGTCGGTTGTTGAGAGATGGAGGGAAGCACCCAGCTCAGCTGAGGGCAGAAGTGTGTACACCAGGAGGAACAACAATATATGGACTTCATGCTCTTGAAAAGGGAGGACTAAGGGCAGCCACAATGGGAGCAGTGGAAGCAGCCACGGAAAGAGCAAGAGAATTGGGGTGCAAGTAGAAGAGCTAGAATAAAAGTCTGTGGAAATCTTTGAAGACAAAATGAAGAAGGAAGGAAAGAAATATTAGTTGCATATAAAGTGTCACCTGTCAAAATGTGAGGTAAATAACAGGATTTGGAGGGTGTTTACATTATACATTATAACGTGAACATGCTTAAGGGATGAAAAAGGAAAGCATATTTAAAAGGCACAGTCCAGAGAAGAAAGGATTTCTGATTCTAAGAACTTGATTGTAGTTTGTAGTCTTGGCCTTTTGGGACCAAATATGCAGAAATTTCATTGTCCTGAGTGTACAGTGTGTAATAAAAAATGATTTACTTAGAATTATATTAAATAGATTAAATATTTTAATTTATTTGCCAGCACGAATAGTACAACAGTTAGAATGTTGCCAAGCAACAACAACAAAAAATATTCCCGTGCCATAGCTTGCTATTTTGTGTAAGTCTACATAACCTCAGGTGAGTTCCTCTGTGTCATGTTCATTTATCCCTATAAAAGTTTAGACCATTCAGAAGCCAAATTATGCTCCTCTGTAAACTGTTCTTGTGTAATATAAGGAATATAACTGAATATGATTAACATTTATAATACAGCATTTGGAGACATTTCATAATATATATTACATACAAAATAGCTTGCCTTCGGTAATGTAGCCCTACAAAAAAATCAAGGTATTGTGCAGGAAAATGTGTTGTTTTACCACAGTTCAAAGAATGTCTCTGGTCCAGTGAAATTTCTGGGGGGGGGTGTGTGATATGGTGAGATATTTCACCAGGGACACACTTCAAAATAAACAGTGTTTCTGTTGACGTGGTGTGTTTTACTTGTGCTTTTTTACTCACAGTTTAAAATTTAAAGGAGAAATATGCTCTTCTTCTACATAAGCGCATAAATCATTTTTTTAAAAAGGGGAAATTGAGCGTTTTTCGTCAGTGTGTGACGTCATCACTGCGCAGTCGTATGAGACCCGAAGAAGGAATATACCAACTTCGAAGCGATGTGTGGCTCTGATGATTAACTATTACAATGCCAGTTTGGTCTGAATGAACACAAATATAAATTTTCGTGGAATGCAAATGTGTTCACTTTATATTTGTTCCACTATAAAGCCACATTTTAGAGTGGAAACATATTAACACCCCTCCAGACTCTGATTAATAGTCTCGTCTCCAGGTCCGAGTCCTCTTCTCGGAGATACCTTGGCGAGGGTCGTTCAAGGCTCTGGTAAAAAGACCGAAAAGTGAGTATTTGTCATTACGTTGCAGAGCCTTATTTATTTCCAACGTTTTATGTACATATTAATAACATGCCTTTATATGTCCATCCAATGTATTGTGAAAAACGGCGGTTTATTCTGTCGAAAATGCTCACGTGGTCTAAGCGACATAATGAAATGCTTCAGCAACTAAAAAAATAAAAAATACAGCTTTATGTCATTTTCACTAGGACGATGGAGGCCGTCGATATGTGTGGTGTATTTGAATGAAAAGAGAGTCAATGTTATGTAGATAGTAGAATGATGCCTACCGAAGCAAGCTAACCCTTAGCTTACCAAATGAAGCATGGAGATTGAAAAGGAATGTGCGCACTTTTAGTGCGCGATTATGTTGTTCTGCTTTCAGTTAGTATTATATCTCTTATTTGGTACCTTTTTCATTAAATCCGAGAAATGTTATCTTACTTAAGGCGGAACATACGACCTGTGGTTGAGGAGAAGGTTCTTGTGATTTGATATACCTAAGTGCATTTGTATGTCACTAAATTGTGCCATGTATAAATGTATTTATTTACGTTTCCAGACCAATATTCACAGAAGTTTTTGGCTTTCCATAAAATAACCACCAAGAAACGTGTGCGATTCCACTTATTCCCACGTCAGATATATGACACAGGATACGTCATTCATTCTCTCTCTTTCTCTCTGAGAAATTAAAATGCTTAACTGGACCGAAACAAATTGTTAATGCCTATGGTAACGAGATTGAATATTCATAGACAATGCTGTACTTTGTCATCTGTCTTAATGTATACAGTAAAATGTCCTGTTTAAAAAAATGTTGTTTTTTTAATTTATTTATTTTTATTCCCAACCTACTTCTTGCCTAATTGTTGTTTGTTTGTTTTTTTTCTGCTGCCAACTGGGTGAAAAGAACAATCTGACCATATATTAGTACCATTTAGTTTGGCTGTTGTTTTGCTTATTACAAAAGGTGAGTTAGGATCAGATTTGTGTACCTCTTTAAAAATCATGAATGCATGAATATTCACCATTACCACCTGAAAAGGATTTGTCCAGCATCTATTCCATCATTGTCCGGTCCAACTTCTTTTCCATTCCCGCTTTCTGCTCTTGAATTTGCTGTGTCATCTGAACTTCAGTGCATTAACTTGCACAACAGACCCAGTTACTGGTAGAAATGACATTTTGTCAGTCATTGCTCTAAAGTGTTTGCATGGGTAGCAATTCACCTTGCTTGTTTGTATTAAATGAAAGGTTGTCTTTTCATTTTTATAAAATTCTTTGGTAAGGTCCAGTTTTGCCAGATGTGCACACATTTACTTCAGTTGAAACCTTAAACTCTCCAGGTGACAGTCTGTGAGGAGTTTGGTGTGTTCTTCCAGTGTCTGCATGGGTTTCCTCTGGGTGCTCCGGTTTCCTCCCAACTGTCCAAAAGCACAAGTTGGTAGGTGGATTGGCAACTCAAAAAAAGTGTCCATAGGTGTGAATGTGTGAGTGTGTGTTGCCCTGTGAGGGGCTGGTGCCCCCTCCAGGATGTTTTCCTGCCTTGTGCCCAGTGATTCCAGGTAGGCTCCAGATCCACCGCAACCCTCAACTAAATAAGCGGTTACAGACAATGAATGAATGACTTGCCTTTGGCATATACTCTCCCTACACTGATGAATATAGCATTTTCCTTTGTATTAGTGTCCGTAATGGCGCTCCATAAAGACTTGCATTATTCAAGAGCGGAAAACCATGCTAAGCCACGAAGTGCATATTTACTTAAACATGATGTTGTGTTTTGATGTGTATCTCCATTTTGCAGTGTGTGTCATTTTCCTCTTTGCTTCCTGACACGTTGAAGAACATCGCATCAACACATTGGATCTTTTGTTCACACCTGAAATCCCCAGTGTCTTAGCTTGTGTTCTTTTTTGCTTGCATCTGCATGTGTGTCTTTTGCTCTCTGGTCAATGTTACTAATACACTAGTCCCTGTCACTCTGTTTTTTTCTCTCTCTCTGTTTTCCGTGATCCTCTCCTCTTTTCGTCCATCCTGGACACAAGATAATGCCTCAGAAGAGTCAAGTAAATGCTGGTGTGGACAGGACCATGGCTGGCCGTTCAGACTGTGAGCCAACGGAGAGCACTAAGGGCCGTTTGTCCAGTACGGTCATACAGAACCTACGTTCAGAGTGTGCTGCGGTGTGGTTCGACAGTGGTGTCTATGAAAGAGCAGAGAGTCACTACTATGTCAAGCTGCAAGAAAGTCAGAATGGGACCACTTCTGCTGCTAGCTCCAAAAAAACCAAGGAAACCTGTAACCATGGTGATCAGGATGCCTGTCATCATGTGGTTCACACTGTCTGGGTCAATAAGCCCAGTTTTGACCAAGCTGAAAGCAATTTTGTAGCCCAGCATCCCAAACAGCCAAATTCAATGACCACGCCCAGTTCTCTCCAGTTGTTCTCTACTAGCCCCATCTCAAGTACCTTATGTGATGAAGGTTATTCCTCACAAACTGCAACGCCTGCAACTCCTGCCTTGAGACAAATCAATGGTCTCCCCCTTTTGCCTGCACCACTTCATGGAGTTTGGTTTCAGAAACCCCTGTATGACAGGGCAGAGGCAGCATACTATCAGAGCTTGTATCAGCAGAATGAGCCTCAGTGCAAGACCATTGGAAAAAATGAAGGCAAAAAAGCAGCCTGCAAGAACCTCAGTGCTACAGTGGACAAGGAAAGAAAATCTATTAGCCCGCAGCAGCAGAAACAACACAACCATAGCATCAAGAAAGAAGGAGACAGAGCCTGGTGTCATTTTCTGCATGTAGACAGTGAGAGGGTGTGGCTCGACCGCAGTCGCTATGTGGAGGCGGAGACTCGTTTCTACGAGAATGTTGCCGCCAAAACCTGCCAGACTGCCGTAGTCCTCACTAGCCCATCACAGAAGTATGACTCAGTACTCAAGTATATACTTTCACACTCGCACCCAAATTTACACTCCTACGTTGCTCCTATTTTGTTCATACACACCATTTCTTTTAAACTGGGATACCCGTTTGATTTTAATTTTCTTGTTGTATGCCATTACGTGTAGTATTCTCTCCTTTTCATGTGGTTATGTTTTCTTATGTTTTCCTTCTTTTAGGCCTCTTATTTTTCCTTTTCCGATTTTTAAGATAAAAAGTGTATTGAGATAAAAGTGTATTACCATTTTAATATAAGGTGTATTGATTTTTTTGTTGGCAGCAGTAATTGATACAGTGTCTTGCTTTATGTAGAATGTCTTGTGTGGACTACTTGGCTCAGGAGAGAATATGGTTTGACAAGCCACGTTATGATGAGGCTGAGCGAAAGTTCTATGAAAGGATGAATGGGCCCACACTACCTGCACAGGTATGAACCCCCCCCCACTCAGATATGTGTTCATACACTTAAAGACGGTGTCACTAATATGCAGACTGCAGTTAAGGTCCAGACCCAGATGCTGTTTTATCTGGACCTGGATCTATTAACCATAAACTATTGAGAATATGCAAAACTAAGTGTTTATATTCACTGGTGTGACTTTTCTAGACCTTACGGTACAGCTTTAGTACATATGTACGTGTTTGTACATCTTACACGTGACGCTACTCAGCCACTCAAATGGTAAACACAGCAACTCTGTTAAATGACACACACAGGACAGGGCTTCAGACTTTATTGGCTGTTTTGGGGGCCAATAAAAATAGCAGATGGGATGGAATAAAAGCTCTTTTGGATATATTTGAGACTACGTTCTATGAGAGGTAAAACCAGAGATTTGAAAAATGGAGACTGTTCTCGACACGTCTGTCGAATGGGCAGACTATCGGAACACCATAGTGAAAAGCCATTTGGAGAGGTACTTGAGATTAGTTTGTCAAGGAAGGTAAAATGTTATGCTTTGTTTTGCAAACATGCTTTTTCCAAATTAATTACCTATCAAAGCAGTTCTTAATAAATGTTTACCTCAAAAGGGGACAATTAATTTGTTCAACATTAGCAGCATTCAGTTTTGCATAATACTTTCAGTTTGAGATGGTTTTATTATGATTTATGCCCTATGTCTAGAATGTCCTGCTTACATGGCTTGATCTTATGTTGTTATTCATCATCACAAAAATTTAGGAGCAAAATGTCTCTTGTCACTCACACAAAGCCTAAGCCTATATTTTATTTCTTTTGGAATTGAAGGAGTCAGGATCCAACAGTATTCTCCAGGACATTGCCAGAGCACGTGAAAATATCCAGAAGTCTCTTGCTGGGGTAAGCTTTTCAGAAATCACAAATGAAGAGTTGTATATGACACTTTTTTTGTTTCTACATTTCTTCCCTTAGTTGCAGCTGTATGAGTGAGAGAAGGAACCAAAAATATTTTAAGGAGAGTCCATTTAATGTGCTTTTTTTCATCTCCAGAAAGCTGCCTGTCTTTTCCTATTTTCCATCTAGTTATATCCCTCACCCAAACAATTCTGCTCTATCCTTACCCATATTATTTCCCTTAGTTGAAGACGACCTTGCAGCCAACTAGAGGCTCAACCAATAAATCTCTAAGCCCCTCCCAGACCTCCACTGTAAGTGTGTGTGACCACATGACAGACTCACCTGTTGCCTGTTCGAGCACACTTTGTCTGGTGAAGCCATTTGTGTGCTGTATTCTAGAAATTTCACCCTCTCCCTTGGATGCATGTGTATGTGATAATAAGTTATTCAACCCTCATTGCCAGTTTGGGTTTGTTAACAAATTTTAAACTTTCAGCTTTTTGCAATCAAACAACAACAATTTAAATAGTTCAACATAAATATTAACACCTAATAGTGAATAGGGCACAGTTTCAGACAGCTATAGATTTGTTGCCCAATCACTACATAATCCCTATATGCTGCAGTCTATAGTACAATCTATATTTTGAAATAACTGAGTCTAGATCTTAATGGCACATTATACATTTCTAATATATTATCATATATTTTAATTAACATGTGGGAATCTGAAATTTTGTGCTTGCTTCATGTGTATATTGTAGTTGTATGACTTATATATAGACAATGAGGAGCTATTTGATTTGTAGCCTAAGACAACCTCCAGCCTCCAACTTCCATTTTCAGTGGCGTAAAATACAGTTTTCATGTGGACGGAAGGCCAAAATGCAGACGACATACTTTTAAAAATAAACTGATTTGTTTGGTATGGGCCTCAAGCACGCCTGATGTCTAATCATGGGCTTCATGAGTTGTATCATGTGTGCTTGACTGTAATGTTTAATTGTGTGTTAGGAGACATCGTGCCACAAGGAAAAGTACACAAATTTAGTTATAGCAAGTTCTATAATATGAGATATTGGCACTGGTGTACTGTATTATGAGCGTAGCATATGAGTGCCACTATCTCATGTTATGACACAAACCGTTATTTATTATTGCAGTCAAACCACAATTTGTTATGGCTGTTTATTATTAGGTTTTAAGATAAATAAGGACTAAGAAGTGTATTTTTTTTTCAGACTTCTGCAAGGTAAAATAGTTGCATTCCATCACACATTCATTTTGATCCTTTTTTAAACAACCTTTGGATATTGGACTGGTCCTTTTAGCAGTTTTGAATCTCTGTGCTCTCTAGTGGACTTGTCTAAATCAGGACAGCTTTTTCCTGTTTAGTTCCTAGCTATTTTTGTTTTCAAAAAACCATAACTCAGTTACAAAAGTAACTTTACACAAGTTGAAAGAACACTGACTAACCAACCTAGATGTGACAGAAAGCTATCACCAACTGCCACCAGATTCCTGAAGGGGCAAGTGGTCAGACTCCTTTGAAAAACTGCAAAAGACCTGCCGCAAGATTATTGGCATCAGGCACAGAGGTTTCAGTTTGCAAGAGTAAGGCACATACCAAATGCTGAAAGTCTCCATGCTCAGACTCCAACATCTACACATCTGCTGATACACAACACAAGAAAAGTCTGCTCCATATTTTAAAAAAGGATATAAATAAGCCACAGAAACTTTGGGATTGTGTTCTGGGAAGCATTGAAACAAAACTAGAACTTACAACCCTATTGATCAGCAAACAGTCTGGAGGAGGAGATTGAAGGATAAGCTAAAAAATATATCCTGTCTACAATGAAGTATGACAGCGGTTCAGTGATGCTCTGGGGCTGTTTTGCTTCCTTCAGCCTGTGGAGGGCAAGGTGGATTCAATCAGGTATCAGAAAGTCCTAGGAGGAGAACATCTTGCTGCCTGTAAGGAAGCTGAGGCTTGGGTGTCATTGGACCTGGACAATGGGCAGTGATCCCAAGCATACCTTAAAGTCCATCAAGGCTTGATTCCACGAGAGGTCCTGGAAGATTTTGGAGCGGCCGCCATAGTCGCCTGACAAGAGCATCTTTCGTGGGATATAAAGAAGACGGTTGCAACATGCAAACCCAAGAATATTAATGAACTGGAGGTGATTGCTCATGAGGAATGGGCTAAGCTTCTTCACGAAAACTGTCAAAAGCTGGTGTCTGGCTATTCATCATGTTTCAAGCAGGCCATAACAGCAAAACAATACGCAACTCAGTACTAAAGACACTTGTCATAAAGAGGTTAAATAATTCTGAGATGCCAGTAGTCATTAAACTTGGCATTTGGTACTGGATTTAGAGAAGCCCCTTGTCATTATAAGTTGAGCTATTTACATTGTTCTTTACAAACAGCTGAAAGTTTGTAAATATTGCTAATAAAACAAAATTGCAGTGGGGGTTGAATCGTTTTGTTTGCAACTGCCGTGTTGGTTTGTGAGTTTTGCTTTTTGTTACCTCACAAAAAGTAATAAAACATTTATCCGAGGCTGATTACAAAAACAGCTTACAACTTTAACTGTGTTGTGTGAGTCCAGATGATCTCTAGATACCCTAACTTTCCTTGTTTTTGTGTGGGAAGTGTAGTTCTCTAGTGGTGATTGTTTCTTTGTTCTGTTATGCTTGTTTTCATTGGTGGAGTGTGGTTGTACACATCCAAGAAACACTGCCAGTGAAGAAATACTTAAAATGCATCTTTCCTTTGTTGCTAGGCCTGTACAAATCTTGTAATCTCGTGTTTGTGTGTGTGTTCAGACATCAGGAGGCAGCAGTGCTGATCAGGGAGAACTCCTTGCACGTATGAATAACCTAGAACTGGAGAATCAAAGCCTACACAAAGGTCTGGGAAAGACTTAAATTGTTCTTTAAAATTGTATTCTTCTGTATCCATGCACGCCTCACATTATAAAGTTATTCTTTTTCCTGTGTATCCTGTGAAAATGTTTATATATATTTATATCAAATTTTCCTCCTTTTAAAAATAACTTGTAATTCTAAAAAAAAAAATCGGCCACTACCATAGTTTCTGCAAATTTTCCTCAGTCCGTTGTCATGTTTTTATTATGACAAGCAAATTGAAAAATATCTGTATTTAGTAGATTGCTTGTGGCTGTGTTTATAGTTTACACAGCACATGTAGAGCAGTTCCAGGGTGCAGTTTCACAGACCCTATTCAATTGGTTTTTCATCTCACTTCTAATGAGCATGTCTTTTATATATATTTTTTTCCCTTAATTTTTTAAAGCAACATTTTCATGCCCTGTGATGGACTGGCAATTTGCCCAGGTTTTGTCCCTGTTTTGTGCCCACTGATTCCAGTCAGGCTTAAGACATTTAGCTAAATGTACCTAATGCATTCCAAAGTTTTACCAAACTATTTAGTTCTTACCAAATAAATCCTCACAAGTTTCTGTGGCAGTTCGCCTTTTCAATAACAGTTCAACGCCTATTTAAACCCATATCTCTGATACAAAAAACTGTGTTATGCTGTATACTTAACCTCACAGTCACAAGCAGTTCTGTAAGCCTTGGGCATTTAAAAATTCACCTTTTTTAAAGTGACTAAATCCTTCTATAAATACTAAAAAACCCTTAGTTGCCAGTACCACTTTTCACTGATCTCTCTAGAGCCTTTAAAACTACTGATTCCCTACTTCTTCTACAGTATATACAGTATATAGGGTATATCATTTTGAACCATCTATCTAAGTCTATTTGAGTAGCTGTGGAATATGGAAAGGTCTTTTAATGCCTTACAAACGGCTTTTTTATAATCCTGAAAGGAAGAATAGAACATTTAACATGGGTTATATTTTAAATATCCCTGCTCTGAAAGAATAGATTTTTTTAGGCATTGGCTTAGTTGGTATATGCTAAATATACATTTAGATATCATAGATACTATATTAACAAGCTTAAAAGTAAACCTACTTGTTTTAATAAAATGAGATTCAGATTCAGAAATACTTTATTGATCCCAGAGGGTTTTCATTTGGGTTTTACAATATGTAAATCTCAGTTGGTTCGGGAGATTCGTAACTCTTCTGTCACAAACATTAACTCCCATTTCAACACTTGTTTTCTTATTTTTCAGAGATAGGGTTAAAAACAAATACTGGTTTTGTTTGTTCTTTCTTGATTTCTGATGATATATTTTGCGGTACTGTTGTGTTTTATGTTGTGTTCTATTATTATTCAGGTATTTTTCCCCATTCTGTATGTGCCTAGCTACATTACAAAAGGGTGATGTCCTCATACAATTAAGGTTAAATGGAAGGCCCCAGTGTCTCACTCATTGCGTCTTTCTTTGCTCACTGTTTCAGTGGTGGAGGAGTTGCGTACTGCTCTCTCTAAACTGGAAAGTCGTGTCAGTGTCTTGGAGAAAAGGCCTGCTGCCCCAGTTCCACTGGTTAATGGAACAGCTTCTAACGTAAATCAGTTTAAACAATAACACAATACTGTACCATATAACATTTCTTGTTAGATAGTTTAATCACTTCACTGTGCTGTTTTCCACAGAAAGCCACCCCAACTCCCCAGAAAACACTATCTGCACCGGCTAAATCGGATGATGAAGAGGAAGATGATGATATTGACCTGTTTGGCAGCGACGAAGAGGTGGATGAAGAGGCAGAGCGGCTAAAAGAGCAGCGACTGCAGGAATACGCTGCCAAAAAAGCGAAAAAGCCTGCCCTTATCGCCAAATCTTCCATCCTGTTAGATGTCAAGCCTGTATGTATAGTTTATAATTCATTTTACTGATTTTGAGATGTTTGCTGCCTTTTTAAAATGTTTTTGCTTTATGGTATTACATCTCTACCTTTGAAGTTATGTCATTAAAACATGTGTCCTGTCATGGCAGAAGGATGCAGATATATTGCTCAACATTTTAATATTTCCCCTGGTCTGATATAAAAATTTCAATCTGTGATCAATGTTATTTTTTCTGGAGCAGGAAATATATCATTCATTACTATAATATTCTAAATATTGTCCATTGTTTTTATCTTATTTTCTCAGTTCATTACTTGCTTTTTTACTGTGTGTGTTTATTTTATTTTATTTTTTTTTGCAGTGGGATGATGAGACAGACATGGCAAAACTGGAGCAGTGCGTGAGGTCAGTTCAGGTAGACGGGTTGCTGTGGGGAGCCTCCAAGCTTGTACCTGTTGGTTATGGTATTAAGAAGCTGCAGATCAACTGTGTTGTCGAGGATGACAAGGTGGGAACAGACTTGCTGGAAGAAGAGATCACTAAGTTTGAAGACTATGTAAGTAAAGATTCTCAAATGTCTACAAGGTCATTGTGCAACCGTAGATACATATTTATTGTATATTGTGTTATTTATTTATTTATTTATTTATTTATTTATTTTTTTGTTATTTACCTATATGTTAGTACTCATGATGCATTTTTGTTCTTGTGCAGGTCCAGAGTGTGGATGTAGCAGCATTCAACAAGATTTAAAGCACTCATGTACTTGCACTCTTTGACACAAGCACTACTGCTACTGATGAAATGTTCATAATAAAAAGACTTCTTACTGCATTTCTTCTGCCTTTTATTCATTTGTACATGTTACTTTAAAACACACTTCTTAGCAGTGCACACAAGGGATCACATACAGGGCTGTTAAAGAATTAAGGAAGCCAAGGAACGTCTGAGGAATTTATTGACCATGGCGTTTGTTGTTTTGTTTTGTTTTTGTTTGTTGTTTAAACAGTCTTGGGCAAATGGAATTGCTGCATTTTATTGTCTAGCTTCAAATCTTATTTAACTGGAACACCTGATATTCTGAATTAATAAACTACACCATCACCTGGCTTGCGCCTAATGCTTTACCTTTCACTATTTTCCCCCAAACCAAATTTAGGTAGTGGTTTGGTCGTGTACTATTGAGTGTTAAGATATTTGAGGTAACAGAAGTCTATTTATGTAATACTGAATCTCATGAATTTAGGATAATTACATCTGAATCATAATGACATTGACTGACCTGTTAAATACGAATCCATTTTTTTTCCAATTTTAGTTTATTACATTGTTGGAACACAGCAGCTCTTTCCACTGCGTGAAAATGTCATAAAGAACTGAAGAGAAATGTTCAGAAATTACTTGAAATAAAATGTTTTTTTTATTGACTTCCATTAAAAGTTAATAAGGTTTTTCTTTCTGTTGAGTTGCTCTTTAGGGGATGCATGTTTGTCACTGGACAGTGACAATATGACAATTACTTTACATATCCAGTTGTAAGAATTTATCTTTGATATTTTGGGATGTGATTCAGGGCCAAACTCATTGTACTCATTCATTTTCTGTAACTTCTTCATCCTGTTAAAAAGGCATTTTGTGACCTCCCAACATGTTTAATGAAATTGCTGTAAGATAACACTTCATTGTTGATCCTGAAGGAAATTATATAGAAACTGGGAAACGGTTAAAGGCTAAGCACCACTTAATGGACCTCCATGAATATTTCACATTATTTTAGTTACTGACATATATAAGTATGAATTAAATGAAAATATCAGCTTAATTTGCTTTAAAACTGAAAATTTTATTAAAGTGACGGAAAAACCCGAGCTCGCTACGGAAATTCTTGAACGCAACCGTGTGACGTCACTGGTGGACAACAGCTGAACAACGCCGCGGTAAAACACCGTTATGACTGACTGTTATGACAGTATCTAACTATCTAAATAACCAACATTATTCATGACAATAGCCTAGCAATAAGCTAAACTCAAATGTAGAGGTACCGTTATTCTTGTAAATGTGATCGAAGTCGAACTCGAATTCATCCGACACTATAAACCTCCGTAATGCAGCCGATTATAATTTGATCCATCAAGTCAACGTTAACTAACACCAGCTAAAACAGGCAAAGTAAGTGTCCTTACCCTGTTTACCTCCATGTTACAGAGGCTCTTGAACACCTTTCGTTGGTGTCCTTACATGCCCATATTGTTGGAAAAGCGCCAGTGAAATGAGCTACAGATAACGGAGTGAGCGGATGGTCCTTTCCAAAGTGCCCGTTTAAAGTTGACAAATGTAGTCCATTTCCTAGATATTTTGGGATCTTTGGGCCATTTGTGCACAGATGTCCCACTGTACATTGAATTATTGCAGTCAAAAACAACACATTTTTGTCATTTTGCATTAAATTAAGTGCAACTTCTAGAGTTGTTGTCCACCATCTACGTCACAGGCAAGACGCCATAACAAAAACCTTCATTGTTTTATTTTACATTGATTTATATTTCTTGCTGCTATATAAATTTGAGTTGGAACGATGATTGTTCAAAATATAACGAGCTGTTTCCATTGGTCTGCCAGATGTGGGTGCAGATTGTGAAAATAAGACAAATTAAGATAATTTTATAAAAGAAAACTTTTATGAGTCGTTTTATTAAATATTTATTAATTGCAATGTTCACTTTTGAAGGATTGGAGCCCCCTACAGGGTGTGTTCCTGCCTTGCGCCCAGTGTTTCCGGGGAGGCTCCGGACTCACCGCGACCCTTAACTGGACAAGCGATGACAGATAATGAATTAAGTAATGAATTAATTTTCACTTTTCACTCCAGCCCCCCTTGCAATTCTAGCGCGCACGTGGTTTAATTTGCTGACGTTCCCTTTGGTTCTCTTAATGGTTATACTTAAATATTGAAGCCGACACACTCTTTAAAGTCTTTTAAAACAAATCTGACAAGAAAATGTTGTTGTTTTTATCTTGTTTACATCCAATGACTATTTACAAATATTAACATTGTCATGCATTGTTCTCAAGTAAGTTAAGAAAGTAGGGCTAAAAAAAAGGATCAAGTATCTCCTATCACTTAGCATTTCATAAGTTTGAACTACTACACCACAGTGTGCCCAATGCATCCTTTCTCGTTTTTATGAGATCTTAAGTTAGAATTGTCCTCATTTTTATTACTTATTAGGTCTGTTGTGATGAGATTACTGACTTTCTGCTGTTATTCCATCTGCCAAATATACATTCAATCATGTTCTTGGGCGCACTGTCTTCAGTTCAATCAATAAGAGATGAAAGCAAAAGCGTTTGCTTTATCTGCGTCTTCAAATAATAAACCGGTTCACAGTAGTCCAACACCTGTATTATATGTGAAAAATACGGATAAAGAGGCGTCTCCTGAAGAGTAGTTGGCTGATTTTAAGACAGTGTTAAGATCATTTTAAATGCAGAATCGTCGTTAGTTTTTGGGAAATGCTCAGAGCGTGCTATTTAATATTAATCAACAATATTGACTTGTTCCTAAAATTCTTGAAATGGGAGCTTCTCAGCAGGATTTTTCATGATTAACGTTACAGATGTTGTAGACTTAAAAGCGAATCCTGTGGCTCGCAGTGAATGGGAAGTACACAATTAAAGCACAGGATGTAGCTAGCGTTGTAGTCCAGCCCTCGGTAAAGTCGAACGTAGGAGCGGAGACGTTTATTCAGCGCGAACTCCCCGTTATTTTCAGGTGTGTTGTCTGGCTTTGATTTTCTTTGTTGCAGAAGTGTGGTAAATTTTGGGCGGTTTGTGATGCTTTAGGAAGTTTCTTCAGTGTACTGTGTCAAAGTGTTGTGATGTACTGTATCAGCAGCATTAAATTGAGTATCAGCTCAAGTAATAGTTTTTATTTAAACAAATATATATATATATAACTGAGTTTGTCTAAGAAATAGTTTAAAGTGAATGAAAGTGCTTTGTTTATATATGGTTGCATGTACTGATGTGTAGGTTACCTGTAGAGAGTTAATAACATGCTGCTTTACCTCATGTCAAGTCTGGGCTTGTATTGAATTGGAGCATGACCTCTACCCCTCAGCAGTAGTTTACTGAAGCAGAGCTCAATGATTGTCTGTATGTTGGTTTATATATATATTTTTAAGAGCAGCAATTTCATGTATAGATGAGGTGAACTATGTTTAACATATTCCATACTGTAAAATTAAGGTCCATTTCTTTTGCATTCTCTAAATACCTTAATCTGTTACATTGCCCCTAGGATGGGAATTCCAAGTGTCCTTTTACTACTAGCAATGCTGTCTTCTAGCTATGTGACCACTGGACAGGAGGACAACGAAGTCCTCAAAGACACAAAACTCCAAGCCAAGCACCAGGTCAGCAATTGTCTAAATTAATGTCCCCACTATCACAAAGTAGTTTCAAAGGGGAAATAAGTTTCCTTATTTTTATGTAATGGCCAGGGGTCTCTATGGTTGTATTTCATATTTTCTCTGTTCATAAACAGAATCAAACTGAGCACATTGGGCTTGCCACCAGCAATTTGAGTCATACTCCACAGGACATTCCTACACCAGGTAAAACACACATACACACACTTGTGCATATACTCATGGTCAGTGTAGATCATAATGTTTTAAATACATCTATTTTTTCTATATTCTTTTATATTTTTAGACCTACACCCTCCCACCAAAAGTCCAGACTTTCGAGGAAACCAAGTGAACACTGAGGGTCAAAACAGCTCCTGTGCTGCAGGCTATGCTCAGAGGGGGGCAGCAACGTGTGAAGGTAAGGTGAATACACTCTGATCTAATCAGTAACATACAGTAGTCAGCTGCACACATTGGCACCCCTGGTAAAAATAAACAAAAGGGACAGAAATGAACATTTTAGAGATCTGACTTATTTTTTTACTCTGAAAAAAATGGGTAAAAATCCAGGCTTTACTTGAAGTAAATGTATTCTGAGATTTTAATCCTTCAGCAAGGATTATTTAAAGTGCAAGATATTATTCCAAGTTCACTTGGATAGCACTCGTTCCTAATCTTTTTAGCACGCTTCTCTGGAAATTTGATTAATATTTGACCTGACCCTCTCTTGGTGAAGTGCACATACTTTTATTATAAACCACTTGTATAATGTCTCTGCTTTCATTTAGTGACACAGGACACTCCTGCTCCTGGAGTCAACAGAATCTTCTCCTCGAATACATCTGATTTTGACCAAAACACAGATATAGATAGAGTAAATATGAAGATATAGTAAAAGTAATTTAATCACTTTCAATCTTTTGTCTCACACAGTGACCCTGACTCCTTTTGCCCCTCCAATAATTTAATTTGAATATATATTGAGTATGTATTTGTATATACAACTGGAACCACACATCCTGCGTTTTATTTATATGGAAAAATGACAGGGACAGAATCAACATGTAACATTGTGCAAGGCCATTAACAATGTAGTTTCCTCTGTGTAAGACAAATAACTGAACTGTTTGTCAAAAAGTAAAAAAAATAAATAATAAATAAATAAAATAAATAAATAAATAAATTAGTTAATTATTAATACTAGGAGTGGCACGGTGGCACAGCAGGTAGTGTTGCATAGTCACATAGCTCCAGACCTGGAGGTTGTGGGTTCGAGTCCCGCTCCGGGTGACTGTCTGTGAGGAGTTGGTGTGTTCTTCCTGTGTCCGTGTGGGTTTTCTCCAGGTGCTCTGGTTTCCTCCCACAGTCCAAAAACACACGTTGGTAGGTGGATTTGCGACTCAAAAGTGTCTGTATGTGTGTGTGTCTGTGTTGCCCTGTGAAGGACTGGCGCCCCCTCCAGGGTGTATTCCCACCTTGCACCCAATGATTCTAGGTAGGCTCTGGATCCACCGCGACCCTGAACTGGATAAGCGGTTACAGATAATGAATGAATTATTAATACTAATAATATTAATAATAATAACAACAATAATAAACTGCACTTGCTTCTTTTGTTATGGAGCAGTCTCCACTTCAAACATTAAACAGGATCAACTCAAATAACTACAGGATCAAATAATATAATCTATGTAGGACATGAAAGGGCCAGTTCATAATCTAAAATGGCTCACAAGTGCCTTTGATTTTGGATCAAAGTCGTGCTGAAATCACTGGCTCCTCCGCAGCTCTGGGGGAAGGCAAATGCTAGGAGACTCAACAAAACTATGAGAATTAAAATATTTAAAAAAGAACCTTACAAAATCTATTTTACCTCACTTGCTGTTATATATCAGCATACCATGCATGTCGTATCCTAGTTCAGAAGAAATGTGCTTTCCTGAATTACTGAATGGATATTTTGGAGTGTTTACATAATTTTGTGCTGTTGAAGTGAAAAGAGCACACAGACCTCCTAACCTCCTCTCTCTCTCTCTCTCTCTCTCTCTCTCTCTCTCTCTCTCTCTCTCTCTCTCTCTCTCTCTCTCTCTCTCTCTCTCTCTCTCACACACACTCTCTCTCTCTCACTCTTGCTCTCTCTCATGGAAGATATTAATGAGTGTGAGCAGAGTGACCCTGGACCCTGTGGTTACCACAGCAACTGCACCAACACCCTGGGCTCCTATGTGTGTAACTGTCTCCGTGGTTACATGATGACTGCTGGGGGCTGTCAAGGTAGGCACATTCATACTTAATCTGTGTGAATCCAGTTGCTTTAAAAGGGGGCATATTTTTTTTGGGTGCACTTGTTTTTTTGTTTTTTTTTTTGTTTTTTTTTTTTGTGTTTTATTTATTTTTTTTTTGTCCTTAATTTAAAGGACATAAAATGTATAAATATATACATATCCCCTAGACTGAGTGGAATTAATATTTTAATACAAATTAATAACTTATTTTTCCTCTCTGATTAACTTGTTTATCTTTGTTGTGTGTTTTTTAGACATAGATGAATGTTCCTTAGCTGCAGTGACTGGTCTGCAGGCTTGTGGCAAAGGGGCGATGTGTAAGAATAGCCTTGGGTCCTTCTCTTGCCACTGTCCAGCTGGATATGTCCTGAAAATTAATGGAAACAGCTGTATTGGTGAGTTTTTTTTTTACAAGGTATGCTTGTGTCTGTTAATTTGGAGATGATGATTATAGAAAATTAATAATCCGCAATAATGTAATATAATTCGTTATTAATCACACCGCTGGGAAGTTTGCACTGTTGCAGAAGTTAAGACAATAGAACAGAAGTATCAGGAGTACACATCAGTGTTGATATACAAAATATATAAGATAACAAATAATATAAATATATAATTCCAAAGGATCACCATTTCACAGTGATTCACAAACTACAGTAAACAGTAAACATAGGTAATCGGTGAAGTGTACTGTAAGGTATGTGGTCTACTGAGAGCAGATCACACAGTCTGACAGCAGCAGGAAAGAAGGACCTGCAGCATCTCTCCCTCACACACCACAGTGTTTGGCAACATGTCACAAAAGGAGCTGCCCTGTGCTGTCAAAGTGTGATGCCTGACCTGGGACATGTTCTTCAGTATGAATGATAACTTCATTCATCATCCTCCTATCTCCCGTCACCTCCACTGGGTCAAGAGGGCCAGAAAGAGAGCCGGACTTCTTCATCAGCTTGTGGAGTCTCTTCCTGTCAGCAGTGGAGATGATGCTGCCCCAGCAGACTTCTTCATAACAGATGGCTGATGTCACCAGTGCAGTGTGTACAAGTGTGTGTTCTGTCCTGTCCAGTTTAATGTTCCAGTAGAGACCCACATTCTCAATATCCATTCCTCCACTAGCTCTTTGGTTTTCCTTGCACTGATCTGGATGGAGATCCTCTGGCATCATTCCACAAATTCCTGGGTCCATTCTCTGTACTCCCTGTCATCTCCATCTGTAATGAGGCTGATGATTGCAGAGTCATCATAGATCTTTTGTAGGTGGCATTTGACAGAACTGCGCTTGAAGTCTGCAGTGTATAGTGTGAAAAGGAAGGGAGCAAGAACTGTTCCCTGTGGGTCTCCCATTCTGCAGAGAACCATTCACATTGAGAGTCCTTACATAATGTGGTCAGTTTGGGAGGTAATGTAGGGTCCATATTGTCAAAAACCTGATTCTCACAACAGTGCTTCCAGCATTTTCCAGGTGAGAGAGACAGATACATTACTGCCTCCTCCATGCCAATTCCTCTCCAGGGTCTTTATCCTATGTGATGCCAGGCCTTCCTTGTGTTTGAGGTGATTCATAGCTGCAATAAGTTATAGTCCGTGTCATATTTCATTTTTTTCATGCAGATGTGGATGAGTGCAGTTATGAAGAGAGTTGTAAGAGGGAATTTGGAAACGTGTGTGTGAACACAGAGGGCAGCTACAAATGCGTGTGTCAGAATGGCTTTGAAGAAGACAAGACAGCTTGCACAGGTGAGTTTGTATTTAAGTTTGTGTGTGCATGAGAAATCACTTTTTCCTTTTTTCTCTCCCTCTTCTCTGTGCACTCCAGTGCAGGACAGGAAAAAGTAAATGTAAAAAACATTACCTGAGTATGTCATCTGCCAAAAACACACAAATATGCATGACTTGCTATGGCTTTTTAATTTTACCAATGCCACGTGTTCTGCTAATATCATTGACCCAGTGCAGCCCTTGTCAGTTTGAGTCATCATCATCCTTTAATTCTTTGTGTGCTTCTCTGCACAGCTATTTAGGGGAGAGTGGGTATTTTTTCTTTTTACACTTATTTGGTCTTCAATATAAAGCACAATGAGGCAGAAATAGAATTAAATTATTTATCCAATCTAAGTTAAGGTTGTTTTTTATCTGTTTAAATGACTTTAATGCATTGATGAAAGGGTTGTAAAAATATGGCTTCTTTTAAAAACTGATCCTGTGGCCCAGGTTAGGGTTAGGGTTCAGTTCAAGTTGTTGATTAACACCCACAGTCTGGCAGAATTGATGATTGATTCCAAAATGTATGGTCAAATGACAGTAAAAGAGCACGGTTGTCAAGATTCAGGAAGAGAGGGTCAACCTACCTTCTAGTTCATCATACCCTACCCTCCTCTACCTGGTCTTCTAACATACATTTCATCCATTAACTTGTTCTTTTTTTTTTCCAAAGAAAAACATGTATCTCCAAATTAGTAGCTTTACAAGAAAAACATTCTTAACTTTCTGTGTAAAACATTTTATTCCAAGTAATTTTGGAGAACTACTATTACTCCATTCATCATGAAATATTCACAAAATGTGAAGTTGTTCTGTTAAAATGATTTAACAAATTAAAAAGCGACAAAAATTGATTGATTTCCAGTTGTCATACAGGTCTCATGGTAGATTTGTTTCTCTAGATGTGGATGAATGTGTTGAGCTACAAGGTGTGTGTACTAATCAAGGAGAATGTAAGAACACACTGGGGAGTTACAAGTGTGTATGTTCGCGTGGATACCGTGGCAATGGGACACACTGCACAGGTGAAAAACACATCCACTTTTTTCACAGTCCTGAGTACCTGTTTGAGTTTATTTTATTACTAAAATTAAAATTATGATTTTTAGTTTTCATTTTGGATACTGACAACATTTATCAACATTTTATCTATGGTGTTGTTTAGACGTGAATGAGTGTGTATCAGGGTTTCACAGCTGTGATGCAAATGCTCGCTGCGGGAATGTCATGGGCTCGTATTACTGTCAGTGCCACCAGGGCTACAGCGGAGATGGACATTCCTGCTATGGTCAGTCCCTGATATATTATAACAACACTAGTTAATAGACCTGGCCATGCTTAATTATTTTAATTAAATGTCAAGTCTGATTTTCAGGCTGGGGTATACTATATATAGCAATTTAAAGCATTAATTCAATTTGTAATTCAGAAACTTAAGAGCTTGCCTTTAATGCCCACAGACATAAGAAAAAAGTAATAACACAGTGTGTTATGTCCTTCTTTTTGGCGGTGATATTCCTGACCCTTATAACAGATGTGGATGAATGTGCACTGAACAATGGCCTTTGTGAGCACACCTGTATCAATCGGCCTGGCACATACAGCTGTGTGTGCAATGCAGGATATACACTGACAAAGGACCTACATAACTGTACAGGTAGACACATGTACATACTATATATATATCCTTTGCCATGCTGTTACCCCCTCTCTTTGTTCTTATGAAACTCACAGTGAAATACACCTTTACTAAAAGGCTAGATTTTGCTAGCTTTATGGGATTTCAAATTATATGTTGGCACCAGCAACAGTCATAAAAAGTATTCCATATTTTATATATGTTGCAGTTTTAAAGTAACTCTATAAATGTTCAGGCATAGAGCTGCTGTTATTATTTTTCATTTCTGACTGAAATAACAAACCCTGCTTAGGTTGCCACACATAATCACAGTTGGTGGCTTATCTAAGACTTACAGAAGGCCTAGATTAATGTTTATTCTCATTATAATGTCAAACATGCTCTGCGTTTCAAATCTGGATTTAATGTGCCCTCTCTCATTTCACCTCACCACTTCCCCTCAGAGGGTTCCTTGACTCTCTGGATTGTTTTATTACTGCATTAACTGAAGTGTTTTAAATGAACCCATGGAGGCGCAAGGGAACGAGTCAACACTGATTTCCATAAGCAGAACTTGCCCAGAACGCATTGTGACGTCTTGCAATTTCCATAGTAACAGCGAAAACAATGTGGAACACAGCAGTTTAAAAGTGTAAGCCAAAATAAAAAAAAAACAAACAAACTTCACAATGCTTAAAATGTTACAGAGATGTAATTCATTGTTACAAAATATGTTTTACAAATATTTCACACTATAGTTAGGTTATATACATTGATATAAATCACCAAAGAAATCAGCTCAATGGGTTTCATGTTTATGTTTGTTCCCGAGGGTGAGTGTGCTCAGATTGAAAAACCTGCTTGTGCTTTAAGTGACCACTTTTGTGATGTAGGCATTATGCACTTCCAAGTGGTCAGTGGAATTGGGTGAGGCCAATGTTGATTTGTCTGTCAGTATTTAATGTTGGTAGCCAGGGATGCCATAGTCTCGCATTGCAAGACAATCTAGGGGAGAGGGTAGAACCTTTTGTCACAGACACAAATTGACCAATCACAAGTCTGCTATTTTGGCATTCCATGTAGAAGGAGGCAGGTAGGAGGAGGTAGGAGGCAGGTATCAGAATCCAACTGGTTGAATCCTAATAGCGAGACCAACTTAACACACTGAATGTATCAGACTCTGTCAGCTAGTGGGCGGAGCGTCTGTGGCTGAGACTAGGGATGCCATAACTACATAAATACACATTAGATGTTGGGCTTTTCAAGATTTGAAGACTTTTATCTCAAAACTAAATATATCAGTGTAATAAAACTTACTTAAATAACTCCAGAGTTTGAATATAAAAATGCTATGGATTTTATTAAATAAAAATGAACTAGAAATTACAGACATGTATTTTTCAGATCCTGAACTCATTAGGGCTTCTCTGAAGGCCTAGAACTCATCAGGGTTACCCTCTGACTGACAGAATCAATTTGAATATATTTTTAGCTCTGATCTATATTTAACAATGCTCATTAAGTTCTTCCTCTGTATCAGCCTTTCTCTCTCTTTTTCTGCAGATGTAGATGAATGTGTGAGTGGTAATGTGACGTGTGAGCAGATCTGCACTAACACACCAGGCTCCTTCTTTTGCTCCTGTAAGAAGGGATATCAGCTGCACATTGACAGATACAGCTGTGTGGGTTAGTAAAAGCTAAGCCTGAAAAACATCTGCAAATGTTCCTTCTTTACTCTTTTTTGATAAACATCCAGATGTAGATCACAGCTGAATTGATATACACACCATATGCTGCTAAGGATGTTTTTAGTTAACATTGTATTTATTCAGCAACAGAGACTTGCAAGTTCTTTTGAGGATTTGGGAATTTAAATTGGATGTGAATAGTTTTCGGCTTAGGAGAACAGTGCACAAGTGGTTGCATTCACAGAATGTGGATAGCATTGAATTATTCACAGATGTGTTTCTGCAGTGTATTTTACTTTGTGTGTGTTGTGTGTGTGTGTGTGTGGTTTAGACATAGACGAGTGTAAGCTGCAGAATGGGGGCTGTTCTCATGGCTGCACAAACACACCAGGAGGACACATATGTCACTGCCCAGCTCCATTGCTATTAAACCACCTCAACACTACCTGCGTCAGTACGTTACATGTGTGTGTGTGTTTGTCTGTGTTTGTGTGTGTGTGTGTCATTGCATTTCTATTGCTGTACCTTAACAATTATAATAAACAAAGACAGTGTCCAAACACACAAACTTATAATTTACATAGTACTCAAATGAATGCAATTCTAATGGATGTTTACTATGTTTTACATACTATATAGTTGCCAAAATGTGCTTTGAGACACAGTCAGTTAGTCACCATTTTTTATTAGCTACATTAAAATGTTAGAATGATGTTGAAGCATAAAGACATTGACTAACAATTTTGCTCCGATTTACTGATAGACATCACTTCCTGTGGCTTGTGGAATGGAGGCTGTGATCATGTATGCTCTCTGGGTGCTGAGGGACAGGTTCAGTGCAGCTGCAGAGAAGGCTGGGAGCTGGCCAAGGATCAAAGAACCTGCCTTGGTATCACCACAGATCTTCACACTCACACAGCCCTAAACCCTGACCTGACTTAACACACTTTTTATAGCTATTTTTTTAAATTGACAATAGCTAAGGAGTTGGCTCAGCTATTACACAATGCAAAAATGAACTGTACTGTACTCCAGCGGTTCTGTTGTGACACAAAATTCACTTTACTGGGAAAGAACATTAAAAATTGAAAAATGTGATGAATTTTGTGTGAAAATTTTGGGCTGTGGTAACACATTTGATATAAATACCAGAATTACTGAAAATATAATCAGCCATTCAATAGGAGTTACCCGACATAAAAACAAGTTTTGAGTACAACAGGTTTGCAAGCTCAGTTTAAAGAAGCAATCTGTAATGCTGACAGCAAGTGTTTAAAATTGGTACTGCAGTCCATATTCAAAACACTCAAAAGAGCTCAAAAATTTGGATATTCATAGATAAAAGGAAATGTGCCATAATTTAATTTTTACACAGAAAAGTAAACATAATTTCACTAACATATTTACCTGTGCTATGGAAATGCGAAAAGTGACCAAGCTGCCGCCATTTTTCCTGTATTTAACAGATACGTATTTGGATTTCCATTTCAACAATAAATGCTTTACTAGGCAAGGTTGATGTTATCTTCCTTATTGATTTTTCCTTCCACATATAAATGACATGTTTGCTACTTTTTCATATATTTCCTACTCTAACCTTTAATCCAGTGGGTCCAATATTATTTAACAGTATGTCTGTTCACTTGCTCGTTTCCATGGTTGCAGCATACTGTGCTTGTCTACTATTGTGTTTCACAACTGGCAACCCTGGCTGTGGGATTGGTCAGTGGCTAGGAACACAAACAAAGCTCTGCACTAGGACACTTTTGAGAGAGGAATACTCTGGCTGTAGTACTGCTGTCAGAGAGGCCAGTGCTTCAACTTAGCATGTTTTCTTAATCTCTGACCACATATTCTAGGCATTTTATGATTTAGTACCGAAACTTTATTGCATATTCATTCATTCATTCATTCATTCATGTAACTGCTTATCCAGTTCCGGGTCGCTGTGGGTCCGTAGTCACTGGATGCAAGGCAGGAACACACCCTGGAGGGGTGCATATTGTTCTTTAAAAATTTCAAGTCATTTAAACAGTGTGGATTAGCAATAATTTATTTCAGATTACACCATGCATTTGTTTTCACTGAATGTATTGTTATTTAATTAGTTTACTGTAAATTAAACTAATCAGTCTTTCTTTCCATACAGATGTGGACGAGTGTGTAAACTTTAATGGGGGATGTGAGCAGGTGTGTGTGAATCACGCTGGCAGCTTTAACTGTACCTGTAGGTCAGGCTTTGAATCTCGAACAGATGACCCCTACAAATGCCAGCGTAAGCCCTCCCAGCCAGCTATTATCTGACTGCCTTTTTTATATTATTTAGAGCTTTTTGTGACGTGATTTAAGCTCACATTCTTTCTCTTTCGTCTTTGCTTGACTTCTCTCAGCGGTATGTGAACCCAGCTGCCAGAATTCTGGCGTGTGTATCGCACCAAACACCTGTGACTGTCCTGCTGGCTACCCTGGTCCTGGATGTTCAGGTACAGTATATAGTGAGAGAGTCTATTTGTATATCGATCCACATCCAAGTAGAAATAAGTAATTTGGCCATTTCTGAAAGCAGTGATTGAGCCAGAAATCAAACTAAGATATACAGGAATAGTCAGCCAAGAAATATTTGTCCAGAATTTACATTCATTTTGCACCATAGCTTCATGATATGTGAGGCAAACATCTAGTGCTAGCCCTGAATATCCAGTTGTTCAGATATTAGTTCATTGGGTAGGTATTTGGGTTTTAATTTTGAGATTCAGGTATTCATTTTTTGTTTTTTTTTTATAAATGTGGCTATCGATAAAAGCAATGCTCCACTCCATTTGTATTCAGGCTCTACAGCTCCCACAGCACTCTACCCCTATTCAGCACCGTCAGCATAAAGGTCCAGAATGAAACCTAAAAGAGCCTAACACCCCACAACAATCTACTTACAACAAAGTGTGGTGAAGCTACAATTCATTTTGTCAGATTTATACCTTGAATTAGACCAGACCACCTCCATGAAGCTGTGGTTAACTCGTGTACTCTGTGCCCTTAGCCACACAGTGTATGTGCAAGTTAGGGAGCGAGTTAGCAAGAGCTGCAGCACAGACTCAGGATTTTAAAACAGGCATCAGACGCAGATTTTCTGAACAACCAACACCCCCACAACACACACACTGTATATTCGAATATTCGCCGAATTATGTAACCAAAATTCTGAAGCCCTAAAAATGGTATTCGGGGCAGCCCTATAAACATCATTATAGTCTGATTACAAACTACAGAAATAAACAATACATTCGGCATTCAAGTATGTTACACACACACAAGGAATTTGTCTTGATAAGTTAACATTTATAAGATGTTGAACACTACTGTAGAACTAAACAAGTATAGATTATTTACAGTGTTTAAGAAAAAAAAAACTTGAGCTTATTGTTCGGCATTAGAATGAGCACTTTGAGGAACTAAACTTGAAAGACATGCCTCCTGCACAGGAGGTTGAGCCAGAAGTGTCGGGGTTGTCTGATTCCATTACCTTGGTGGTTAGAAAGCTCCGCAATGGCAAGGCCCCTGAGGTGGATGACATTCGCCCAGAATTACTGAAGGCCATCTATAATGTGGGGCTGTTTCGGCTGACACCCCTTTACAATATTGCACGGGTCTCAGGAACAGTGCCCTTGGATTGCCAAACCAAGGTGGTGGACTAGACAATATGTGTTAGTTATTATGGCATCACACTTCTCAGCCTCCCATGGTAAGTCTCTGCTAAGGTGCTGGAAAGGAGGATCTCTCCAATAGTCGAACCTAAGGTTTTGGAGGAACAGCGTGGATTTATTCCTGGCCTTGGAACAATGGACCAACACTTTGTGCTCGTGCAGATAATTGAGGGGGCTACTCCACTTAAATATGCTTTAATGATCTGGAGAATGCGTATGATCACGTTCAATCTCTCAGAGTTTGAGTTGTGTTTGCATTCTCAGCAGAAAGTCAGGCCTGTTCAATGTGGGCATTTGAATTTGTCAGGGCTGTGCATTGTCGCCACTCATGTTCCTGATATTCATGGACAGGGTGCAAAGCATAGTCTGGGACAGGAGGGCTTCCATCAGGGCAATCGAGAAGTGGCCTTGTGAACAGTGTTGTCCTTCTGTCTTCTTTTCACAGAGACCTCCAGCGCACACTTGAGTGGTTTGCAGCAAGTGTGAAGTGGTCAATATGTGGATCAGCACCTTTTTTTTGCAAATTTATCCACTGCATTTCTGGCATTCAGTGTGGAAATAAATATCCAATTTGAGTTCATTCAGCTACTATTCCAGTGCAAACAAAAGAAATAACATCAGTACCAAAATGTTTTGTGGAACATGTAATGCATTTTCTGAAAGAAATGAAGGGATGGATGCAAATATTTGGATTAAAGTTGACTTTAAACATATTTTGTTTTTGTGTGTGTGTGTGTGTGTGTCTTAGCTATGTGTTCACCACCCTGTGCTCATGGGGGAACCTGTATGCGTTGGAACACCTGCCTCTGCCAACCTGGCTGGACAGGAGAGGGTTGCCACACAGGTAACATATAATATACAGTAATATATACACACTCTAAATTTAAAACAAGTCAAATGGTCTGCAATGTCTCTTCTCTGTTTAAATTGTGTATATCAGAATAAAATGTGTTTCTCTTTGCCATGGTGCATAACAAAACAAGACCTCCTGTATTGTATGAGTATATGAAGTACAGATACACCACAATATGGAACACCCACACATACAGGCTTCAACATGTTATTGTTTTTCTTCTATAGCGGTATGTGAGTTGCCATGTGGAAACGGTGGTCGATGTGTAGCTCCTAACATCTGCCAATGTCCCTCTGATTATACTGGTTTACAGTGCCTCACTCGTGAGTATATGCATGTATTTGTTTAATGTAGAGATGGGGAATGAAGTTTATGAAATATAGTATGGCAAGATTTTGAGTGAAAGTCAATACAAGGAGGCTAAAAGGATTTAAACATTCTCTATTCTTTTATAGTTCCAAAGTATATTGGTTCCAAAAAGCCAATGTTATTTTCACCCATCAGATGGCGCTGAGTTGTTTGTTTTTCTGATTTGACCCAGGTCTTCTGTCTGTGGGGCATTGGTAAAAATTGTTCTTTGAATGTTGAGTGAATGTTTGTTTTTATACTTCACAATTGAATTTGCCATAATATATTGATTGAGATGAAATAAAGTAAACAGTGAGTTAAATTGCAGTTAAAATTAACACAAAATAATAAAGTAAAATGGTATATTTCACAATACAAATCACAAGCCAAGTTTTCAAAATGATGTTCAGATTGTATTGTAGCTTATTTATCATGATAATACCATATTGTATGATTTCCATCCCTGTTGTAAAGGTGTGTCCACTTTGTGTGTGCATGTTAATTTTAAAGTTTAGTATAATTCATGTAGTCAGTTACATCCATGTTTTTAAACGTGAGATGCTTGATGCTTTAGCAAAGATATCCTTCTTCTATAAGAAGGATAAAACACAGATTTTAAAACACTACCACGTGTTTATAAATTAATAAATTAAATTAGAACGTGGGCGGCACAATGGTGCAGCAGGTAGGTGTCGCAGTCACACAGCTCTAGGGGCCTGGAGGTTGTGGGTTCGATTCCCGCTCCAGGTGACTGTCTGTGGGGAGTTGTGTTCTCCCTGTGTCCGCATGGGTTTCCTTCCTCCCACAGTCCAAAAACACACGTTGGTAGGTGGGTTGGCGACTCAAAAGTGTCCGTAGGTGTGAGTGTGTGAGTGAATGTGTGTGTGTGTGTGTCTGTGTTGCCCTGTGAAGGACTGGCGCACCTCCAGGGTGTATTCCCACCTTGCACCCAATGATTCCAGGACCCACCGCGACCCTGATTTGGATAAGCGCTTACAGATAATGAATGAATGAAATTAGAATGTGCATCATCGAGTTTGGCCATCTAATTTTGACTTGAACCATAACAAATCAGGGTAGGGGCATTTTGCCACTATGCTACATTCAACTGGAATAAACTTCCACAATTTGTCAGAAATGCACAGATTTTTCAAAAGCATATTTCTCCACATGTGCCTTCCACACCTGCATTTTAATATTTATTACTGTATTTCTTTTAGACCATGGAGAATCATCATTAAACATTTTTTGTTCTGTCATTTAATTTTAATGTAATTTTTTTCTCATTGATCTCTAATATCTGTCTAGATTTTGGTCTTATCTTTAATTTTCATGACTGTACTCTTCTGCGTTTATTTGTAATATTCTTGTGATTGTAATGTGTGCAAATCCTTTGTGATTGTGATGTGTGCAATGCACATAGTTTTGTAAATGTATCTGAATATGTATATATGTTTAGCCATCTGTACTCCTCCGTGTCTGAACGGTGGGAGGTGTGTGGATGTCAACACCTGCAGCTGTGCTGGAGCTTGGCAAGGATCCCGATGCCAGATAGGTACATAACACACAAACACACAGTCACACACAGATAGAAACACACTCATACAACATTGTTCTAGATCAGTGTGTTAAAATCCTGCCTCTGTGGACACCTAATCCAGCTTATGAAGGGAATGATAATCAGATGACAGGCTCGACAAGGGGTGTTTGGGATGTAAAAACAACTAGATTCCTGCAGAGCCTTGCAAAGGTTTAAAAGCCTGTTATAAGAGACATTCTATTCTGTAAGATTTATATTTATTAAGTATTGTCTGCTAGGTGATAATGGTCTTATGGTCAGAAAGTATTAATTGATGGAGGAATTAAAGGAACTTAGTAGTTACTGGCATTAGATATTGAAATTAAAAAGGCCATATATTATGACGTTATATTAACATATTTCAAATTGTACATGCATTTGTGCTTTTTAAATATTTCATTAAAATGTACAAATAAAACATACAGGGGTTAGACAATGAAACTGAAACACCTGTCATTTTAGTGTGGGAGGTTTCATGGCTAAATTGGAGCAGCCTGGTGGCCAATTTTCATTAATTGCACATTGCACCAGTAAGACCATGTGCATCCAATGGTTCAAACATTGTATTCTGAAGGCGGTGCTGTGTATCAGGACGACAGTGCACCAATACACACAGCAAGACTGGTGAAAGATTGGTTTGATGAACATGAAAGTGAAGTTGAACATCTCCCATGGCCTGCACAGTCACCAGATCGAAATATTATTGAGCCACTTTGGGGTGTTTTGGAGGAGCGAGTCAGGAAACGTTTTCCTCCACCAGCATAACGTAGTGACCTGGCCACTATCCTGCAAGAAGAATGGCTTAAAATCCCTCTGACCACTGTGCAGGACTTGTATATGTCATTCCCAAGACGAATTGACGCTGTGTTGGCCCTACACCATACTAATAAATTATTGTGGTCTAAAATCAGGTGTTTCAGTTTCATTGTCCAACCCCTATAGAATGCACTAAAAACCAAAATGTTTTTTTAAATAATTTTTACCTTTATTTTCCTATTTTACTTGAAAGTTAAAAAAAAGATTTCCAGTATTTTCACTAACCAATATTTTGTAAATTTAATCAGTTTTTTAATTGGATGTATTCAACATAGTCAAACAAGTCAGAAAACTTACCTTTCCTGTTAATTAAACTATTTAATCCTTTTGGATCTCTCAAATGTCAGTTTCTCCCAAAAACGAGCTGAAACAAAGGCTCATCTGACTACAGCACACATTTTTACTTTTGAACCATACAAAATGTAACCTTCTATAGGTGACAAAGCCAACATCTGTTGTGCTATGGGAGTACATTAATGCCCACAACATTAGTGACTTGCATATGTGAAAGAACAGTAGATGTGGAGGCGTATATTATTACTGTACAGAGACACGTGATACTACCATTGACTGTACAGACGGTCAATGTTTTAACAAAAATAAACAGAAATGTGGACTCATCTGGTCAAGGGCATTGTAGTGGGGTGAAAATTGGGACTGAGTTACCAGGGCCCCAAGTGGGGAGAGGGTCCTTGAAGATTTTATTTTAACCCCCCCCCCAGGTAACTGCTGCGGCCCAGAACTACTCAAACTTTTGCAGCTATCTTATCTTTTTTACTCTTTGTTTACTTTTTTTCATAACTATGGGACTACAGTATAGTGGAAAAGATCTGCTAGCTGTTGCAAATAACTTGAATGTTACTGCAACATTCCTCATGTTTACAGAGCCAGAACCCTACATCTGGGTCTCTCTGATCATCTGTCCCTGTCTCTAACACCAGCATATACACGACTCATCTGTAGACAAACATCAGCTACAAAGACAGTTAGAGTGGACTGAACTGTAGAATGGACTGAAAAGCTAGTGTGGATTTAGTTATTACAATAGGGGCAGCTGTGACCTGGTAGTTAGGGAAATGGGCTTGCAACCAGAACTTTGCTGGTTCGATCCCCAGAGCCAGCAGGTCATAACCGAAGTGCCCTTGAGCAAGGAACCTAGCTCCTAACTGTGTGTCCTAGCCTACATATTATAGTGGTTAAGGCTGCCTATTGCTCCAGGCATGTGTGATCACTAGTGTGTGTGTTAATGTGTGTTTCACTGCACGGATTGGGTTAAATCCGGAGAATAAATTCCTCTATGTGCAAGCACAGTGGCCAATAAAATTATTCTGATTCTAATTCTAATTCACAATTAGAAACAATTACAAACTGATTGTTCCTAATGCAGCACCATCTGAGGGCTTGAAGGTCACACACACATTCAACAGTGGTTCTTACTTTTTATTTTTACCTACTTATAAATGTAATGTTTTAAAAGAGTGTAACATTCCATGAATTTCAATCTTATTATGGCCCATCTAAAGTTTTTTCAGTGTGTTGTAGGCATCAAATTAATATTTTATTTATATATTTACAAGGACATATAAAATATATAGATATTGGTGAGTGAAATCATTTAAAATGTATTCTTTTTATTTTAAGTAGTAAATAAGGGTTCAAGAGAATTAATGAACAGTATTGATTTTAATACGTTTTACAAAACAAAATGGATTTGTAAATGAATACATGCAATATATCTGTCCTTAGAACCTGTTCAGTGTGTGAAGTCCTGTAAGAATGGTGGCGTGTGTGTTGGACTGAACAGGTGCCGCTGCGTCAGTGGCTTTACTGGTGTTCTTTGTGAAACAGGTGTGTATCTGCATGCAAAATTATTGCCATCTTGATTTTGGCTTCAGATTGAAAGTAAACATCAATTATAATTTTTTAAGAATTTTTTTTATGATATATATATATATATATATATATATATATATATATATATATATATATATATACAATTTCATAAAACCAGCTTCAGTATGCTTTGATATATACACTTTTTATATATTTATTTACACACAGTGCACAGAGAATGGTGGAATTGTAATTAATTTTATCATGCAGTTCAGCTGTCTATATATACTTTATAAAGTTTATATATATACAATGTGAACAATCACTGGGTTAGAAATCCCTACATTGTATCTACACATATTGTCATTTTATCAGCTCCAGTGATCATACCTCTTCATATGTTTTTATCTCCATTTCAGTGCTGCTTGAGTTTTTAAACACTGTGTCCACTGACTGTCCACTCCAACCTTGTTGGTCCACCTTGTGCTGTCAGAGACAGTAGCTCATCATTAGCATCAGTTGTTGCACAGTTTATGTTGGTCCTACTCTAGTTCTTCATCAGTGAACACACGATGCTGTTGGATAAATATATAATCCAACAGTGACACTGAAGGTTTTAAAACCTCTAGCAGTCCTGCTGTGTCTGATCCACTCAAACCTATACAACACACAATAAAACATTAGCAACTCTTCTGTGTCACTGCAGCACTGCCCATGACCCACCAACCAAATCATACTTTGATCTGTGGTGGTCTGGTGGGGGTCCTGACCATTGAAGAGCAGGGTGAAATGGGGATGAGAAAGTATGCAGAGAAACATGGGGACTGTAGTCTGTAATTTAGACATACAGAGTGCTTCTGTATGGTCAGTGGTGCTGATAAAAAGGATAATGAGCGTAGATATAAGGTAGGTGCTCCTAATCCAGTAATCACTCAGTGTACTTGATTGTGTGTTTCTGTGTTCACGTAGCTATCACTACTCCCTGTGTACCACCCTGCCAGCATGGTGCCACATGCAGCCCACACAACACTTGCTCTTGTCCGGCAGGGACGAGTGGCATGCGCTGTGAGAAACTGTAAGTACAGCAAAACATTTACATTAACATTTAAGTCATTTGGTAGATGCTTTTATCCACAGCAGTTGTCCAGTTTTAAATATATTGTAGAAGAAGGTCAAATGAAGTTTTTGAGGTGTAGCAGGACAGTGGTGTTGCCCACTACCCTACATCTGCTGTAAAAAGGTGTTGTAATATTTGATCTCCAATATAAAATGCATTTTAAAAAGCTTGAAAAAAAATGCAAGACATTTTTCATATGAGATGAGGTTAGATGGTACCACTGAAATCTGTGAGAGAATAACTATATTATCTATATCCACACCTGTTGTACACCACACCAGTTGAACAGAAGTCCAGAGTGTGGTTCGGGTAGTAAATGGGCCCATTACATTTTGAATAAAGCTGACTGAGTCTATAATAGGAATGCTGTTCATAGTGTAACACATGCTTTATTAAACTGAATATTGAAGATCTGTGTGTGTTACTAAATCTGATTTAGAGTCAGTAAAATCCAGCTCAGATTAATTCCCTGGTCATCTATAAGTAGTAAAAATCATACTTTTCAGATCATTCAAAATACAAAAAGAGGAGGTCTTCAAATGATGTCTTTGTACATTTATATTATAGCCAGTAGGTGCAGCTTCCTTTAAAACTATTTATTCATTTGGTGTAATCCATGTTTCTGTGAGACACATCACATCAAATTTATAATCAGTTATAATTTCACTTACAATGTTGGCTTTAGATGTGAAAATGAAATAACCATGAGCCTGCTCAGGAAAATTGTTGCCTTGATGGCAGAATATATCTCCCTAAAAGATAATATTATACACATCAACATCAATGATACCTTCACAGCTATGCAGGTCACCCATGTCATGTGCACTGGTGCTTATACTGCGTTATTAATGCAATAATTATCACAGTAAAACACTGCCTCTTCTGTCTTGTTGCTTTTATAAAACAGCAGACAATATAAAATACACAAAAAACACCAAGGATCCATTGATAATTTATTTACAAAAAAAAAACATTCACAATAAACTACACTTCCGCAACACAACATGCACACATTGTGTACTGTTGATGGGCAAAATGACGGTGAAGGCTTAACTATTATAATGTGGCATAGCCACTCCATGAAACAAAATATGTTCTTGTGTATTCAAGGTTTTTTAGTTGAGTAGAAATGCATAGATTTTTGTCATATTTCTGAAGGGACTCTTACTTTAAAGGAGAACCTACAGGAAAGGCTCACCTGGGGCTTTGCTTTTTGCCTTAAGATCAAGAAGCTGGTTGAGCATCATTAATTTATCCAAACAATCTGTAGCATTATATCAGATATCATGCTCTATGGGACACTGACTTGGTTAGACCTGTATTAGGGGGCCTATAGCACCCCTCCCTTCTGCACTACTTCAAGCCTAGCCCCACCCTCCACTCTTAAAGCACTGGCAACATCTCTGTTTTTGGAGAGAATTGAATAAAACTGACAGGGTTTATAACAGTGGCACATTTGTAGGGAATCTTTATGCCCTATGCCAAGTATAGCCTAGAGAGATATAAAGCACCCAGCACTGGATTGTGGAGCATTGGAGCTATATTTTTTGTAGGGATGAATCATCACTCCATATATTTGACATCCAAAACTAATCACATGCAGCACCTGATCGCACTAAAACTTGTGATTGAATGCAATTCAATATTTCAGGGTCTGTTACTGCAGCAAATTGGACCAACTCTGTATTACATCTCTTGATTTTACAAGAAATTTTGTATGAGCAGTTGTCTGTAAGCTTTTGGACATACACTGCACTTTTCTTCACAGATACATATACTGACAAACATCCTCTCTGTCTGTCTTTCTTAGGACATGTCCAGTTGTAACCACAGTGGTCAGTATGGCACGAGCAGTGCGTAAAGGATTTAGAGAGAGTTATGTGGACCGATGTGGACCTCTGGGCATTCAACTCTGTACCAAGTACAGGTAACTTTAAAAACGTATGTCCATGAACATGCATAAAAAGAAAATACTTAGGTGTGGTTTGTATTGTATGTTTTTACAGGATAAACCAGGCCCGTGTGTATCTGCAGGCATATAGAGTGGGCTACAAAATCCAGTGTCCTGATATAGCAAGACCATGACCACAATCAAACTTGTGAATCCTCACTAACTTACAGACAGAAGCATCTTATGTACTGTATCACTTTCACTCAGCACATGTAGACACTAACTCTCTGACCTCACAATTCAACCGCTCAATTAGTTTCTTTACTAAATGATTCTGATCTGTAAAATGTATCTGATCTGAATTCATTTGATTGTTTTGGTATGATTCATAATTATTCACATCCACAAATGTGGAATAATTGGAAAATAAACAAAAATAATGCCTCCAACTTTTTATTTAGCATTAGGTCTTAGCAAGGGCAAAATTACCATAAATGGAGCACACATTGCATGAATAAATGAACAAGTTATTAAATGTAATTAAAATATTAATATAATCAGTATTAATACATTCAAGGATTCCAAAATCATTTCAGTTTTATTTATAATTTTCACAATTTTATGCATTTAATTTCTTCCCTCCAATCATTGATTACACATTTAATATAAGTTGTGTTACTCACATGTCTCAGACAATGGGAAAATAGTGACAAAGGCAAATATCAAAACTCAAAAAATTTTTAAATGAAGTTATGTAATAACATAATTTTGGGAGTAGGACCACGCCCAAACTCCTCTCAGCCCTATATATACCCTGCAAATTCATGTCATTTCCGTGTCGGACAAACTCGCTTCATGTAGTTCAGGAGCAAATCTCGATTTGACTGCTTCACTACGTCAGCTCAGTCCTCCGCGCTGGGTCATTCCTGCTGATCCCCATATTATGAGCTGTGTTCGGCTATTATCAAACCCACCTCCACCCCATCTCCACCCTTTTCTCATATTCAATTATCCAACTGGGGGGTCCGGCTTCATACACATTCATAAGCCATTCAAACTCCTCCCCAAAGACTTCTGAGTTCACCTCCCCATTTCAGGCTCTATGGGCGTGGTCCGTACTAGCAAAACAGGCATATTTTATATCCCAAAGGAATTTATCCCAGTCACTCCAAATCAGAGGGTGATTAAATATGGGCCTTTTTTTAGGAATTTTTAAGCAATTTGAGAGCTTTGATATATCTGCCTTGATAGCAGAAACCAAAGTCTTATAATCTTAAGCTTTAAAAAGCATAATTTACTGAGGAACTCTAAAACTAATCTCATAAGCCTGTCAGACTAAGTCCTCAAACCTTTGTGTTTCTGTGTTTTTGTTTTGTACGTATTTGGTTTGTGATTGATAATTTGTTTGGTTTATGTGTCTCATGTTGTGTAGAATAAATCAAAGGTGTGGTCTTTTTAATGAGTCACTATTGTTGTGGTTAGTCTATGCTCTGCATTTTAACTGCAGAGGTCTGAGAGTTCTGGGAAATCAGGACAATGGTCATAATTGAACCTTTGTATCCTCTACATTTCTTGAAAACATAAACATTATCTGCACAATTTGATTCGTTTTAATCTCTACTCTATACAAAGTCTGTGAAATTACACTAAGGATTATGTTTGAATCAATTAAATTGATTAGTTTTTTTTTTTTGTTAAGGATTTATTAATATGCATGTTCTCTGTGCAAAGGACCAACTATGTAGAGGTGAATATTGAGACTTTAGATTTGCCATCAAGTCTTTTTCGGAAAAATCCATGGTTATTTCAGCAAGAAAATGCCAGGCCTCTTTTTCACATGCTACAACAGCCTTCTCGATTGCCCTCCCTGTACTTAAGACCTGCCTCCTATGGTGCGCCATAAAGAACAATTCCAGCCTTTCCTTTGTAGACAACCTGTGTTAATCTGATAAACCTAGACATTTGCGACATCTGTGGCATTGTGCTGTGTGATAAAACTGCACATTTTAGAGAGGCCTTTTATTGTGGCCATTCTAAAGCACACCTGTGAAATAATCATGCTGTCTAATCAGCATCTTGATATGCCACACCTGTGAGGTGGAAGGATTATCTCAGCAAAGGAGAATTGCTCACTAACACAGATTTAGACAAATTTGTGAACAGTATTTGAGAGAAAAAGGCCTTTTGTGTACATAGAAAAAGTCTTAGATCTTTGAAGTCAGCTCATGAAAAATGGGAGCAAAAACAAAAGTGTTGTGTTTATATTCAGTGTATAAATATATATATATATATATATATATATATATATATATATATATATATATATATATATATATATGGTTTTCCTGATTGTATATTATGTTATAATGCAGAAATAATGTGCATTTGAGTAAAAAAAAAAACGTAAAAAGGTACAGGACAGTGTATATGATATTAATAAAAGAAGAACAATGTTGATTACGTACTGTGTACTGCTAAGAATATATAGCCTTGTAGAAATACAATTTTTATTAAAATATGTTTAAACCTATAAGAAAATATATCATTACTGTGAAAAAAGTGTGCTGTAAAGTTCCGCTTAAGGTACATTACATTCTCTTCTCAAGAAGAACAGGTAAATATTTGTAAGCTTTTATTATAGAACTTTTTAAAATAAAACAACAATATAAAAGTCCCGGAGATTAAATAGGTAAATGAAATCAATTCAATTTACAAATCTACAATTATTCATTTATTCATTGTCTGGGTCCAGTACCTACCTGGAATCATTGGGCGCAAGGCAGGAACACCAATCCTTCACAAGGCGACACACACTCACACATTCAGTCACATAATCACACCTATGGACACTTCTGAGTCGCCAGCCAATATGTCCACCTACCAACATGGGTTTTTGGACCGTGGGAGGAAACCAGAGCATCCGGAGGAGACCCACGCGGGCACAGGGAGAACACACCAAACTCCTCACAGACAGTCACCCGGAGCGGGATTAGAACCCACAACTTCCAGGTCCCTGCAGCTGTGTGACTGTGACACTACCTGCAATTAATAATTGTATATTGTGAAATTATGGTCCCTAATTAAAAGGTAATGAATATGTGCCCTTGATTTATGTACCATGTCACCAGGGTGACATTTATGACATTTTGTGAAAGGCTCCTTAATATTCTGTAAGCTCTATGGTTACACTAGGCAATAACTGGCTATTGCTTCAATGTGTAGAGATTTGTCAGCTGACGTCACGTCAGCTCATGAATGAAATAAGGCATGTGGGGACAGCAGTGGTCCACAATCAGGAGATTAGTAAAAGTATGCAGGATTAAATCAAGTGAATCCTTGACTGGGTGGGCTACGTCCTGCTGTGGGTGTGTTATTATAGGAGTAGCAATTTCAAGGTGATGAGAATTGATGATATTGTCCTTGAGACCAAGGCTAATTAAATATCTAAATATCTCTTGCCATTTCATTTTCATTTCATTCGGAGTGTGCGTTTATGCTATTGCAGATATTTGCCCACAGTCTAGAGTCTTCTGTGCGTTCCGTAATCCACGCTGTCGTTAAGGGGCGGGATTGGTTTCGTTTCCGTGCCTCGCATCCCTCGTGTGTCGTTTTAAGGAGGAGGAGGAGGGAGGTTTAGGGAGGGGATTCATCTTCATCTCTCCGTTTCAGTCCTGCCCGCTTTTTCTGTTCTCCTCTCTACCCCCAGCCCATCCCGTCCGTCCGTCCGTTCAGGCGCTGCACCGAGACTCAATGGCGGCGGCTCTGGAGGACGATGTGGACCGGCGGCCGATCCGGAGAGCGCGCTCCAAGAGCGACACCCCTTACATCACCGAGGCCAGACTATCATACACGCTGCACACAGGTAGGGCGAGCGTGCGTGTGCGTGTAGGCGCGTGCATGTGGGGCTGTCTTGTGTGTGTGTGTGTGTGTCTGCATCCAAAACCACCTACACGTACGACGCTAACGAATGCACTGTAAATGCTCGGTGTTACTCTCTTCCACACGGGCCTACTATTTGTGACATACTACAGTACGGTTGTAGTAGTCATGTCGGACGCATGCAGCTCGCGTGTGCGCGTTCATGACAGATGACTTTCCTCATGCTGGAAAGCCTGGAAGGCAATAAAAAAATGCTGATTCCTGATTCTTCATGGTACAGTGCGCGAGCGCAGAATTTAAGCTTCAGCTCTGTTCATTACAAAAGGAATAAAATAAATTAAAAAAAAAAATGAAAGGCGCCGCTGGCCACAGGGCAGTGCACGAGCACGCGCACCGCTGACTGACTCAGTGCGCGCGGTGTGGCTCACGAGCTGTGCGACTGACGGGTTTCATGGTGAACGTCTCGACACAGACGTGCAAAACTGCGCAAAGGGAAACTCTGTGGAAATTATCGGAGGAGGCAGCGCGAGATTAACGGCACTTAACGACACCAGTTACACGAGACCGGTTGGCGTTGGGTTCCCTGGGGTCAAAAAGTCACAGTAGTAGTAGCCAATCATCCGACTATGATTTAGGAGATTTTGATACAGACCCCTCTATGCCATAACATCTGGAATTTATGCTTTTTTTATACTGACAGTCATAAATATATTTAATTTATTTATTTTTAACTTTATCAGTGACTATATATTATATATATATATTCATGAATGATCCCTGGTACTATTAATATTTCCTGATAATTAAAAGCGCACCGTAATTAAAAGCTAGATGCTGTTAGGTGTCCCCCTGGTGGTCGAGAGGCCCCTATTTGGTCGCGCTGGCGAACTTCCCCACGATGCTGTCAAAGCCACTGCGGAATATTAGGGGGGGAAAAGCACAGCATGCTGGCAGTTGTCGTTCAGTATTTTGAGTGAATCGTAACTACAGCTAGTTCCATACACACGCGGCGAGTCTGTTAATAATCTGATTCATTATGCAGTCAACCCTGCCACGTGCACGACCTCGCTTTATTTGCAGAAAAAGGTTTCAATGGTTACACAGCTAAAAGCCTGATTGTAATCATTGTTGCTATGGAGATTACAACCCTTTCCCACCCCACCGCACCGCCACGCGGTTTGTTTGATGACGCCGTTGTCGTCGCCTCACTACGGACTGTGCTGGAATTCTGGCAGAATTTGACGGACGTGGGGACATTATTTTCGAGTGTCTGAAGATACTTACTAACATTTTGCTGTCCATGTGTCTATAAGCTTGCACTCTACGCACTTGCAGTCTCTCTCTCTCTCTCTCTCATTTCTATCAGTGCCCCACCCATTATTTTTGTTAATGCTGCTGTGTGTCCAAAATTAAATTAAAGGGACACTAGGTACGATTTTTTTTTTTGCATGTGGGAATCCTTCTACTGTTAATTTTTCATGGTTTTCATGGTACTGAAATCAACAGGAATGGTGAGTAGTCTTCTGCCCTCCTCCAAAAATTACATAGTGCAGTATCTGCAGTACTGGGCCCAGAGCAGAGAGGGCAGAGGCTCTATTCTCCCCATTAAGGCTCATTTATACTTTTCATGTGTAAAATAATGTATGTTTCTAATGTTGCCATCACTGCCTTAATACTTCTATGCATCTTTCATGTTGGTGTGGATGTTAAGTATTAAATCCAACAGAGGGAAGTTCAGAGTCAGAATTTTCTGACAGCAACAAACATGGCGATAATGGAGGAGGTGCTGATTACAAAAATGAACATTACATATTACAAAAAAGACCAAAGGGGCAGTGGTTTAAAACAGCAATGATCAGTGTGGCTATTAAATATGAAACAAGCAGATGGAGAATTAGTTTAATTTATTTTCATGTTGCACTTGAACATGGACTAAATGAATGCAGAATACAGACTGAAGGCTTTATTAGTGATATTCTTTATGATCATGGCACAACCGTACAATGAAGTTTGACCATCTGTGGCTGTGCACACAGCAACCTTCAGGCACCAAGCCCAGTCGTCTAACCATTAGGCCATAGCTGCCCCCTTATGTATCAGTATCTGTATTTGACACTGACATTATTAACATTTAACAGGTATAACTAACACAACCTGTTAATGCTACTGAGTAATGCTACTTTATTAAATACCCCCAGGATATAAACTGAGGCCTGCCACATGCCCAGATGTTTAGAAGAACCTTTCTGGTGCAATATTTCATTGCAAGGTAGCATAGCAATATTAAGGCAGGTATTAAGGCATGAGTGACATCACTGCAGATCATGTAAAGGGAAGTGTTAAAATGACATCATCTTTAAAAGAGGAGGTATGGAGAAGCAAAGAGATGTTACTCATCATGCTTCCCAAACGTTGCAAGCTGATACATACACACACACATACACACACACACACACACACACACACACACACACACACACCCTAAAGGCTGCGCTGTTCTGCCACAATGAATTTATTCCAGTCCTTTGGAAAACCTAAACTATGCCCCCACTATGGAGAGAAAAAGTTATGTCATCAGCTCATTTGGATGCGTTTAATAACTAGAAAGTGCATTTTCTGAAGAATATGTGCGTGTGTTTGCAGTTCAGATCAAGCATGGGATGCAGCTCCAAAGCAATTGTGACCCTCAAAAAATAGCTTAAAGTGATTACAGGCTGTCGTGGGTATGAAGTTGCAGTCCCTGCAAAAACTGTGAACGTGTTGAGGTGGCTGCAAAACTTTAATGCTTATGTGGCAGAAACACATTTCCGACACAGAAGCACACTATTCAGACATAAGATATGATCTACTGCCCGGCAAAAATTGGTGGCTTCAGCTTTATCACTGAAGGAGAAGAAATATTGCATCAAAGGTGTTTTTTAAGTATCTATACTATAATTGGTAAATTTGTGAGGGACTATTTAAGAATCATTTATGGCTGTTAAATTTGAATATGTCAGATGTTCAGCCGGCCATTGGCTATGGGACACCATGTCATGTTTGAACAGATGCTGTATGAAAACCAAGCTCAAGCTTGGGAAACTAATAACCTTTTTCATGTAAGGACACTTTGTCTCTCTGTGTGCTCCAAAAAATTTGTAGATTAAGCAAGAATCCTTTTTTATATAGCAGTTTAAAACACAAAAGCAGGAAAATCACATTTCATAACTTGAAAACCCTACTGTGAATGATTTTAAATGTACAAGTCTTAGAATGGGGGAATTCCTGAAAGCATAAGGAATATATTTGAAAATGTGCTGTAAAATAGGTTTCAGACACTTTCTGCTGAGAGCTAGAATGGTGATGACATCACAGACACAGTAGCATTTTCCATTTAAATAGATACAGAAAATTAAATCATTGATAGATTGAAATTAATTGTGGTGGGCTTTTCTTGTCAACTGACCAACTGTAAGCAGTGTCAAAGTTTAGGGACATGTAGGTCTGAATCATCTCTGTCTTAATATATTTTTAATCATACATTTTATGGACAGAAAGTCCTGACTATACTGACTTTAAAACCAGACAAAATCATATGGCAACTATGGCAAAAAAAAAAAAAGATATTGATATCAAGATATTATATATAATTTTTAAATGCACAGTGGCTTTGATAAGAGTCTGAATAGCTTTTGTTTCAACTACCTGTTTTATAAAATCAGAGGTGGTTCTAGTTGTTAAATAACTTGTCAAACCAACCAACAATGTCCAAATCAGCATCAGCTCCAGCAAGTTCAGCATTATTCCTAGTGTGCAAACAGTCAGAGTAAAACTCTTATCACACATACGTTATTAATACAGTCCTGTTATTAGTATCTGCCTTGTCTTTTCTTACCTTCAGATCTGTAGCCGTCTTCAAGCCTAACAAGTTTTCCATGTCATTCCGGCAGAGTGGTGATTTCCCCCAGACTACTGCTCAAACATGGCTTGTCAGGCTGAGGCTGTCATTGTGTAAATCAATGTAAATGACGATTCTGTGACTGTAGAAATATATTTTAGTGATTACAACCAAGAAAAACAACCACAGCAGCTATCTATTAATGGACTTTTGAATTGTTGCTTTACCACACAGAGAATCTTTCAGTACTTTTAATGGCCTGGCGTTTTTCCAGCTCAGATGTACACAGACAAAGAACAAAACCCTTTAAACCAAAAGCTAATATATTGATGAATGAATTACTTACATAAGAAAATTAGGTTTAGGTCTGTATCATATTATTTTCGCACTTATTCACCCAGAATCCTCATTCCCAGTGTTATTCTATGTTGTCCTCCACATCAGCTGGAGAACATTTTGTGTCAAAATGATTTGTAATCTTTGCTCAAGACCCTTCCTTTGGCTATTGTCTCATTGAATCCTAGTGTTTGACTGGTGCAACTTGAAATGTATGATGAGCTTTGAACTGGATACTTGATAGTGTGTGTGTGTGTGTGTGTGTGTGTATGTGGGTTCGGGGGGGGGATGTATAACAGACACCTATCTGTCTAAACAAACATGACTGTCACAAAGGTCAATATATGTATCATCTGGGTCATAAATCCTAACTGACATCTTGGAAATCTAAACTGTCCATCAAAGTGAAATGACAGGCACAGGGACATAAATCAGGGGCATAAAGCACACCTTTGGCAAAGATTTTCATTGAATGTGAAATACTAATCACTATTTATAACCTCTTGATATGAGAGAGAGATGAGAACATGTTTTTGGTTTACTAGGTCAATACTGAGTGCCCTGCGTGGTGCTGAGTAGAAATGTGTGAGTGTTTGTGTGTGAGAGAGATGTTGAGGCCAACAATGACAGAGATTCTCAGGCAGGAGTTTTGATACACACAGAGAGAGCCTGCAGGAAGCCTCTGCTTTTATTAAGCCCTGCATCTGTGTGTGAAGCAGACAGTGAAAATGTGTGTGTGTGTGTGTGTGTGTGTGTGTGTGCGTGTGTGAGAAAAAGAGACAGATAGTTGGGGATTAGCTAATCCTGTATGGTTTGTGTGTGTGTCTGTGTGTAGGGTCGGGTGTTACATAACAATGTTTATTAATCTGTGGGCTGCTGTCATTGTACCAAACTGGAAACAATTACTTAAATACATTAAACCACAATGCTATTGTTATTTATCTATTTATTTATTTTGTAAAATCATGCAGGGGAAACAAAAAGTACTTTGAATTTTAGTGATAATTATGCTAATTATCGTTAATCATTATAATGACACACAATATGAACATAATGAAACATATGAACATAATGAAATAAATAATTATACATTGCCAACTAAAAGTAGAGGTAGATTTTGATGATAGTTCTATAAGGACATGTTGTCTTTACTTATTTATTTATTTATTTTTATTATTTATACAGAATGAAAATTACTGTATATAATAATATCACTTTCATGTAGAAATATATGTATTATGCAGTATAAAAGGGTTATATTGAGTATAATTAGGCATAGTGTTTCAGCATTAAAAAGATGTGAGACTGCATGGTTTAAATTTATTTTTCAAAACTATTGTTTCAGCAAGTTGTTCCAATACAACAACTGAAATATTAGTGCTATAATAAGCTGCTCTTTAATGTTAAAGGCTTAAGGCCAAGGAACATTTTGTAGTATAAAGCTGTTTTTGACTGACACTAAAAGTTTCAGCAGTTTAGTACTGTTGCAAATAGTTAATATCCAATTATTATATTCTAGCTTCTAGAATTTTGTATATTCTTTGTATTGGCCATAAGCAAAATGAAACATATTTCTCATTGAATACTGAGATTTATAAAAAAAATCATCAGTGAAGACACCACATGCACATATTCAGTGAGAGTATTCTGCATATGTTAATTCACATTACTGCAGTGTTATACACAAAATTACATATTCAGCATTAATACGTATTCAAATAAACTGTGGGAGACCGCCATCTGTTGGGGCTTTGGAGTGATGAATAGAGAGAGAGAGAGAGTTAGATGAGCTTTTTTAGAGGGAAAACTTTAGATTTACACATTTATTTCTCTTGTACCTCATCATGGGTTTATTCCTTAACATAAGAGTTACAATAAGTGATGGATTAATGAATTCTGCCACTGTGTTACATACGCTTTGTTGTGTAAAATTTACAAACCCCATTTCCAGAAAAGTTGGAACTTTTGTAAAATGCAGTTAAACCAAGAATATGGTTCACTAAAGAGCTGGATTGAATTTTGTAAATATAAACAAATTTAGGATTAATCACACACTGAAAAGTTGGGACAGGTGCATGTTTACCCCTGTGTTTCAACAGCTTTAAGTTTAATTACATTGTTTAAACTTTTGGGAACTGAGGAAACAAATTGTTACAGTTTAGCAAGCGGAATTTTTGTACATTCCTGCTTTTACTTTTGTCTGGTTCTCCTCTTCGTGATGCATCATAGGAGACATATCTGAAAGGCAGGCAGGTAAGTCTCTGTCTACGAAGCCTGTAGTTCAGTGGTTAGGACCACCACAGGTCAGGTATTATTAGGGACATGGAATATTCTCCTCAGTGTAGTGACACTGATGTAGCGGTGGCATGTTCGTGTGTGCTGTGCTGGTAAGAGTGGATCAGAAATGTCACGCTGATGAGAGAGCTGAGAGGAGGAGGCCGAAGCATTCACTGAGGTGATTACGGTTTATTTACATAAATAAATAAATAAATAAATAAATAGACTGCAGACTTAAGGGAAAAGCTTCTATACATTACAAGAATCAGAAAAACAAGTAACATAATAGGGGTGTGGCACTGGGAAACACAAGGCAAATCAAAGAATACATGGCAAGTGAACACAAACTTAAGAAAGGCAAAACACAGGAACATACAGCAAGACACAGCAGTGCTGCTCCCTGGCCAACGTACTGGACAAATCTAACTTGCTGGTCCAGGGTATTGATGCAAAGTCAGAGACAGTAGCTCTTTGTCCAGCAGTGACCCTGCATTGAGTTGTTTTAAATCTATAACAGCGCTTCTGTACCTGATCCACTTGTACCTGCACAAGACACACTAACATGCCACCACCACTGAAGTGGGGTTGTTCTAACTATTGAAGAACAGGGTGAAAGGGGCTAACAATTTATGCAACAGATGGACAACACTTGGTGTAAATTATGGAACTAAATATAAAGTATTTGTAAAGTGGAGCTATTACAGTGTTGTTCCTTCATCTCCCAATATATTACACTTGATCTTAGCCATAGCGCTGAGCAATGAAAAGATACATAAATGTCCATGTTAATGCTCTGTGTACATATAACATGCATGTACCTTCTTAATTAGTTTACTGTACTTTAATTTGCTACATTATACTGTTGAGTAGAAACATTTCACTGCAGGCAACTACTGTGAACGTAATAAGCACTAATGTGGGCTAAAGCTAAGTCGCAATAGTATGGCACTAAATAATAAACCCATGACAAGTTGCTTACTACATCATAAACTGAAACTACATAGCTTCAGGGAGCAAAAAGGAGTTTAGGGAAAGTTGTTTATAGCTTAATATTTCTTGTACTGAGCAGAGCTTTTTTCAGGGAAGCTGACATTCATATGAATTACTGTATAGTTTTTCTTGGTGTAAGTTTTCCAGAGGCTGAGTAACTTGTTACAAATCATGTCATGTTACCATTCCTATATGTTTTAGAACTAAATGTTAGAGAAAATTACAGATAAAAATTGAGTATTGTTAATATAAAACATTCAGCAAAAAATAATCGTATTTCTATACCATTTGGTGTACTGGGGCACCCATAGAATTTAAAGGGCTCAGTAGTTCCTATTTAAGTGCCAGTCACATCTGTGCATCTAGTAAAAAGTGTGTTATGACGCTTTTCCACTGCATGGTACCTTCTGCTTGGATTGGCTTTTTTTTTGCTTTCCCAAAAGGCAAATCTGGTCCCTGAAAGCAGATACGTTTTTCATTGCAGCTTGCACCTGATTCCAACGAGGTAATTTTTAAAATTTAATCCAAATCACAATGGCAACTCGTAAAATTATGCTGTGGTTTTTTGAAGAGGTTCAACAGCTCCTTGGATTGGCAGCTCACAAAAACTCCAGTGAGAGACGGATGTGCAACAATGAATAAACCCTGCTGATATATTAGAACTGAGGCACCGAGCCATGTTTAGACCAAAAAACCCCAATAACAACATGCGAATACACTATGAATAATTAGACACTAAATAGATTATTCTGCTTTGGATGAGAAATTAAGAACAAATTAATACAAAAAAAGTTTTATATTAATATAATTAATATATATATATATATATATATATATATATAGCAGGTAGTGTCGCAGTCACACAGCTTCAGGGGCCTGGAGGTTGTGGGTTCGACTCCTGCTTCGGGTGACTGTCTGTGAGGAGTTGGTGTGTTCTCCCCGTGTCTGCGTGGGTTTCCTCCGGGTGCTCTGGTTTCCTCCCACAGTCCAAAAACACACGTTGCAGGTGGATTGGCGCCTCAAAAGTGTCCGTAGGTGTGAGTGAATGTGTGTCTGTGTTGCCCTGTGAAGGACTGGCGCCCCCTCCAGGGTGTATTCCTGCTTTGCGCCCAATGATTCCAGGTAGGCTCTGGACCCACCGCAACCCTGAATTGGATAAGCGGTTACAGATAATGAATGAATGTTTTCTTAACTGTTATCTTTCCTGTTGCACTGTATACTTTATTTTCACCCTGTTCCACAGTGGTCAGGACTCCAACAGGATCCCCATCTACCTGTGTTCATATTGAAGATGTAAAGTCAAAGTAGCTGATCTGTAACTGAACGGGTTGTGTTAGTGTTTCTCTAGTCCTAGATATTTTCGGTTGGGGGACTGTTCTCAGTGCAGCAGTGACACTGAGGGCCTTCAAATCTCCAGTAGCACTGCTGTGTCTGATCCACTAGTACCAGCACAACACTCACTAATGCACCACCACCACCACTTTAGTGTCACTGCAGCGCTGAGAATGATCTACCAGCCAAATCATACCTGCTTTGTGGTGGTCCTGACCATGGAAAAAAAAATGTATGCAGAGCAACAGTAAGTGCAAAGTGCTCCCGTGGACAGTGGAGCTGAGACAGAGATTGCTAGGTGTACATGGGGTACACTGAAAATGTTAGAAATCTGTGTAGCTAACTACCTTCTGCTGTTCCTATTTTAATACATTACTTTCTTTTAAATAAATGCATTGACCAAAGTCCAATACACCTTGCAAAAGAACAAAGGAAACCGGCTCTGACTGAAATAACTCAAGCTTTTCAAAAGAGCTGGGGCACTGTGGGACATGTAGTGCCTGTGGTGAATTTTTATGATGTGTCCTGAAGTTACTCAGCAATCCAGGATTGACTGGACTTTTTAACCACCATAATTTTAGTGGGGCACAGCGACATTTTACTGGGGCACGTGCCCTAGTAAATTGGGTCTAATGACACCCCTGGCACACAGCAACTGAACGGTCAATTCCTAAAGTTGATGTGTTGTAAAGCAGGAACCAGAGGCAAGTTTAAAGGTCCGAATGACTCTGACCAGGGCTTTGGCTCTTAGGCTTTTATGCATAAAGAGATACACTTTAACAAGAAAAACAACAAGTGACATTATGGCCAGATTCCTTTCCATTCAACATTTGGCCCTAAACAAATAAAGATGCCTCTGCCATGAGCAGAGAGAGTTTGAGAAAGCCTAACATACCGTGCATTGTTTTGTACAGCGTCTTGTACTGGTCCTACATGAATCGACTCCTCCTACATGTCATGCCATAATAGCAGACCTATGATTGGTCCTTTTGTGTGCCAGTTAAATTACTTTTGCTGCAGTAGTAGGTGGTTCTTGGCTACGTTAAGTGGCAAAAGGCACCAGACTCTCCCTATAAACTCTGGCAACGCAAGACTAGCAATATCCAAGAAGTGTAATACTGCAGACCTGAGACCAAGAGGGGACGGGTTCTTAGGGAGGAACCCGTCAATATTATTTTTTGCATCAGCCATAGAAAAACTTCTATTGGCAGTCATATTTTGCAATGGCCAATTGCAGATTAGAACAGGGTTTCCATCATTTTTTTGTATCAGCCAATCTGATCCGAGTTTGTTAAGTTCAGCCCCCAGTGTTTTCACAGGTTTGTTTACAGCGTAAGGTGGAAGAGATTAGTTCTTAGTTATATGAACTCATGTCCGTCAGGAGCTGCTAAGAAGCTCCGCTGTGAGCCCCAGCTCCTACCAGATCAAACTTTCCTTAAAAACGTTGGTTGATTCAAAAAATAATAGACAGGTAAAGTACCAAAGTAGCAATATCTATTTTTTTTTAGCTACCAATGTTTAATGTGCTGGGCGGCACGGTGGCGCAGCAGGTAGTGTCGCAGTCACACTGCTCCAGGGACCTGGAGGTTGTGGGTTCGATTCCCGCTCCGGGTGACTGTCTGTGAGGAGTGTGGTGTGTTCTCTCTGTGTCTGCGTGGGTTTCCACTCACAGTCCAAAAACACACGTTGGTATGTGGATTGGCGACTCAAAAGTGTCTGTAGGTGTGAGTGAATGTGTGTGTGTGTGTGTTGCCCTGTGAAGGTCTGGCGCCCCCTCCAGGGTGTATTCCCGCCTTGCGCCCAATGATTCCAGGTAGGCTCTGGACCCACCGCAAGCCTGAACTGGATAAGTGGTTACAGATAATGAATGAATGAATGAATGTTTAATATGGTAATTGGAACTATGAATGTAGGAACAATTCCTTAATGTTAAATACACTGCCACATTAACTGTATCTGTAACAATACTGTAACAACTGTAACAATATCTGATTAGCCATTATAGAGTATTTCCTATCACTCATGTGGCTGGCTGTGTGTGTGTGTGTGTGTGTTTGCGTGAAATTGAGCAAGAGAAAGCAAAAATGAGAAAGGGGGGAAATCATTTCGTTCCATGTATCATCTGCATTAATGTTCACTATTTGACATTTAGCTTAAAAATAATAGAAAAGCAGAACTCAAACGGTTTCTGAGAGAACGCAGGTGGCAGGCACATATAAGACAGTGGAAATAGGTGTTAGGGGATTTGTAGTCAAGTCTGCTACATCCCTTCTTGTATATTAAGAGTCGAACACCAAGGGCAGCTGTGGAGGAGTTATCATATGTAGCTGAAATGTCTAGTAAGTGATTGTGGATAAGGAGAGCACAGACTAGTAGGAGAAATACACTGTAAATGTGTTTTAGGGAAGTGGAGGACATTACAGTAATATACCAATTCATCAAACACTGCAAAATACAATAAACACACAGAATTTAAACAGCTCAGAGCTGAATGTGCCACTAAAAATCTCCCTCCGCCAAAAACACCCTGTGCACAAACATGCAGCATACAGAATTCATCATGTAGTCTGCATTCCTGTGGACTCCACTGGACTTTCAGGTCCCTTCACAATATCTTCTGGCGCAGGATTAAATTTCTATCATCATGTGCAGGAGCAGGCAATTAACCCATTCAACGAGTGTGTGAGCAGGCCAAAAATTACATGTAGAAAATTCCTGCAAATTAATACACTGTCTTGCATAATTAACATTAAGTAAACCACTAAATAATCAATTAAAATGCATTAAGCTAATTCTAAATATTTGTCAAGCAACCAAACATGAACAGCACATGAATCGTGTGTTATTGTGCTGCAGAAACGGTGAAGCTTGCAGCCTTCCAAAAAAAATTATTCTCAAACAGCATTCATCTTGCAAATTTTAAAATAATATTTAACAACCTGCTTAACACTAAATTTAAATTATGGCCACTTTTCTTTTGTGCAGTATGTGGGACTGGACTGGAATGTCAAAATTGTGGATGGGAGTAGGACAAATACTGCCAATTCTGGGCAAGAGTGTGACGAATATTTGTAGGAGTGGGATTAAAATGTCAGTCCAGCGCAGATTATGCACAATAAGCTATGACATATACCTTGTGCTTAGCTTCCATTTTGCCAAGCAGATATTTAAACATTTTTTAATATTCAAATTCAAATGTCTGAATGTCCTTAATAACTGCATTTGTGCTAAAACTCTTTGAAGGTTGTAATTACATTATTATGATATTATATCAGTGGCATAGAATGGTTTTAACCTGACAATAATATTGTTTATCACAATTACTTTTGGGACAATACATCGACCACCCTCCCACACACACACACACAAACACACACACACACACACACACACACACACACACACACACACACACACACACACAAAGGATACTGTGACATGCCTACCTGTGCATGTGTTTGAGAAAATTATTTTGGAGAAATAACCTGTAATTGTAAGTTCTATGGCAAAGCAGTACAAATGCTGCTGATTTTTGGCGGGAACAGGTGGGTGCAGGACAAACTCGGTCCCACTCAGACCTCTCTACCTTAGACTAACAACACTCAGCTCTTGGTAGCGGGGTGCCATCACAAATGGCCAGAAGAGAGGGTTTTGCCAATGAATCGGTCAAAGAATATTCTGCCTGAAAGTGTTATGTTGTCATTGCCTTCTTTGATGCAGAGCCATTATATATTTAATGTCCACATTTTGACTGGTTTCCATTGTAGGAATAATAAAAACCTCCCTTGGATATGAGTCTTGGTTTTTATTTGTATTTGCCTTTAGACTGAGAAAAGAGAAAATCAGTGTTACCGCAGATCCCCATCACCTTTAGCCTTTTCAAAAGATACTGCCGTAAGCACGGGCTTGCAGCGAAACCTGGAATGGATCGCGAGAGGAATGGGAAATATCGCTTAGGTGGGACCTAACAGGCACCGCCCGTAGGATCCAGTCCGGGTTTTAAGCTCGGTTGACAGCCGGACATCTCTGTGATGATTTCAAACGGACGCTAGTGATGCGACCATGAATCCACAGCTTCTTACAAACGGATATGGGTGGGTTTAAACATCAGATTCAAATCAACCTGGGAGTATGAGTGAGTGCCAATGACGAAGCGGCATTTGAGGGAATTCATAGCGAGAGACGTAGCTTCACCTCAGACGGCGTGTTTGTGTGTATAAGGGAAAAAGAGAGACATGGAGAGTACGTTACTCTGTCGTATGCAGGAGGGCCATTTTCGTGTCTAAATGCGGAGGTCGGAGCGCGAATCTCGGTGCTGGAGCTCGAGCTGCGCCTCTCCCTCGGCGCTCAGATTCTCGCGCGGTTTTAGAGCTTGGTTCTGGGCCATTGAGCGCCATTAAACGGCCTTCATGGCGTCCAGAGCTCGCGGGGAGCCATCATTGCCATCGTCTTCGTTATCCGTGGGCATGTCGGCGGAGAAGCCGCGTAAACGAAGAGCGTTCAGCAGCGTGCGCGCACGTCTCCCGCAGCCCGCGGCGCCCAGTAACAACAACAACAACACACCTTTCATCATCTCTGGACAGGTCAAACACATGTGCAGCAACTGCAGCCGTGGAGTCGGTGAGTGTCCGTAGAGTGGCCGTTGGATTTGTCCAGCGGACTGCCACTAATATCACATTTACACACATGTAACCCCGAAGGTGGAAGACATATACACACGCACTGTAACGCTGGTACAAGCGGATCAGACACAGCAGTGCTGCTGGAGTTTTTAAACAGTGTCCACTCACTGTCTACTTTGTTAGACACACCGACCTCATTGGTCCACCTTCAGAGACATTAGCTCACCTGTACACAGTTTGTGTCGGTCGTCCTCTAGTCCTTCATCAGTGGACACAGGACGCTCTTGCCTGGATAATTTTGGTTGTGGGACTACTCTCAGTTCAGCAGTGACACTGAGGACTTCAGTAGTACTGCTGTGTCTGATCCACTAGAACCATCACAACACACATTAGTACACTGCCTCCATGTCAGTGTCACTGCAGCACCGAGAATGATCCACCACACAAATCATACCTGTTTTTTGGTGGTTGGGTGCTCTGTGGGTCCTGACCATTAAATAACAGGGTTAAAGGGGGCAAATAATGTATGCAGAGCAACAGATTGATTCCAGTAGTAATTGTTGAACTACAAAGAGTTCCTGTGTCCAGCCACATACATTTTTTCCCGTACTACTGCTGAGTTTATTAATGTAAACAAACCAAAGACAACAGTTCCCCACAATCATAGACAGTGCCTTTAAGAAACAAGATCTACTATCTGTCCAATTTTGTGACTAGTTCCAGTGCACACACAGGCAACTGTGCACGTTAAGAAGCTCACTATGCAGATGACACTGTACTATGGATTCTACTGTTAAGGGATGGGAGGTATCCAACACAGCACAGCCTGACAGTGCACAGGATAAAAAACAATTTCTGAGAAACCAAATATCAGCGAGAAACAACAAGAGAAACAACAAGATTTTGAAATAAGCAAAATAAGACTCTTAGACTCGTCACACTGTTTATAAGCATAGCTGATCAGCTAACAGGCACTTGAGATTTAGCACACCACAGCAGATTTTCCAGTGACCTGAGGCTCAAAACACACATATTTAGAGGATAAAGCCTCATACCCATGAGCATAAAGTGGAGTGAAGGGTTTTCTGAAGATTTAAGGTGTTAAAATAATAAAAAAGAAATTAAGTTTTTATAAAATAAAAATTTTAATTCCTTCATTTTTCTTTTAACCCAATCTCAGCACGAAACTAACAGCTGTGGTGGGCTACTGGGCTGCTGTTTTTCCCACCTGATTTCAGACAGCACTCAGTGAGATCCCACAGCACCCCCTCACTGTGTCTCTCTTAAATACACATGACCCTTTGGCCTTGTACTTAATAACAGAGAACAGAAATTTGACACATGTCATAAATACAGCCCTCATATTGAAATACCATTCGCCTACTTTTTTAAATGAATCACTTCATTGCTAATAGTACTTTACATAAAACAAAAGTTTCAATTGCACACACATAATACATTTGTACATAATATACTCACACATTCCCTGGTAGCTGATAGATCACTTATTTTTATTTCCTGATTTTGTGCTTGTGTTTATGTATTATATTAATTATTTTACTAACTAGAACAGATGGAATGGATAACAAGAATTTCATTAGGCAAAATATCTGGTTTACTGCACATGTGACTTGATGATTATATACAATGAAAATAGTATATGTGCTGTTTGGCTTCTTAAAAAGGTGTGAGGACAGAGTCTATAGCATGAATAGTTGGGAATAACTTGTGTATTTCATAAATAGCATTTTTTTGTCTGCTTCATATAGTTTTTGCTGTTTTCATATATGGACTGGCAGTAAACGGGATAACATTACATTAGTATTAGGGCTGCACGGTGGTGCAGTAGGTAGTGTCGCAGTTACACAGCTCCAGGGACCTGGAGGTTGTGGGTTCGGTTCCTGCTCCGGGTGACTGTCTGTGAGGAGTTGGTGTGTTCTCCCTGTGTCTGTGTGGGTTTCCTCCGGGTGCTCCGGTTTCCTCCCACAATCCAAAAACACACGTTGGTAGGTTGATTGGCGACTCAAAAGTGTGAGTGAATGTGTGTGTCTGTGTTGCCCTGTGAAGGACTGGCGCCCCCTCCAGGGTGTGTTCCTGCCTTGCACCCAATGATTCCAGGTAGGCTCTGGACCCACCGCAACCTTGAACTGGATAAGGGTTACAGATAATGAATGAATAATTTAATGAATATGTTAACGTTGACATTTTGAAAATTTCAGGGTTGGTACACAGATTCATACTTGCAAAACATTGTTATCCTCCACCCCTTACCCTCTTTGTGATGTTTTATGAAATATACCGGCTTGAAGGTTGATTATCTTTTTGAATTGTTTTTGTAATGTGATATATTGTGTTATATATTTTCATCTTGAATTAATGTGACAAGTATGTGTTTATGCATTTAATTGTTTTGGGATTACATTTCTGGGAGTGTAAAAATATTCTTCTACTTTGTTTTAGATATTGTAATCACTTTGACCCTGAACTGGATAAGCAGTTACAGACAACGAATGAATGAATGAATGAATGAATGTTGTTTGACGACTGCATTGTTATTAGGAAGCTCTGCCACAACAGGATTATAATCATAATTATAGCTATCTTTTTATTTTTTAAATTTAGTTATACCAAGTCATAAACCCAGTGTTATGAATGAAATCTCATCTTGGGCTGTGTGCATTGTTGTGTGTTTTAGCCACACCTACATAAATCAGGTATTCAAATAAATAAACAGATAAAATGTAATTATAGCACTGTCAGCAGGTTAGAAAACAGACACTACAATTGTGCTCCCATTGCTAATTTGATTTAAACGATTTATTTGTTTATTTCTAATTTTACAGCAGAAGGTGCAGAGCGGCTGGCTGCAATGCGCTCTGACTCACTGGTGCCAGGTACCCACACTCCTCCTATTCGGAGACGAAGTAGGCTAGCAACCCTAGGCCGACTCTTCAAACCATGGAAATGGAGGAAGAAGAAGAGCGACAAGTTCAAACAAACATCTGCAGGTACACACACGCTCATCCAATCTTCCACAAATAGCAAATGTGGATTTTTGCTCTCTGTTGGCATCTGCCTATATGTGATATGTGTATGTTGTCATTCTTAGTCTTGGAGCGAAAGATGTCCACACGGCAGAGCAGAGAAGAGCTGATTAAGAGAGGAGTTCTAAAGGAGGTCAATGAGAAAGGTAGACACATGCCAACTACACAATACATTAATGTTATGATCCACTATAATCAGACTGCTAATATTTTACTCAACTTCAGTTATTCACTTGATCTCTCTCCTGTTCTTCCTTTCCTTAGAAGAGTTATCAGTGGACAGTGGTCATGTGTGTGTGTCTGAGATGGATAGACTGGCTGTTTTTAGTCCTGTAACTGAGAGCCAAGAGACCAGTGGAACTGGAACAGGTATTTGACTTATCAGCTATCTAATATTATTAATACTATTCACATTCAATCAGTGAAAGTGTCTTTAATGTGTATTGTCACTAGAAAATGTCTAGGTTTGTCATTGCTATGTCTCAAATTTTTATGGTTATTGGTCCAGAAACTCAGCTGCTAGGGGAAACAGGTGTGTGTCTAACGGGGCACAACCTCAAGCCAGCTCCAGGAACACCACCTGTTAAGCCCATGCCATGTGACATTGTGGACATGCCACCTACCAAACCGTCAGTGCTGAAGCAGCCACCTGCCTTACCTCCTAAACCTTACAGCAGAATACCCAACCATTTAACAGGTACACACACAAAAATACACATATAAACATATTGCTCTTATTATTATTATTATTATTATCAGGCCAGGTTTTATTCAGACATCCCTTATGGTTTTCCATAAAATTCAAAATTCAAAATAAACCAAAATTCATATGTACATTTGGATGCTATCCTCAAGAAGAGAACAAATGAATGCACCTGATTTTGCAGCACTTTGATGGAACTCAAATGCAATAATGTATAAGGTCTTCTTGCTTGTCGTTTTCAAATATTTAGGTTGTATTTTGTTGAATAAAATGACAATTGTCATTTTTAATACTATGCAATATTTACCATAAAATGATAAACAGGGAGGAGAATGTTTAAATTTTAGTTATGCATTACAGAAAAAAAACAAACGCTTTGTTTTGAATTGTATAGATTACAGACATACATATATTATACATTGCTCTCTGTATACAAAATTTGACAGTTTGATAACCGTTTTCCAGCACTAACTCATATTGTGTGTCTTAGTGTTTAAATACATGGGTTTCTGGACCTAGGTGTTCATGTCACATTTGATATAATTTGTCACCAATTATAGGCATTAGGGACCATTAGGCATCGTGGATATCAATTTCGTTTCATGTTATTTGCAGAAGCCACACAGTGTTTCAGTTATAAAAACACACTTTTATCACCCAGAAAAAATACAAATTCCCTTCAAAGATGTGAAACATACAGCACAGTATCATTGGGTTATATTGTACAAACACACATCTTTGGCAAATTGTGCTTTACATGCAAAATATTGTACATTTTAAAGAATTATTTAAAGCTTTTGAACTATGGACAAGAAATAAAAAATATATAGAGAAGGGGCACCCCTTAATGCTTGATATTTGAATGCCCTCAATTTCATACACCACTGCATAAAACTTGACCACTCTCTTTCTCCCCAGATACAATAGCGAAACTCTCTCCACCCCTCCCTCCAAAGAAAGTGATGATCTGTGAGCCAGCGTCTTGTTTCCCACTTAAATGCTCCCAACCCTTGAACACACATCCACATACACACTCTCTCACACACTCACACCCACTGCAGTATGCCACACTCCCTCTCTCTCTTCATCCCCCAAGCCGGATCATAGAGGAACTCAACAAAACACTCGCGCTCACTGTGCAGAGACTCGAGAGGTGAGTGTGTGCGTGTGCTCTCTGTGTTAATTATATATATTTGTGTGTGTGTGTGAGTGTTTATGCTTTTCTGATTCCTCTGCTGTTTGGTGTAAAGTTCTGTGTTACAGGCTGTACCCTCTGTACTCATGGAGAGTGAAGAGGAGAAGGAAAACAGAGAAGCAACATACCAACCTTTTCCTAACACACACACACTCACGGCACACTCAAACACTCTCACTCCCAGCGTACACATGTACAGCACACATATGTGTGAAGAGGAAGACGAAGATGATGAAGATGATGATGACTCTTTGTTTACAAGTATGTGTTTTCTAGTACGTTTCCATTGAATCTGAGGTAAAGACTGAAGTTGTACTAATTTTATATATTTTTAATATTTATCAAATCAAATCAAATCAAATTTATTTATATAGCGCTTTTCACAACTGATGTTGTCACAAAGCAGCTTCACAGAATTCCAGTAAGACAAAGATTTGACATGAAATTTGACATTTATAATTTACGATTATATATTATATATTTTGTGTTGGCACTGAAGTAAACATTATATTATATGCATAACATAGTGTGTTCCACATTAGTGAAGTCTAAAGGAGGAAATATTGTAATATAATATGTATCATGATAGTATATTTTAACTCCTAGAAAATATTTTAAGGTTAAAAGAAATGTATGTAATAGATAATAGTCACAAATATCAGTTAATTACTGTGCACTCTTAAAAATAAAGGTGCTACAAAGGCTTATTTGAGCGATGTAATAGAAGAACTACTTTTGGTTCCATAAAGAATCATTTTTGCTAATAACATTTAAATGGGTAAAGAACCTTAAGCTCAAGTGATGGATTTTTGTAGCACCTTTATTTTTTTAGAGTGTGACCCCATTTGTAGAACTAATCCAGATTCTAAGGTGCTTGAGCTCTAGGCTTATAAGTAGGATCCAGCTATATTGTCATTAAGACCACATATTCCGCTTAAGCAAATGTGAACCCACACAATAGTGATGTATGTACTGTGTGTGTATGTGTGTGTGTGTGCATGAGCAGACACCCTAGCTTTAAGGATCTTGAGAAAAGATTCCTTGGCAATAAAACTGAGCAACCGGCCAACTAAGAGAGAACTGGAAGACAAGAACATTCTGCCCATGATGACTGACCAGGAGAGGCTAGAATCCAGACAGCAAATTGGTACTAAACTAACGCGGTGAGTTCAACGTTAAACATACATACAAAAACACATTTGAGTTGTGTGTTCTCTGTGTGTTTCATTGGATTGGTTCACTTTGTCTGTAGGGTTTCCTGTGTGTGTGTGTGTGTGTGTGTGTGTGTGTGTGTGGATGATGTAAGGATTTCATTGTGTTAGGAGAATTCCATAAATGATTTGCTGATGAGGACTACTGCTATTCTTCAGAGGTCAAAATAACAAGTGGAGAGATCTAAATGTGCTGTTCTTTTCTGTATGAGAAAAAGAGTGGAGGAAACCCTCAAATCACAATTTACCATTAACTAAATCAGTCATTTCCATCAAAAACTACTGACTTCACTCCTTATTACACATTATTTTGAACTTTAAAAATACTGGACTGGATTTTACTAGGGATATTCAAGTATTTACAGCTAAAGCTAGACTTCAGGTATCATCAACTCAATTAACCCTTGCTTTTGCACTGAGCACACTGCAAACATCTTGATTAAACTCTGGTAAATGAGTCTAAGTCTCTAATATTGAATTTTTGTAAAGACATGTACATTGCTAGAAAAAAATTGTATTTTTAATTGAAAATAATATACAAGGTATTATCTTGTATATTACCCCCCCCCCCCCACTACAGTCTCTGTACAATCTATTAACTGTTTCGTGTAATCACATATGTTAAGGGTGTGTATTCTGAAGATGCCTTTTCTGATGTGCTATATTGTAGAAGAGGAATGTAAAACAGTATTTCTGATTGAAGTGTGTCATTATTTTGACATATCATAGGAAGAATTATCAGCGGATGTATCAGATTTTACGGTCCAACAGTAACTACAGCTACAGATGCATTTTAGTTGTGTTTATAAGTCTTGGTCATGTACACATGTACACTGTTGATTAGGGTTTGTAAATTCTTGGTTTCCCAAAGATGAGAGCAAAACAACTTGGAAATACTGTTTCATGTCTGCCATTGGAAACTGGTATGTCTGGAAGAAAAACTGCTTTTTTTTTATCCAAAATAAAGTTTTTTTTAAGGTAGATGTGAGATTAGGTTTACAAAAAATGCTCTTTGTAACAGCTGTACTTGCTGAGAGTTGGGGATTTTGAATTTATAGACATAAATAAACATATAATAACAGGATAACTTTTATGAACTACTGGGGCACAGATACTTCAAAATTATCAATTTTTTTAAAAGAAGGTTTCCTACTTTTTCTAAATTACTATCCAAATCAACAGTTTTCAAAAAAGTTCCACACAACAACGGCTTGAAAACAAAAATTGCTCAAATATGTATGCCATGGTGATGTCAGACTCTATGACTATCAAGAAATGCAGCTGTGACATTCTAAAACTTTTAAGTTTTATGCTGTTATGTGTGTTATGGTTTTTATTAGTTTGGGGGTAACTAAATGGTTAATCACATTTTGTTTTTATTAGTTTGGGGGTAACTAAATGGCTAATCACATTTTGTTTTAATGGTAAACTGTGATCAAGCATAAATCGATATTGCACAAATGTATTTGTAACATTGTTTCCTTTTTTTGTAGGAGGTTAAGCCAGAGACCAACTGCAGAAGAACTAGAGCAGCGAAATATTCTAAAACGTGAGCAGAACACACAATAATTCACAGATCAGCCATAACATTTGTCAGGATTTAGAACTTTGCTCACATCCAGCATGTATAATCACTTTACATATAGCTGGATGTTTGGTCAGGGCACTCGGATGCCACTGCAGAATATGATTAACCTTGGCTCTTAAGATTTCAAACGGATGTATTTCAATTACTTGACCTTTCCTTTTATTATATATCAGTCCCTCGTTTAGTTTTTTTAATAAAAAATGCACCGTGGTGCTTTCAAGTGCACCAATTTAGATGGGAACCAAGGATACATCAGACTGATACATGGTAAATGTGTGTACATTTTTGCTGAGTAGCCAACGTACCTTGTGTTACGCTAAACACATCCCCAGAAACACACACAAATTGAACACATTCCTGTTTTATTTCTTTCTTTATATAAAACGTTGTAAATCACCCAATTCAACTTCACTGCATGACAAAGCTTTATTTGAAGCTCTAAGCCCTCTATGGAATTTCTTAAATTCAACATGCCCATGGTCATCTTCATTATATGTGCTGGAGGACCAGCTCTTCTTTGGTTCCAGTTGGAAACGCACTTTTCTGGTTTGTGGACCAATTTATGTTTGTGGAAAGGTGCCAAAAGGTTCCAAATTAAGATCTGGGTGCCGCAGTACAACATGTAACCTAGAAACACCCCTGGCTGTAAGGCAGAGGTTATTAATGTCTACTTCAGTGGTGTGTTTTCAGTTGGGAACTAAAATTAACATCTAGACAGCAAGATACAGAATCAGTTATTTTCACCACTTTTAGCTGGCCTCAATACATACATACAATGATTAAAAAAATCTGTATAATTATACCTATTACTTTTTTAGGGAAATAAGGCAGGTTTGGAAGAATAGGAAAAACAAAAAGCATATGCCATGCTTGCCAGCCTCAGTTCATACATGATACATGTAAAAAACACCAGGTAGATAATTCAAACGTCTGGTTTTTTTTTGGTAGCATGTAATGAACAGGAGGAGTTGGAGGAGAAGAGAGAGCTGAAGAAAAGACTGTCAAGGAAGGTAAGTCAAAAAGAGGCTTTGGACGAGGACTGACTAGGCATCCGCAGGTTTCTATGGCAACCTATATTTGTTGTCCAAGTTCATAAAACAGATTAAATTAGTTTAAGGCGACATGCTGAGGACTGTGTGGCTTTATTGTATGTTGCTGAGATGCTTATGGACCATTTATTGCTTGAACAGGAATAATGTGTGTTTATTTAACCGCACCTCGCTGTCTTTCTGCAGTTAAGCCAGAGGCCTACAGTAGAGGAGTTGAGGGAGGCCAAGATCCTCATTCGATTCAGTGATTATGTGGAGGTGGCAGAAGCTCAGGACTACGACAGACGGGCTGATAAACCCTGGACACGTCTCACTGCTGCTGACAAGGTCAGCCATACATACTTCATGAGTCATGACCCTCTGAAAACACTGATGGCGTTAGGGTTTTGGGATGGGAAATCTTTTCTAGCAAAGTGTTTTCACTGCTCTTATAATATGAGCAAGGATGTTTTTAAAATAACTGTAATTAGTCATTTTGTTTATTCATTTTATTTTATTCTAAGGTTTTTTTTTTTAAACGTTTTGGATACACACAGTTCAATCCACACACTGTTCAATTCTGTGACAGAATGCATCTTTTATTACAAAAACAAACATTACAAGTTTGAATTTATTCTGTTTTATGTAAAAAAATAAATAAATAAAATAAAATCTGCAATGTGCTGTAAACCATGTTTAATGCCTAATATCAAATGTGTTTACGAAACTCCAGTGTCTGTAAATTAGTACAAAAAAACACTGTCTCGGTCGATATGCTAGGCTTTCTCTTTCACTGCTCTTTAGAGAGAAAAGGCATGTGTTGTTTTATTTAGAAAACAGAGAGAACTCCAAACATTCAAAAGCACGAACCGAGATGAGGATATTGCTCTATTCCTGCTCCATAGGTGTGTAATATTGATTAATTAGGTGGAAAATTTTCCAAACTCAGGAGATGGCTAACTGCATTACTGAAAGTGCTATAAAACTGAACAACGCGAGTTTCTGAACTTCAGTCGCATTTTTCTTCTCAAACATACCGTTCCACCTTAAAAGAGATGAGGAGATCCTGAACGCAAACAACTCAGAGAACACTGCGTTTCCTCACAATCGCAAAATGCCCCTTTAAGGATTAAGCCTGTATGATCACAAACCAAATAATACAAAATGTATTGACAAAACTAGTTAACATTTTTCTTTTAAAATACAAACGGCTTTCTGGGTTGAATGCATATAAACCACTATGATGTCTTTGAGTGCAGTGATCCCTCGTTTTTCGCGGGGGATGCGTTCCAAGACCACCCACAAATAGAGGAAAGATATTTTTTTTATGTATTTAACGAGTATTTGGACTTTTAAAACCCTCCCTGTATTGTTAACAACCCACCCTTTGCATTGAACAGTCATTCTATAATGTTTTTCAGCTGGAACTACAGAGTCATAGAGTCATTCTAAGCTAATAGAGTCATTCCTAAGCTGTGATTTAGCGTAAGTAAAGTTCACTCGGATGAGGACATGAACAATACATGTACTGTACGTAAGAAATACTTGTAAATGATATATTTTGTCACCTACAGGCCTAGTCTAATACATGTAAATAATAAAAAAGTTTATAACTGTTTAAATCACCCTACACAGGAAAGAAAATTGTGTGGCATCTTACTTCAGTGTCATGTTCAGCCTTAAATTGTTTTGGCAGATTAAGCATCAGGTTCTGTAATTTTAAGTTTTAAAACATGAATGGATATTTGTGTGTGTTTTTATAGGCTGCCATAAGGAAAGAGCTCAATGAGTTTAAAAGCACAGAGATGGAAGTGCATGAGTCAAGTCGACATCTAACCAGGTGAGTGAACAAAACTATGCATGTGCATACAATCCTCAAATAAATAAACGTGTTTAACTTTTCTCTCTTTGTCTCTTTCTCTTAGGTTTCATAGACCCTAGTTCTGACTGCTGAGCAGCAGCACAGGGCATTACCAATGACCCCAAGCTCCCCATTGAGGCTGGACTGAGCCTCGGGTCTGGGAATATGCTGGGATCTGCCCATACATGGGTTCCACAGTGGGACTAAATGCAGAGACTGCTCCCATTCTGATCTGAGATCAGGAAAGTATATGGATCTGCGTGTGAAATCCCTGGAGCACTAAAGCCCAAGACAAGTTGACTTACCTAGAGTCACCCCTCCCTGCCTTCAACGAGCAGTTCAGACTGTCTTGATGTATGTATGTATGTGTGTGTGTGAGAATGTTTGTATTCTTTTGTGCTCTGGCAGTACATGTGAGTGATTTTAATTTTGTGCCAACAAAGTGCATACCAGGTGGGTGTAAATCTGTGCACATGAACATTGGGAGTGACAAAAATGAGGGAATTTTGATATAATTCTAAGAAGAGTACTGTCAGTATCACATCTTAGAGGGTGTTATCTGCCTTTTATTTAAAATTTCTGTCACAAAATTTTACCTCTGTGATAACTGATGTCCTTTTCTATAAAATTTCTGAAGGGATCAGATGCTTTCATCCCACTCTAGCCATAACAGAGGTGTATGTTTTGAATGAGTGAAAGGACTGAGCAATAATTAGTCTGAGTAATGTTTGGTCTTGATACGTGTCTTAATTTCAAGCGTGGGTCTTAATTGTCAGGCTGCTAATAAGGGACTCTGCAGTTTGCAGCCCTTTTATTTCTGCTTTTGTCCAGGAAAGGGAGCTGGAGGCACACATGTGCTGAAGCTGGGCACTGCAATGAAGTACACTCCAGAGGGTGTGAGGTAGCATTTGGAACACACCAACTGTGTCTCATCACTGTTTACATGGTGCAGTGTTATGAAGGACAAGGTTTGCAAAAAATCTGAAGTAATTATTAATTTATTTAAACAATTTAAATTTCATTAATAAATGAGATTGAAAAGAATACTTCAAAAAAATGAAATAAATAAGGACATATAATTGAATATCTTTGGATTTCCCTAATTCGGAATGTCTGACCGGTCCAGTTGGATCGATTGCATATATTTCTCTAACATTTTACTATATTAAAGATGGTCCACTAATTGTAGTTTGCAAACAACAGATATTCAGTGATGTATCTCATAGATGACCTGGGTGAAAATGCAAATACAGAAGATTATACATTCGTTTGGAGGCTGTCGCTCATGGGGGGGGGGGGACCAGTGGAAGTCATCTCATACTGAAGAGACTTATTGTTTGTTTGCTTTTTGAATTTTATAACAACCAAAACCTATTATATACATGTGGTACAGGATCTCCATGGAATGTTCTGACACATTCGGTGTGATTTGGTTTTGTCATAGTGCTTTATTTTTATTTCAAAGTGCTCCTTTTTATGTCTTTTTTACTTTTGCTTGATGGAGTTGTCTGTGGACCATTTTTTGTTTGACTGAAAACAATGCATTTTTATTTATTAGTTTAAAATGTAGATGATTTTGTTTTCTTTAAAAAGAAAGAAATAACTGATAAATTCACTAACTCCAAATTGAAAATAGCAGGGCTAAAGGATTGAGAAATGTGGGAACTGAAAGCGTCTGCTCCATCAACTGATTCCATCAATCTCCCTTTGGTCTAGATTGTTGAGCCTAAACCTGGGGAAAAACTGCCTTATCATAATAATGTAAAAATACAGAAACGCACTGTTTAACATTTTTAAATCAGATATTTGGAAAAAATAGAGAAATAAAAAGACATATTACACACAGATTAGCCAAAATGTTCAAATATTGTTTCTAAATTAACTGTCAATTTTATTAGCTCTACCTGCCTTATAGGTTACCAATTGTTCTGCAAATACAGACTTGAGTCCATATGTTGCTCTGCATAATTAGTAAGCCTCTTTTCACCTTGTTCTTCAACAATCAGGACCACAAAAGTGCAGGTATGTTTTATCATGTGTGGTTCATTCTCAGCACTGCACATGAAACTGGTGGTTAAGTGTTTGTTTGTATGTATTGCAATATTATGAGTGGTTCAGAGACAAATTGAGTTTTTAATTACACTAGTGTGGCTACTCACTGAGAATACTGCGGCAACCAAAAATATACAGCCAGCAACGTCCTGGGGGCAGCATGGTGTGTCCACTAGTGAAGGTCTGGAAGATTACTAACACAAGCTGTGCAGCAGCACCAAGGTGGACCAATGAGGTAGGTGTGTCTAATAGAGTGGACAGTGAGTGGACACTGTTTAAAAAAAAACTCACTCGTACCAGTAAGTATCATTGCAGCACTGAGAATATGACATCCCAAAATAGCTCTAGCTCAAAGGTGTCCTGCACGTCTGATGAACAGGGTAAAAGGGGATTAACAAAGTATGCAACAACAGATGGCTACACTCTAAGTGCATTTAAATGTTATATCTGATCTGTTAATATATACAGAATATAAACATATTGTATAAACAAAGACTTAAAAAAACACACCCATACAAAGGGGTCACACTGCGAACAACTTAAGAACCCTTGCTCTACAATGTTAATAAACAATAATTTAACATGGGTTTATTTTCTATTTCAATTCTTTATACATATCAAGGCATATGTCAACATTCCAATTCCAAACACAGAACACTAAACAGGCAGGGCATTGGCATATGAATCCATACTGATCAAAGGTAACTCAGACTAAGTAATGTTTAGAGTGGTGTGTTTTGTTTACAGTCTTGATGTAATGCTCCTCTCCTCTTCTGCTGCTATGGGGTTGAGTGAATCCATAAAAGGAGGAGGTGCATGTATTGTTCTAAATTATTGTTGCTCCCTTGATGATGTACGCAATTTTTGCGGTAAAGAGAACTTATTAAAAAAAGACAATTGGATGTTTTTGTATTTTTCTGTGCTACTACAGCAGTGGAAAAGCTAATCATTATATAATGTAAGTCTTTTGAGGGAGGGGGGGGGACGACAATAATTGCACTGAAATGTCAAATTGTTAGGACCGAGTTTTTGCTATTTCACAGACTTCTCAGAAGTGACTACAGTATATGTCCAAAGGGACTAAACGGAGTGCATTGGATTGCCGCAATATTTATGCCACAGGTCTATGGCTTTGGTCACAATAGCGTCTGTGTTCTCTTGGGGCATCTGCATAAGAAAGAAGGAAGAAAAAAAAAAGTAATCGATGTTTAAAAGCAAAGCAATATAAATGATGGTTGGAGATTTTGGCCAACAATGTGTTTTACATTAATATACTTACATACACATACAGTTCAGAAATGTAAACAAAGTATCATTGCTATGATACCAAAAATGCATAAACTAAAGGTCATTTGTCAGTTTTAACAGTGATTGAAATGGTAAAAATTCATAATAAATGTGGAAATATTGCATTTATTAAAGATCATGTTGAGAGACAGAGAATATGATGTCTCATTGAGCATTTATAAACATGTGGAATATATATCAAGAGCAAATATTTATGTACTGAGATATTGAGACCGCTATTAAGAAACGAGCACAATTTAATTAGATGAATATCTAAAACCTCTGTGATGCAGGAACAGTCTTTATCTCGAGAAGTAACATTTGTGGAAAGTGACAGTATTTTTTATTATATTTAGTTCTAACCCCCTGGACTAGGCCCTTGCTCTCTCTGCTTATTAAACCTTACTAATTTTGTGTTCGTGTGGAGGGTTCACAATACTGAGGGCTGTACAAAATCAAAGCATCTGAGAAGAGAGTTAAATCCTTCAAAAACAAGTGAACATAAATATATTTTTCAATTAATCATCGAGTTCCTTTGTTTGAGATTTTATATATAAGCTCAATGAAATGTAACAATCAATCCCCTTTTTAACACCAAGCCTCACATTCATTCAACTGGAATTTTACAGGGCAAAAATCTCTTATGTTCTAGGCTGAGGCTGGCTTTTTTTGGAAGCTATATTACCTGCTTTAGAGAAGAGGCACCCAGATGGTGTTGAGGTGAAAGGGATACACAAGTAAAGCATAGCTTGACACATTGATAGACAAAGAATGAGCTCATTTTAATGGACTTTCCATAGCATTAATTTGGGAAATTAGATCAATGCGCACAGCGCTTTATAACAAGAGAAGCTTTGATCATCGTTCTTGATTAAAACAAGTCCAGAAATTTAAAAGCTATATCATAATCTGTTAACTCTGTTACTCATTTTCAGTGTCTAGTGTCAGTTGGGAGGGAAGGGTTTGCACTACTCCACTTCTTGTTAGTGATGTGGAGATAAATTGTTGCAAACCAAATAAGCAATCCATATTTCAAGGGAGTAGACTTGAATATTTAGGGAGGGTGGGTGACAATCTTGCAACATTTCTCTGTTTAAACCTCCTGCATTTGGTCTACCATATCAAAACTGCTGCCCATGTATGCATGAAAAAAGGTTAAATATTTGTGTTAATACAGAATAAACAATAGACCAAATAATCAATAATGAAATCCTTTGCCAACTATTTTAAAAGATCATTTATCATTATCTTTTTTTTTGCCGTGCATAACTCTCTCGTGTGTGTTTTTAAGTGTACTTACATTGCTCAGGAATTTCGCTACTGCTTCTGGTCGACTGATCCCCATGAGCATAATCTTGTAACTCAGCAGAATCTCCAAAGCCACGAAAACTAGGATTTTACATGAGCCACTGATCACTTTGTCCCACACTCTGTTTAAAAAAGAGAAATCCTTCATAAGACAACACAGACAAGTACAACCAATAAGGAGTAATTTACTTCAAATTTCAGAAGCAGGACTGCTATTCAGTATTTACTATTACAGTACAGGAGGCCCTCGGGTTACGTCAGTCCCGAGTTACGATGTTTCGCGGTTATGACACATCTCCCGTTAACTGTATAAAGCCTTATTTCGACTTAAGTGGTTTTGCGTCGTAAACGTCGTAACGCGAACTTCGTGTTTGGTGTGCGCGGCGGAAGAATACACGGTTACGCGGCTCGTGACCGAGGAGGATAGGTGTTAGGATAGGATAAGTGCTTACAGTATGTTATTTACGTATAGTATGTACGCATGTTCCGACTTACACCGAAAATCGGTTTACAACGTGACGTAAGAACGGATCAACATCGTAAGTCGAGGACCCCCTGTACTGCTATTTTATCTATTGTAAATAAACATTCTTAGGACTACAGTGAAGCAAATACAATGCTATTAAACAATCATAATATAAAATATTATAGTTTCAAAATAAAGTAATAAATAAAAAAAAAAAAAATAAATAAATAAAAATTTTAAAAAAGTGTTGCGGTCACACAGCTCCAGGGAGCTGAAGGTTGTGGGTTCTAGTCCCACTCCGGGTGACTGTGAGAAGTTTGGTGTGTTCTCCCCGTGTCCGCATGGGTTTCCTCCGGGTGCTACGGTATCCTACACATGCTGGTAGGTGGACTGGCGACTCAAGTGTCCGTAGGTGTGAGTGAATGTATGTATGTGTGTGTGTGTGTGTATCGCCCTGTGAAGGGGAGTGTGTGTGTGTGTGTGTCGCCCTGTGAAGGACTGGCGCCCCCTCCAGTGTGTTCCTGCCTTGTGCCCAATGATTCTGGGTAGACTCCGGACCCACCATAACCCATAACTAGATAAGCGGTTACAGATAATGAATGAATGCGTATTAAACAACATTTCTAATGATAATAGGCAATGTTAGAGCAGGTGCAATGTGTTGGTTTAGTGCTAATATCAGTCTCCACAGTAGTGCAGTCAGAAAGTGCATCAGTGGTTCACAATCCTAGTCTTGGAATAGCCCTGTCCTCCACATATTGATGTTTTCTCTGACACAAACTACAACCAAAGAGGGCTTGTTAAAGGCAGTATCCATTATTTTAATAATAATAAAAAAATTATTTGATAACATTTTGGAGATACTTCCTCACCATTTGCTAGCGCTCCTGTCAGTTTGAGTGCTCAATATCAGTTTAAATGCTGGAGGATTTTGAGGCTTTGCTTCTGTGTGTTGCTTCTCTCATTAATAAGACTATATAGAAAGAAATATACTTTCTTTATCGTCTGCAGTTTTATATGTTTCTTGCTCTTTAACCTTTTGTGTTCTACTACAAACAATACGAGCTGTTCCTCCGGCTGTCTTCCAGCTCATTTGTTTGGTCTGTAACCATGGCGACGGCACTCTGATGGTTCGGGCTGATTTTAACACATCCGTAAAACGCAGAAAATAGATTCTAATTCTGAATCTGACGCAGCGTCGCAGTCTGTTAGTTTCAGACTCAGTGTGAAAGACACCGTTAATATATGTGTGTTTGCACTTTCAAAAACTTGACATAGATATAGACCTTTTTTCTGTAGTTCCTACATAGAGCTTCTCAACATAAACAAATAAGAGAGAACAGCAGTTCCATACAATCGTAGACTTTGCCTTTAATGATCTGATTTATATGTACTATGTATGTTATTACAGGGTGAGTGTAATCATATATAGAGAGGAAACTTCAAAACCCCTTCTGGGATGCCTAAAACTGCAGATGGTACCAAATAATGTTTGATAGTATCAAATGGTAGTAACAATGGGTAGTATCTACAAAGTGAATATGCTGCACAAAGAGTTTATTCTTGTCCCAAGCAAACAACACACGATGATTTCATCATGCTACTTAGGACAGGGCATAATTTAGAACTTGTAAACGGTTTATTTATGCAAATTTGGTTTAATACTTTCCACCCAGAGTTAACCACAGTAACCGAAACAGCAGAAAGAGAGTCCACAGATAAGTTTACTGTGACCAGAGTGCAGGCTAATTATGATTCCTATATGGCTCAATAACAGAAGTAGACGTGTGGTGAAAATATTATTTCATGATATAGTGACCTCTATATGAAGTAAGGAGCCACTTCATGTTAAATTTGAGGGATTTCATGTGTGCTCACCTCTGTAGACTGGACTCTGGAAGACAGCCTGCAAAACAGCGTCTGAACCAAAGAGAATAGGGCAGCATAACCAGACTGCCTGACGTCTTGAGGTGAGTCAACAGACGACTGTCCTCCTGGGAGAGAAAATGCTCCAGACTCTTGGGCTGAATGAGGCAATGGTACACAGAATAAAATGTAGCTGTTTTATAACCACAAATCCATAATTTATTTCATAACAATATTATTCCGATTTACAGTCAGGAATGCATAAAACACAAACCAAATGAGGTATAGAGTCGCCAAACTTGTGGTTGAATTGGTTGACAAAGCACCTAATCAGCCAGTAACAGTCCACTGGTTCCTCTACAATCTCCTCCATTGCCCTGGCAATAGCCAAAAACTCTTCATCCTCTTCTCCCTCAGTAGAAAACAACACATGTTTAAGGCTCAGAAATAAATGAAAACCTACTATTAAAAGTAATGAATAAATAGAAAGGAAGACAGCAGATTGAGACAATAAGGTCCTCACTGGTTGGGTGAGCTCGGATCGGCGTGGCAGTTGCTGGTTCTCCAGCTGGTGCATGCGCAGGTAGAGATCAGTGTATGGCGTTGATGCATGCACAAAACGCATAGCAAGGAGAGCCTCTCTAAGGTCCATATACTGCTCTTGTCTGTAACGTGCAACCAAGGAGTGAGAATCACTGTGTGGAGGCAATATACCTGTGGAAATCAAAACAGAAACATATGCACAATCAACAACAGAAAATATTCACAATATTTGGGAGAGTCCTCTTGGCTGTATTGTGCAAATTGATGCCTGAACCACACTCTTTAAACATTAAAAGTTGGGACAGGGTCAAACATAGTACATTTCATACAATATTCAAGTTACTCTTTGCTTATATTTATAAAATACTATCAGTTTGGTAAGCCAAAGCATTGGAAGACTTTTATTAGGCCTTGTCTCAATCAAATAAAAGTTCAAGAGAAAACTAATAACAGATTTCCATTTTTATGGCATTGTAAATGCAAACTGTTTCAACTTTTTTGGAAATTAGGTTTTAAATGAATGTGGGCCCTCACCAAGTAGGACTTTCCAAACATGGATCCTGTACATAGAGGGCAAGGGAAACCTCTGACTGAATGTACTTAACTTCTCCATATCTAAAAGATGACAGACAAAGGAAACAAGTTATGAACATGTGATCTATTATATTCCTGATTCTTAAGTGTACATGTCATGAGCCTGCAGGAGTTATTGTTTCAGAAATACATTATCTTATAAATCTGTATCCATTTTTGGATTTGAAATTGCCTTCTGAAAAACTGAACAAAATAACAGCAGCCCCATACTAGTACAAGACATACTCTATATAAATAAATAAAACTTTTAAGCAAAGCTAGAATACTTCTAATTAATTTTTATTTAGGTTATAGTACAACATACCAGCTTTAAACAGAGTTAAATATCAAGACATGTGCTCTGAGTTATAATAGTTATGGAAACATAATTAAGAAAAAAATAAGCAACTTTCTTTTCTTTAATCTGTAGCTACTACATGGCATTTTATAATTTGTTTGCTCCACTTTTCATTTAATTAATTTTTCAGATATGTAACATGATTCAATAAACAGAGCCATAATGAAGCTTAGGGAAGAGCTGCACTTACCAAGAGGACTGTCCTTCAGAAGAATCTCAAGTGATTTCTTCTCCTCCACTCCCCTGAAGCCCACCTTTTCATAATAGGCAGACCTAAAGTTCCTCTGAGGATCTTCTGTCATGATTAAAATTTCTAAAACTAGAAAAATAAACGTTGCTCAGGCTAAAGTGGCTACAGTTTCTTATTCATCAATTCCTCTTGGGTATTTAATATAATATCAACTTTAATAACAACTGAGACCTCTAAGCCATTTCTAAAACACAATAAAATACTTTAGTCTGTGGATTATCTGGCAAAATGCTTTTTAAAATACATTTGTTTCTATAGAAAATAATAAAGTGTTTGCTCCTAGAAATAAGACGTCACATATTCAAACCTAACACAAGTAGCAGTAGTTGTGAGAAATAAATGACAATATGGAGATTCTAAAATGTCATTATCAAGTTCCTAAAGCAGTGAGTAAAAAAAAACAAACGTCTATATGATAAACGAGCTGTTGACTATTACCTTAAACCAGAATATGTTTTAGAAACCTACCGCATAAAGCGATAAATTGTGTTGTAGGCCGCAGCTACATCCGCGGATTTTCCTGATTTTGGCTCGGCAATCCTGGGCGCACTGTTCGGACACCACCCACTCTCACATACTAGGCTATAATATCAGTCGAGTTTAAACATTTCTGTCTTTAGAAGCTCTTTTCCACGCAGTGAGCTCTCTGTTAATACCTTCAATAAAACCCTCGAACTGAAACAGTGATACAGACTGATACTTGTACAGCCACTGTCGACGCTTAGGCTCTGCAGTTTTTTTTTGTTTTGTTGTAATAGCACCATTAGGCAGCAGGGGGAGACAAAATATCCCTTTACATGTTTACATCCCCATCAGCGTATTGACCTGTCCCAATCATCGGTTTGATGAGAGTGAGCGAAAGTGGCGCACATGTTCAAGGCGTCAGGGAGGTAAGAGCAGAATTAGGATACACTTCGCCGTGGCCCAAACACTACGGTATTTTGCTTGAACTGAAATGTGTAGAAAGATGTTGAAATAATAGATAATAATCCCTTATTCGTGTGTGGAGATGAAACATTATGAAATAATTGAGCGATACATAATTTAGATTTTTCCAATTGTATGCAAATTAGGGATATTTGTTCTCCTGGAAGGTTTTTAATATTTTAAATAAATGTTTAAATTAGCAATTTACAGGAAGTTTTGCCTTATACTTATACTTATAGTGTTGCCAAAAAGGGTTAACAAAAATAAATAAATAAATAAATAAATATATATATATATATATACAAACCGGATTCCAAAAATGTTGGGACACTAAACAAATTGTGAATAAAACTGAATGCAACGATGTGGAGATGGCAAAAGATCAATATTTTATTCGCAATAGAACATAAATGACAGATCAAAAGTTTAATCTGAGTAAATGTAACATTTGAAAGGAAAAATATGTTGATTCAAAATTCCACAGTGTCAATAAATCCCAAAAAAGTTGGGACAAGCAGCAATAAGTGGCTGGAAAAAGGAAATTGAGCATATAACAAACAGCTGGAAGACCAATTAACACTAATTAGGTCAATTGACAACATGATTGGGTATAAAAAGAGCTTCTCAGAGTGTCAGTGTCTCTCTGAAGCCAAGATGGTAAGAGGATCACCAATTCCACCATTGTTGCGCAGAAAGACAGTGCAGCGATACCAGAATGGTGTTACCCAGCGTAAAATAGCAAAGACTTTTAAGTTATCATCATCAACTGTGTATAACATCATCAAAAGATTCAGAGAATCTAGAACAATTGCTGTGCGTAAAGGTCAATGCTGTAAAACTCTACTGGATGCTTGTGATCTCCGGGCCCTTAAACGTCACTGCACCTCAAACAGGAAAGCCACTGTCAAGGAAATAACAGAATGGGCTCAGGAATGCTTCCAGAAAGCATTGTCAGTGAACACAATCCACTGTGCCATCCGCCGTTACCAGCTGAAACTCTACAGTGCAAAGAGGAAGCCATTTCTAAGCAAGCTCCACAAGCTCAGACGTTTGCACTGAGCCAGGGATCTTTTAAAATGGAGTGTGGCAAAATGGAAGACTGTTCTGTGGTCAGACGGGTCACGATTTGAAGTTCTTTATGGAACACTGGGACGCCATGTCATCTGGACCAGAGAGGACAAGGATAACCCAAGTTGTTGTCAACCCTCCGTTCAGAAGCCTGCATCACTGATAGTATGGGGTTGCATGAGTGCTTGTGGCATGGGCAGTTTGCATGTCTGGAAAGGCACCATTAATGCAGAGAAATATGTTCAGGTTCTAGAACAACATGCTCCCATCTAGACGTCATCTCTTTCAGGGAAGACCCTGCATTTTTCAACAAGATAATGCCAGACCACATTCTGCAGCAATAACAACATCATGGCTACATAGGAGAAGGATCCGGGTACTGAAATGGCCAGCCTGCAGTACAGATCTTTCACCTATAGAGAACATTTGGCACATCATAAAGAGGAAGGTACGACAAAGAAGGCCCAAGACGATTGAACAGTTAGAGGCCTGTATTAGACATGAATGGGAGAGCATTCCTGTTTCTAAACTTGAGAAACTGGTCGTCTGTTGAGTGTTGTAAGAAGGGGGGATGCCACACAGTGGTAAAAAATGGCCTTGTCCCAACTTTTTTGGGATTTGTTGACGCCATGAAATTTTGAAACAATATTTTTCCCTTAAAATGTTACATTTACTCAGATTAAACTTATTGATCTGTCATCTATGTTCTATTACGAATAAAATATTGACATTTGCCATCTCCACATCATTGCATTCAGTTTTTATTCACAATTTGTTTAGTGTCCCAACTTTTTTGGAATCCGGTTTGTATATAATATATATATTGGTCACCATTATACACTCACCCTTCTAAAATATTGAATTCAGTTGTTCACTTCCAGGGCCAAAAGCACCTAGGCATGCAGTTTCTACAAGCATTTGTGAAAGAATGGGTCACTCTCAGGAGCTCACTGCGTTTCAGCATGGTGCCTTGATAGGATGCCACATGTGCAACAAGTCCAGTGGTGAAAGTTCCTCACTACAAAATATTCCACAGTTAACTGTCAGTAGTATTAACAAATTGGAAGCGATTGGGAACAACAGCAACTCGGCCACAAAGTAGTTAGGCCATGTAATGTAACTGCGGAGTCAGTGGCAGCTGAGGCATATATTTTGCAGAGATCGCCAACTTTCTACACAGTCAACCTCTACAGACCTCCAAACTTCATGTGGCCTTCAGATTAGCTCAAGAACAGTGTGTAGAGAGCTTCATGGAATGGGATCCCATGACCGAGCAGCTGCATACAAGCCTTACATCAACCATGTGCAATGCACAGCCCCAGATGCAGTGGTGTAAAGCATGCTTTCTTTGGGATCTCACTGAAGAGTTGAAGCTGTTATAGCTGCAAAGTGTGGGCTGACGTCATATTAAATTCTGTGGATTAGAAATGGGATGTCACTCAACTTCCTATGTGTGCGAAGGTAGATGAGCGAATACTTCTGGAAATGTAGTGTATATAATAACCTGGCAAAATATCTGAAACTTAACATTTCAGTGTCCTATGTTTAATAATTATATAATAATGATAATTAGAAGATAATTATAATTTTTAAATGCTAGTTATGCAGGTTCCATATTGCTTACCTTATTCCTGTTCTCTTTTATCTAGATGTATGCAGACAAAAATGGGAGAACTTTAAGGAAACATTTAAATAAAATAAAAAAAGAAATAAAAAAAAGAAAAAATCAGGAGAAAGACAGGACTGGTGCAGGGTTGAGAACCCAGTGTCCATGGATATATATGGCTATAGGGTTCCTTGCACCGCTCCTGGAGTACAGGGAGACCTCAAGCAATTTCAGCCAACATAGTACCAGCCAGTCACACAATACATGTGCCAGTCAGCCACCCACCTACCGTATCAGCCATTTTGCCTTTGGCTAACCACCCAGCATCCCTTGAGATGTTTTACCTGGACTGTCAGCTACATCTGAACAGTCAGCCCACAGATTACCTGCTTTCTGGCCCAACTTGCTAAAGATTGAGGAAGAAGCACTTGTCAAATATTGAAAAATAATTTTTTCTCTTAGTAGTAGGACTCACCCCACTTCCTCAGGCCCCTTCAGCAGACAGTGAGTTTGAACCTTTTTTTAAAAAAAATAAATATACCCACTGGCACCATGTTGACACCACATGGCATTAGGTTTCATGCTTATTGTGAAGTAAAGGGTCACAATGCAGTAAAACTACCTTAAACAAAAATAATACAGCGATTATCAGGTTTAAGGAGCAAATACTGATATTTGCTGTTTGCTTTAGGTGTGACTCTGAAAATTTTCAGTTTTAAGTGGTATACCCTACCTCCTATTCCTCTTTCCCTACAAGAATTGAGACACTCTTAACCGTAGGCAAAATGGAGGGGTAGGGTAAGGGGTGAAATGGGATTCACCCTTAAATTCTGTGATTAAGTGGTGTGCCCCAATACTTTTGCCCATATGGTGAAGTTTAAAACCAAGGTTCTCACCATGCTGTCAGATCAACCACCATTACCCAGTTTCCAGTGCCCCTGAATATTGAGAAAACTGCGTTAAAGCTAACTAATAGCAATGTCTAAATGCGTTATAAAATAGATCTCAATTACTTACAGTGGAAAGGGAATTTATTTATACATTTTCCAGTCTCTGCACTTGCTATGGTAGCCAACAAATACCTACCACAGCTCATGAACCAAATCTACCAGTGTATTAAACTTGGTTTTCTTAATACTGACTAATCTACTGAACTCTACTATAAGAGGTTCTTCAATGCTAAGTCAGCAGGTGGTGTATATTAATATGACAGATTTTCAAGAAATGATTCCCTTCTATTAAATGTGATGCCCAATACAATTTTTATAAAATTCAGAGAATGTTTTCTCACAGTTCTCTAACTCTCCTGTCTGTTTGCGTTCTTGTAAAACATCTGATGTTTTTATGCAGCAGTGGCATACAAAAAGTGCTAAGAGTACCAAAAGTGCTACAAAACTAAACAGGTGGAGCTTCAAATGAACCTCGTTGGTAATTTAAACAGTGAGTCAAAGCTTACAGGCAAGTTAGACTTTAACGAGGAACAAAGTACAGTTGGCTTCTTACTCAAACATACCGTTCCAACTTCTCAAACAGGAGGGGGTGTTTGTTTTTGTGAGAACAGTAGCTCTTCAGAACTGTCAATGTTGCCATTAACTACAAGTAATTAACTTTGAGCATAAATAAATCTAACTGTTACTGGATCGTTTCAAATAAGCAAGCACAAAATACGTTATATCGTTATGATAGATTTTTTTTATTATTATTTATTTTAAGGCATCAAATTAACAACTATGTTATACATATAGTAGACAGGGCAATGGCAAAAGCTTTTTTTAGTAGAAAATTAAAGGCACGCAAAATGAACAGTTTCCAACTAAGTTAACATTACAGCTATAAGATTATTGCTTCATTATTTCGTTGTATACCACACCATTTCAAAAATAAAAAGTCATGTTATTTTTTTTTTTTTTGTTATTTAAACAAGGACACAGTGTTATTGATCAGTTGGAGCACTTCCATATTTATATGAGAAATAGTGCCTAACATCATGAGTAAGAGTAAAAAACAGTTTCCATTAGGTGCTTTGCATCTAAGAAGAGTCTTAAAAACTAATTTTTGCTACCTATAAATCAATCTGATCAAAAGGTTTATAACAAGATCTCCCAAGCAACTACATAAAAACAATTAATAACAGATTATTTATTTTGAGCTGATGATACTACACATTATGACTTGAAAAAACAGCTAAATAAATCACAATTCTGGGAATAATCTAAAACAAAAACATTTCAGATTCAAAATCTGGACATCCAGTGTATAGCTTGACAGCTGTGCTCCCTATGATAAAGACCTGGTGCTGAAAGAAGCTGTTCTGTAGCTGAAGCTGCTGTATCTGGATGAGGATGAAGTTGAAAAAGGACGATCCACGCTGCCTCTGCGGGATCCATCCCGTGAGCCTGGAGCAGAGCTTGGTTTTGTGTTGTAGGGGCTGCTGATACCTTGTGAGGATGTGGCAGCTGCAGGAAGCATTCGCACTCCTGTTTTTTCTTCCAACATACAGGCATCCATAGCCTCCTTGTAGGAAATCCGTAGTTTAGTCTTAGGACAGGTCAGTGCCTTGGCGTGGTGTCGTGTTTCCAGAAGCTTCTGTGCAGTTCTTCCATCCAACCATCCCAAGCGTAAAGCCTCATCAAGTGTGAGTCTTCGACCATGCTCTGGATCGAACAGGCCTCCAGTCAATAACTGAAATTCAAGAAAGCGCTGCCCGGCCTCATATGGTAGCCACTTTTCTTTTACTGCTTCAGCTGCTGACATTTTTCTCTTGGTTTTAAGATCTTCAAAGCCTATGTAGGCCTTCTGAGCGGGCTTCAACCGGTTAGCCATTTCATCGTCAATTATGCCCAAACGGGTAGCTTCCTGAATGGAAATTCGGCGGCCATTTTCTGGGTTTACAATGCCTCCAGTGCAGGCCTGTGCCTCTAAAAGTCTTTGCGCTGTGATAGAATCCAGAAGACCACGCTTCAATGCTTGATGAATACTGAGCTTCTCTGACTTTTCAGTGTCAAAGATAGCCCCAACAGGACTCTGCTCATCCACAGGCACTCCAGATGACGTCAAAGTGATAGACATGCTGGCAATGCGCTTCGGGGCATTAGATGCAGTGGGAGACTGTTGCAAAAGAGCATTACTGGCAGCTGACACTGTCTCGCTTTGGACTGTTGTCTGGGAAGACGAGGAAGAGCAGGATGAGGACGTGGAGGAGGAAAGGCCACTGCTCACTGGACTGGTCTGACTACTAATGATTTCAACAAACTGTGTAAGTGTAATAACCCCTGAGCTGTACTTGTTTAAGGTGTCTTGGTCAATTACACCCTTTTCAAGGAGTTCTTTCAAGTCATAATGAAGGCCTGTTTTCCTATCAGTGATGACCAGTTTGCTTGTGCCATCTGAGGCAGTAACAGTCATCTCCTCCCATTCACTTTCTTGTTCAGTAAGTTCCAGGTAAGTTTCATAGTCAATCAGCTGTTTGTCATAGGCTTCACGTACGGTCATCTCCTTATTGGTATCTGGATCTACAATCACAACCCTGGTTTTCCTTGTAGTGTTCTTTTGTGTTTTTGCAATCTTGCTTTTATCATGGAGTGGCAGAAGCACAAGGCCAGTTTTATCATCTGTAATACAGCGTTCTTTCAGTTGAAGATATGTCAGATTGTCTTGGGTGTTTGGATCAAAGAACCCCTTTGTGTCATCTCCTTCATCTTTTAAAATCTGATTCATCTCTTCACCAAAATATCCTCTCTGAAAGGCCACATCAACATCAATTCGATGGCTTTGTTTGGGGTCAATGATGCCACCACTGGCTATCTGAGCCTCTAACAGGCGAATGCCATGGCCTTTCTCAATGAGACCCCTTTCAATTGCTTCAAAGAGTGAGATGATCTTGTCAGTACCAGGATCTTTATATCCGGTAACTGCTCTCTCAGCAGAAAGGAGTTTGTCCTTAAACTCCACACCAACCAGATGTTTTTTACAGGCTTCTTCCACTGTGTAGTATTGATTGTTAACAGGGTCTATCATGAAGCCTGAAGCTGCTTGGGCCTCTAGAAGCTCCAATGTGGTGCCGGGCCGCAGAAGTCCTTCTTTCTTGGCCTGGTAAATAGGCAGGATACGTTTATTGGCCTCATCATAAACTCCAGCAATGCAGGTAGATCCCCGTAGGTAGGCCCTAAGCCTATGCTCAATGTCTTGACTAGTTATCTTGCCTTCTCTCAGTTGATCGATGTCTGAAGCCTCCAGCAATTTGGCCTCTACTAAATCGGACATAGAAACCATCCCTCGTAGGCCCTGTACCATCATTTGATCTTTAACGAATGGAAGCAGGAGCAAGCCTGTGTTAGGGTCAATTTTACATTGCTTCTTTAGGGTAACGTAGCTAGAACTCAGACTTGTACCAGGGTCAGTGTAGCAGTTTGGTTTTGCATTCAGGGCTTCATACAGACTGCGGTCAATTATATCACGGTCCCTGGCAATATCCTTCGGGAGATAAACACTGAGAACAGGGTCAAGGATCCCTCCTGTAGCCTCCTGTGCCTGCAGCAGACGCAGAGCTGTATCTTGATTGATCAGTCCCTTCCTCATGGCTTGGCTAACTGATAGAGGTTTGGTGGTCTCTGGATCTCTAAATCCAATGCAGGCAGCCTCTGCAGTGAGCAACTGCGCCTTATCTTCTTCTTCTACAAGTCCACAGAGACAAGCTTCTTCCACTGTCATCTTCACATTAGCTCTGGGATCAATTATATGGCCTGTAGCTGCCTGAGCCTCCAACAGTTTATTGGCACTCTCTTTTGAGATCAAGTTATCTCTCTTGGCCTCTGTGAATGTTAAATTTCCTTCAGGTCCAGCTGTTAGTCCAGCAATGGCTCCAGTACCCTTGAGATTTAGCTTGATATCAACAGCCACATCCTGGACACACTTTTGTCCCTTTATCAACTGGTCTAATGTTGTTTTGTCGATTACACCACAGGCATGCAGCTCGTGGGCTGTAACAGTTTTGCGGACACCATCAAACACCAGTGTAGAGGGACTGATGGATGTCTGCAGCTCAATATGTTTTTGTGCCTGCAAATGGACACTGTATTGCTCCTCCATCTCCTTTAAGCGGGCCTGCAGCCTCTCTAACTCACTTCTCAAGGAGTTACGTTCTGCCTCTAGCACCATACACTGTGAACTATGCTGCCGCAGATTATCCTCCTGTATCTCACATTGCTTTTTCCACTGGCTGAACTCCTTCCTGAGAGTGTCATTCTCTTCTTGCAGCCGTGTTTTCAAACGCAGTTCAGACTCCAGTGATAGTTTGATGCGGTTCAGCTCTATCTCAAATTCCCTCATGCGTTTAATATCCTGTTCCAATGTATTCATCTTTTTTATGAGGGCATCTCGCTCGTTCCGTAATTCAGTGCACTGAGACTGGGAGGTCTGGATCAAGGATGAAGTCTGGAGTCATAAGAGAGTGTTTAAGAGAGAGAGAGAGAGAGAGAGAGAGAGAGAGAGAGAGAATGAGAGAGAAATGAGTTATATGATATATCATGTATAAAACAACTGTTTTATCTACATAGACATTTGTTTTAAAACAATCTACTTTCAATTATGTTTTAATTGGATTGGTGTTAAAAAATCAAAATACACTAAACCATATGAACAAGAAAGAGGAAATATATATATGAACATGAGTAAATGAACAACATGTTACCACAACACAGACTTCTTGATTAAGGGACAATGATCACAACAATGTACTGGCAGAAGCAAAAAGCACACAGAAAGGGAGCTTGAGGAAATTAACAGTTGATTGAAGTGCAAAATTTAACCATGCAAAATATGATTTTTTTGCATGTTGAAATATGATATGAAATTTGCAGCATCCTGCCAGGTGTAGAAGCAAGCAGCAAGCTAAAGCAATACCTACACAATTTCTGAGTGGAACTACAGTCTACTACAGTCCCAGACATTCTAGAGTGAATTAGTACCTCACAGGCTTGTTTTTGAATATTCTGTATCTCCTGTCGCAGCTTTTCTCTCTCTTGTGAGAGCTGTTGCACATAGCTGTCATGCTCGGCCTGGGAATGCTGGCTGTTTTGGAGCTGTTGCTGAAGTGCTTTAATCTGGATATTCATCTGTTCATCATCTTGCCGCCTGCCTTGCAGTAGCGCGTCGTGCTCCTGACGCACAGCACGCAGCTCCTGCTCTAGTTGGAGACGCTCATTGGTCAGAGTATCTGTACGCTTCTTTAGTTGTTCTGTGAGAGCTGACTTTTCATTTAGAGCTTGAGTTATCTCCTCCATGCGCCTTTGCAGGGCTTCGTAGCGTTGGCTTGATTCACGAACCCGACCCTGCTCTTGCACCAGCTGCAGCCTCAAGGCCTTCATTTCAGCTTCAAGTGTGGCAAAACGCTGGCTAGAGAAACAATGCTCCTTCATGTTACGATCAAGAGCGTCTTTCAATCTTCTGCACTCTTCCTCTGCTTGTTTACCCTTGATGCTTGTGTCCTCCAGACTCTTGCGCAGAGTAGTGATGGTGGATGTGTACTCACGCATGGCCTGGCTGGTATTCTCAAGCTGAACTTCTGTTCTCCTTCGCTTAGCAGCCTCCTCTTGTGCCATTCGCCCTTGTTGCTCAAGCTCCATCTCCAGCTGTTTCAGCTCCTCCTGAAGTTCCTGAATTCGTGCTTGAAGTCGTGCAATGTTCTGCTCTGCTCTGTTCTTTTCATTGTGTTGTGATTCCAGATCCACACGGAGGACCATTAACTCTTGCTGTGAGGAACGAAGTTGGATTAACTCTTGACTGCAGGTTGTATGTTTTGCACGGAGGTCAGCTAACTCCTTTTCCAGACGACTACTCTCAACTTCAAGAGCCCTCTTCTTCCGCAGTTCTTCCTCAAGAGAACGTTTGAGGCTTGACACTTCATTGTTTTTTTCCATTAGTGCCCTCATGGTGTTCTCCTGCATCTCCTTCCATTTGTTCTCATCTTTACCCTTCTGACTGATAAGCAGTTGAATTTGAGTCTCTAGTTCACTATTTTTCCTGGCCTCCACTGTGCTTGCCGAGGTCTGTTGCTGCAGCAGATTTTCAGTGCGCCTTCTCTGAGCCTCCTCGTCCCCGAGGGTGCGCTGCAGCCTTCTCAGCTCTTCCTGTAATTCCTTGGATTCCCTCTTTAGCCTGTCAACCTCCAGCTGCATGGACGAGCAGTCAGTCTCCCGTTGCTGCGAAAGCTTCTGCATGTTGGTCTGTGTTACCAGAATCTGGGACTCATAGACCTGTTTCACCTCGCTGATTTCAGTGCTGTGTTGCTGCCTTACCTTAGCCAATTGCACCTGTGCCTCCTTCACGTTCTGCGCCTCTTCCTCCAGCTGCTTTCTCAGACGCTCCACCTCCAGAGTCCGATCTGCCACAGCCTTCTCCAACTCAATCTTGGCCCAGCTGGCCCCTTCCAGGTCCCTTTGAAGTTTCCGCATGACTTGCTCGTGTTCTTCTTGTTGACTGGTATACCGCTCCTCCACAATCTTCTTCTTTGCCTTCTCTTTCTCCAAAAGCAGCTTGAAGTTCTGCAGCTCCTCCATGAGACCCTGTAACTGGCTCTGAGAAGAGTTTAAGCTATCCTGTGCTGCACTACACTGCATGGCTTGGCTCCTCTTAACTTCCTCCAGAGAAAGAAGGTGCTCCTGAGATTCATTCAGCTGTAATTGGTACTGTGAGAGCGCATTCTGCAGCGAAGCATTGTTAGCATCGCGGTCTTGGATGTCAGCTTTTAGAAGCCTTAGCTCCTCTTCAAGCAAATCTATCCTAGTGTTTTTCATCTGTGAATTCAAGACAGAACAAACTGTGTTAGGAGTAAGAATGTAAATGTGAGTCATATTAGGAAGCTAAGTGAGTTGTATGTACCTTGAGTTGCTCCAGGTTCTTCAGTGACTCTCCAAGGTGTTTGCAGTAATCACTTGAATGTGTTAGTAGTTCCAAGTAGCGGGCATGTAAGGTGGAAACCTGAGACATAAGTAAAAATTTATAAGCAACCTGAAAAGTTTATTTAAAAAAAAGAGTTTACTTAGTATGAGTATATATATTTGTTACCTACCTCCTTTATTACTGCAGTAGATGGGGATTGCAGCACTGTTCTCTTAATAGGAATGTTGAGTAGAGTCTCTAGCCCAGCACTATAAGATGCCAACTCCACCTCATAGCCCTGGACATACACAATTAAAAAAAAAATTATATTCTAGTGGTTTTTACTATTTTTACCTGTTTTACCTAGTAAATATTTTGTATGCTACAACGGATAACAATAAATTCAATAGATTAGCGTTAACAGAAACATATATTACTCATATCTAACACATATTAACCATGTCAGAATTTCTTTGCCATTTCTACCTTGATTGAATTCATGCACACATCACCATCCTTCTGCACATCCTCCACCATTTCTCTCTTTGCCATTATCTCAGAATTCAGTGCCTGAAAAACACATACAAAAAGCTATAATGCAAATCCTCAGATAGTTTAAAAAATGAACCATGACAACCACATAATAACAATAAAAGAACAAACCAGGTCCAGAAACCTTGGAATTGAATTGTAAAAGGCGATAATAACAAGAATGATTTTTTAAATTTTCTTGAAACTTTACTCAATTAAATTGATCCATTTTCTCTCATTCTCCAATGTCTTCAATGTGATATGTGGACAGAGAGTTCTGACATGCCTTTACATCAACACAATAGTACTATAAGTCAAGTAAAGGACAATGACTTCCTGCTATATTTTTGTGTAGACTAAACAAGACTATGTAGGTTAGAGGTTTGTTGTATCTTTAATATTCTTTGGCACCATCTGCAGTCCACCCTTAATTTTTTTTCTGGGTTATTCTTGACTTACTCAGTTTTTTTGCACCATTTTCAGCTGTTGTGTTACTAACACCATTTGGAAATTTTAATTCTTTGGTATCCATTAAGCTAATGGTTTACTTTTTTGTCTTAAGCAATTTGTTAGGTTATCCATCTAAGGTTAACATTCATTTGTCATCGTGCAACCTACAATGAAATGTGTGTTGCGCTGTTAACCCATCCGTGTCAGAGAACACACACACACAGACAAGTGCACACCTGAACCCAAATTTTTTGCCTGTTGTGCGGATGGAACTTGCAACCAGTTCCAGTCCCAAGCTCTTTATTGTCAATTATCTTGACTTACCTAATGTGGTAAGCAGCTCCATTATATACCTCTTTTTTATAATTAAGTCAATAACTAATAAATAAAAGTAAATCAATAACTAATAACAATTTCCATGTTCTTCACTTCTATCATCCACCACATAACCCATGTATTAACCTGTTACCCCAAGACATATCTGAGGCATTCATGACAAGACATAAAAATTAGTATTTATGTTTAGCCCAATGAGTAAATCAAGCAAAATTTCTGTCAGTTTGTACAACAGAAAAAGGCCTACTTTCTGTTGATTAAGAAATCTGGTGAAGACTGTAATGTCGTCAGTCTTGGAGGTCTGTTGTGCATCTATACGGCTTCTGGTCCCATCAATCCAGGCACTAAGATTAGAGCTAGAGTGCAGATACTGCAGTAACTGCTGCAGATATGAGTCCAGATCTCCCAACCTGAGACAGAAAAATATATTAGAATTTGTAGCTAAATAAAGCTAAATGAAAGACTGTATATGAAAACCACTGTCCTCTATTTTTTAATGTAGATAAAAATGTATGTTAATGTGTAATATGTGCAAATCATTGTGTTGATCTAAGATCTCTCAAATCACTCCTGTCTGCTGATGGTGGAGCAGAAGCCCACTGGCATCTCTGGGTGCCCTCAAGTCTGTGCTACCTCTCTATCTCTCCCTTTTCATTGACACTGTTCTAATAAGGTCTGCTGGAGTTTCAAAATACACTCTAATTATTATTATAGGTGTTATACAGTCACCTGAAATCAAATATCAGATCTAACTCCCTATGTTTCTCTGCCAAGTGGAACAACTGTCCACCCCGTCTGATCTATTGCCAGAAAAAGGTTTTCAGAGTGGGTTGATCCTCACTTACCAGACATTGGCCAGCTTTGATTACATGACAAGCTTCTGTCTGTATGTACCCCAGTCTCTTACCTTCATGTCACTAACTGAGCCTCTGCTTTAACTAAAACTGTTCACCCATTACCGGCTTCAGCGTGTTCTTTATTAACACAGCTCTTAACACACTTGTAACATTAGCATGTCTAAATGAACCAATCTTAATTGATTGTGATTATATAGTTGTTTCTTTGTTCTTTCTGGAGTGCCTGACCTGCCGGTTTCTACCACAGCAGGATGGGCTCCTCTTTTGGTTTTTTCCTTGTGCTCCTGTGTTTTGTTGCCACTGTTGCATCAGCTTACACTCTCTGGGGCTAGGACTTGGAATTCTTTGTGACAACACCAGGTAAGAATCGCTCTGTAAATAAAACTGAACTCCAAATCCCCTATCTGTTGCTTTTTAGAACTGTGAGGGTATTTAAAATTGCAGCATGATTTACCATAGCATCACCATGTTAAAATAAACGCAGTGTCAGAAGTAAATACTGTTCTTACGAAAAATCTGAGACATGTTTTATATGGGTTATTAGAAAAGTATGAAAATGAGTGGACAGTGGTTTTAAGACCTTACCTGCTGTTTATCTGTGCCTGAATGCGCTTCCAACGGTCAGATAACAAGCTTGCATGTTCAGAGTACTGGCAAACCTCAAAATCACATTTTTGACAATCCTGATAAATTTGTTCATTGCACCGACAGGCCTTATTTAATTCAGACTCCAGTGAACCCAGGATACTTTCCTTCTGTTCAAGCTCAGTACGCATAATCTACAAAACATGATAACATATTTGAGAACATATTTTAGGTAAATGAAACATCAATATACAATCTACAGAAATTAATTAACAGAAAAAAAATACAACTCATACATTTCCCAGGATACTGTTTCTCTACAGCAGGGATTTAGAGAAAAAAAGCCAAAAGAAATAGGTCTCAGAAAAAATATTGATAATTAAACAACTGACTTTTAACAGGGACATAAACACAAAATTAACACATACACCAACACCCCCTTTAGCTTGTCTTAGCTCATCTGCTGCTGTTATAACTTTTAATTCCAGTTCTTATTTTTAACCCAACCCATTGTTTACAGGTATCATCCTTTCAACAAAGGAGGTGTAGTGGTTAAAATCTTCCCCTACGAAACAGGACAACCCTTCAAGAGCCAGATATGTTTTCAGAACACAAATAAAACAGAGCAGCACTTCATTCAGTGTGTACTAGCAGTGCCCTTAAGGTAGCTGTGCAACAATCCTATATTATCACCCACTCTGGACTCTTCTGTGATATAAAACTGAATTCAGCTTCTTACTCCACAGCTGTTTTTTCAAAACCTCTCGTTTAAAATACAGACATTTATGAGTTTATTTCCCTAAAATAACTGAGACACCCTACCCCTAGGTAAAACAGTAAAATGGGATTCACCCTAAAACCTGAATAGTATTAATAGTGGTGTCGAGAAACAAATGTCCAGCTATATTTCGTTTTATAAATTAGTGAACTTACAGAGGAGTGTGTTGTCTGTGTCGTGATATAAATCAGTGGACAAAATGTGGGTCGCTGGAAAAAAGTTTAAAGAACCCTGCTCTATAGTACTTCAATCCCTCAGACTGAAGTAAAGCTTAAAGAATTTAACACTATTGTAAAGTTCAGTATACAATACCCTAAGGGTGCTCTGGTACGCTTGAACTTCAGCTGGGTCAAGCGATGTTGTGTCTCTTTCAGTAAGTCGAGCTTCATAAACTTTCACCACATCCTCTGCCTGCAGTAAAGACTGTAGCAGAGACTTCATCGCCTTCAACCTGGCACAAAATTGCAAAAGAGTTTCATTTTTTGCCAAACACAAACTGTTTTTTTATCTTTGAAAGAAAAAAAAGGTAAGTTTTTATTTACCTTATAAGATATGCATCAGTTTGAGACCCAAGTTTGTGCAATCTTTGATTGATGACCCCAAGTTGACTGCTTAGAAACTGAGCTTTATCTGCATCTTTCATGCCCTCTAGTTCCTCCAACACACATTCTTGTAGACTCTGAAACTCCCTTTTCATTGTCTCCACATCCTTCTGCACCGCCTACATAAATTAAAACAAATTCTTTCATTTATTCATTAATATTCATTAATATCCACTTCATCATGTTCTGGGTTGCAGTGAGTCCAGAGCCTACCTGGATTCATTGGACACAAGAAACACACCTTGGCCATGGCCCTAATCCATCACAGGGCATCACACATTTACTCAGTATGTCAGTATGGACATTTTTGTATAGCCAATCTCCCTAACAACATGTGTTTATGAACTGCAGGAGGAAACCGAAATCCCTGGAGGAAACCCATGCAGACACAAGGAGAACACAGCCCACTCATCGAAGACAGGAGGAATGGCATCCTGTGGGGGTCCAAACACATCGAACAAACTCGCTCCCACCTGTGCCCCGTCTCCAACCCTCTTCTTCTCTTGCATTCACCCACCCAACAGGGGGGCTTGGCTTTACACACATACCAAAGCTGATCTGAATTCCTGCCCAAAAACAGTATCTAAGTTCACCTCCTTCTTTTAGCCCTCACAAGCAAGGTCCCTTCTAGCAAAGTGTCATTTTCATGTTTTTTTATTTCTCTTTCTCTGTTCTGAAAGTTACATCAGCAATGTAGACAATGACAGAGAAATTGTAACATCCATCTTGCAATTTATTCCAATGAATAAAATTTCTGAGAGAACAGAGGCTCAGTGGAATACAAGAAAACTTGTAGTCATCTGAAGGAGGATGGAATGTACTCCAACATGACAATGAATCAGCCAGTAGATGACAATATGGCATGTTGCTTCAGTTAGATCTCTTTGCTACTGTCAGCTTACATCCACAGCAGAACAATCCAACCACAAGAACTTTTCCCTCCCAAGCATTCATGTTTGGACATGAACAGTTTTCTAGCTTACATGATTCCTGGTCCAACAGGGAAAAAAACGTTTATAATAATTCCCACTGAACGGAGCCTTATCCATGTTGCACATGCATGTCCTTGCCCAGTTTGCATGACATGACTTGTATGTGGGGCGTGATATGTGTAGACCTACCTGTGTGCGAGTTATGTGAACCGCACACTGTGTCGGAGCGTCCTGTCCCAGTGGGATGTGCAGGTGAGTGGTTAGGGCTGACTCTGCAGTTTTCAGCTTCAGCTGCAAAGCATCCAATTCGCTGAGCAAGTTCACGCTGTATGAAACCTTACGAGTCGTTGCTGGTGGAGCTGCTGAAACCAAAGGACTAGCATCTGCTTTAACTGCTGAAAAGTCTACCACATCCTTTTGTACTTGCTGGACAGCTGAAATAGACAAGGAATTATGCTGTAGAGTGCATGTACATTTGTATACTATATGCTAATTTATTTTGGATTAAAGTGTCAAATGTCCTCTGTAAAGGATGTGTAATTATTTTTACTTAAAACATCCATACAACATTTGAGCAATGGTGTTTTTTTTTGTCATGTTTAAGACGGACACTTTTCTGCTTGAGAAGTGGCTTAATAAGCAGAATGCAGAGGAAAGCATGTCCTCAGTTTACAATGAGAACTTCACAGCTAGCTGTTTCTGCAGTTTGCTAGCATAATGTACATGCATAATTGTGAATGCACTCACTATAGGTTGGTAACTGGACGACTAGGTCGTCATAGCGTTTTTGGGCTCCAGAGTACTGGGTCTCGATGGTTTTCTTGTCGTCTTCTCCAAATATGTCAGAGCCTGAGCTGGTCCTCTGGAATTCTTGGTAGTGAGTTTCCAAACTCTTAATGATGCTGCGGTATTCTTCTGGACGCATCTGAGCCAGCTACACACATAGAATATAAATGGTGATATAACATAAATCATTATATGTGATTCGCTATGTAGAAAATTATAAGCTATGAATGGTATCTGAATGGTTGCCTGCAGCAGAAGCATGTTATCTTTTTAAACATATCTCATGTATGACATTAAAGTAAAGCATTAAAGTAAAATTTGTCTGTTGTTGTTTTTTTGTGTGTGATTAAAGAAATATATAACACCTTTGAAATACATTCATTAAAAAGAAATCCTTATAATACTCATACTATCAATACACAGTTGTCATGGCAAAGCACATGTTTAGATGCACTCTGTTGATTTTATGATCACATAGAATATACAGTACTGTGCAAAAGTTTTAGGCAATTTATTTTTTTAAGTACAAATTCTGTTATAGATATTTATTTTATAAATTCTGCATTATTGAGTCAGTACAAAAACATTTTAGATTTACTTTACCAATAATAATTATAATAATGTTACAAAAAATAATAATTGTATGTCTGTAAAGAAAGCAACTTATTAAAAATACATTCAATTACATTCAATAAAAAAAGCATAATGAAGGCTCCTGTGTTTTTGCTTGAAAAAAGAAGTGTGACAATCCAACTTCTTAAAAGAATTGTGGCAGTGTGTGTGTGTGTGTGTGTGTGTAGTGGTTTACCATAGACATGGTGAGGGAGTTGATACGTTGGATGTCCTGAAGGCAGTACTGCCAAGAGATGAGGCTCTTTATGTTGATGTAAAGCTGGTTCCACAGTGACATAATGGCTTCATAATATTGTTCATTCCTGCAATGCAATGCAATACAAACGTTGTGTGAACTTTACAACATGCATACCTAGGACTACAAAATTTCAGTGAGAACGTTTAAATGCCATGTCTCACCAAGCAAATTTCCCCAATCAACACCAACATTCTAATAATGACAACTGTCTAAAAAATATTCCCACTAATAAGTATGTCAGTCATTTTCTCTTAGTATCCAAACATTAAAATTGAATGACAGAATGATTCTGCAGGTGCTGTAATCTGACAAAATGCACTCCTCAGTTCTATGGATCATTTAAAATCATGACAGCCGCTGTACATGTATAAATGGGAATTATTCTGTTACTAAGCAATGTAACAAGGAATGTTAGCTAAAGTTAATCCTAGCTGCTGAATCACAAGGGAAATTAAACGTATTAGATTGTTTAGAGTTTACAGCAATCATGGTCCAAAAAAAGAACTTTGTTGCCCATTTAAGTGCAGACTTTGTTACCAATTCTCATCCCCTATAATTTACAAACCATTTTTGGTCACAAAAAAAAATAACAAGTGGGAATGGGATATAATCTAGAACTATAATCTTAACAACATCAAAGCAGTCAATGAGGGGCTCCCGAGTTTTGTTGCTGTCTGTAAGTGGCAATATCATCAGGAGATTGCTGGTTAGATCCCAGGTGATGCCTCAGTCAATTCCTATACTCAGTTGGCTGAGGCATCACCTGGGCTCCTTAGTTTTGTTGGTGTCTGTAAGTGGCAATACCACAGGAGATTGCCATTAGGTCCCAGGTGATGCCAACTGTATATGAATAACTCACACAGAATTGGTCACAAAAGCAGGGAAATTCATTCTAATGTGCTAACAGTTTTCCATTTGATCCTATGATAAATATGCTAATGGGGCTAAGATCCTCTTACATCCTCTTAAGATATTTCCGTCAATTTCTGACCAAGGTCTCTGAATATTTTACTCTGACTAATCATTAGATTGACCCACTCTAAATGCATATTAAAAAGTTATCTTCCACATGCCGGGTGTACAAATCACACCAAGAAGGTCTCTAAATCCTCAAATCCCCAAAATTTAAGGACAGACTTTAACATATTCAAATGTCACCTTCAAATAAATTCGTACTGCCACTAGGAAAAGCCCCAACACAGTCAAAAACTTTAATGGACTGTGCTCTGTGTATTGGGCTAGATAAGCCTTAGAGAAAACTGGTGCCAGCTGTTCTAATCTTTTATTAATTTGCATGTTTTGCTAATTTACATGTCTTGTGAATTTGCGGTGCATTTGTAAAATGTAGCATATGTTGTCATTTCGACAGATATGCTCTGGTTCTACTCAGCTACCGCACCAGTGTTAATGTGTAAGAACATTTTAGAGCATTTCAAAACAAATATGGCTCATCAACTCAACAACTGAGTTTGATGAAATTTGTTGTAAAACACTGGGTCAGTGTACCGGCCTTAAAATGTGTGTGCATGTTTATATGTTTACATAAATGTCATACTTGCTAGCTAGGCTGGTAGACAGTGGGTTGGGTGGAGGCACTAGGAGACAGACAGAGGGCACTTGCATATCCAGGCCGCCAGGTCCAGTTACATGCCACTTACTGCGCTCTGAGTTATCTTTCAGAATCCCTTCATCACCCTTACAAATCACTTTCTGTGAGTGACCGAGAGAGAGAGAGAGAAAAAGAGAGAAAATGACACAATGTACACACTTGGGGGCTGTGTTTATATTTTCTAAGGATAAGCAATGCACCAAACTGAAACTTTCATTGCAATAATTCAGACTGATGCACTGCCAAATCAAATGTATTCCAGTAGTAATTATTAAAGCTGTGCAGGGATATTCAGCAATTAATGAAAAACATATGGGTTGTGGCGTATTTTAGTTCTTCAGAAAATCTATGTCCAATGCATGCTTTCAAAACCCAGTCTCCAGGCTGGGCTTCGGCACAACCTGTGTGCACACTTTGCTACTAAAGGTACAGTGTATGCAAGAATTAAATAGAGCTTCATGGAAGTGGTTTATTTTAGGTACAAAGCTGACAAAATGAGATGTGTTATCGCTACACTTCATTGTAAGTGGGCTGTTTTAGCGTTATGTCATCATTTCTACATTAATTTATTAATTGGGTTTGGGGGGGGGTTATTGATAGCCTATCTTTAGCAAGTAAAAAAAAAAAAAAAAAAAAAAAAAAAAAAAATTCTCAAAATTAAAAGTTCAATACCTACCCAACGAGCAAATATCTGATTCACTGAATATTCTGATCCAGCCCTAGTAATGATTTTGTGTATGAACTTGAATTTGGAGAGTGAGTGTACACACATATGTTGTACCTGATCTTGTCTGAAGTCACACAAAGCTTGTACTATAACAGGGCTGGCGCACTTTTCCTCTGGGTTTCTTGGCTTCAGTCTTACAATAGTCTTGGATTTATTCACCAGGTGCTGAACTTGTGGCTTCTGCTCAAACAGGCGGTCACGCTCTCTCTGAGACAAAAAGACACACACACACACACACACACACACACACACACACACAGTGAGTTTGTCATGATTTAAAGCCTCACTGTACGTATGTTTTATGTGGGAACGCATCACTGTCTTATTAAATTAATATTACCTCTAGGTCTTTAAGCAGTTCTTGCAAGTTCTGCAGAGGTGTTGTTTTGTCACAGGTGAATTTCTTGCGAATGGTCTCATGCTGTTTTTGCAGTTTGTTATATGTCTCATTCGCTTCAGTGAAGAACTGCATGGAGGTAAAATGGGGGTTAGGGTATGTTACAATGTGTAATAAAGAGCACATCTTCAAATTAAACCCTGTAGTGAACTCACTTTGAAGAATGTATTTGTTAATTTAGATTTTATGAATTTTGACTTTGATTGTATGACTTATATCCACATTATAGAACTATATTTTTATTGTTATATCTGTATGCAAGCCATGAGTGTTTTGAAAAAGCCACATTATGATTGTATCATTAAAATTGTCCCATTCCCTGTGTTTGTGTGTTACCTGGCTATAGGCTGCATTCTCTTTCAGGTGCACATGGATGCATTTGGTGATCTGGAGGAGCCAGAGCCACTGGGTCTGAAGGGTCTCCATGTAAGCCTGAACAAAATTAATGGAGTCAGAAACTAAGAGCATAGCCCAATGTTTTGCTATACAAAAGCCATTAAGTTTTTACCTCAATCTTATCTGAAGCCGGATGGTTGTTCATAAGCAGGCTATCCACTTTCAGTTTGAGTTTATTCAGATCTTTCTCCTTCTCTTCCAACTCACTCATCAGCCTCTGAGGAGGAAATGTATGTTTCATGTATGTTTATTGTGAATATTTATTGTGTAGTATTTACATTTTCAGAATAAAATAACTAAATAAACATGTAACCTAACATTTATCATCACAACAATGATCTGATTCTCATTCTGAAAATGAGTATTTCAAAGATAGGCAGCTTCTCTTGTGTTATAAACCCAAGGAAGCAATTCTGTCAGTTTATGGGGTGTGGCTTTTTAGCTGCTGGAGCCACAAGAGTCACAGGAATAAGCAGAAACAGATGTGAGGGAAACACTGCATATTAATAAACCCTCATGTACTAAATGAAGGTGACACTGCAGAGCTACATCTAAGTCACTTTAAAGGCATCAGGGATTTTTTTCCTTGTAAATAATATTTGCATAAAATTCTGATGTAGGGGTTAAAACAATGACTGGGATGGAGACTTTACAAACCTTTATCTGGGCAAAATAAATACCTTTTAGAAAATTAAAACATTACATGCCACTAATTATTAAAAGGTACACTAGGATGTAAATGTAACTTAAAATTCCAGTGTTGCTTCGCTAAGCTGTAATAGGGAGCTCAGAGCCTTAGGAATTGCTACTCTGGGCTCAGCACTACAGAAACTGCACTATGTAACATTTGGAGGAGGGTAGGAATTTATCTCCTTCCCACTTTATTTCAGGACAGTGCTATGAAGGAAAATTGTACTCTGCAACTGTAGGTGGAGCTCAGGAGCAAAAACACAAAATCCTACCTTGTGTTCCTTTGATTCAATACAAATAAAAATTCTCAAGAAAGCTTTCTTCTAATATTCTACTAGAATTTATTTTATCTTTAGTCAATCCAGAAATTGCAATAATATCTAAAGTTTTATTTCCTTAAATGAAGGTTTAAATAGTTGGATGAAAGCTTTGAAAAAAATTTATATAGACACAAGTTTAGTCATGGCTGTTAGCACAGTCTTACGGAGTAGCTCTCCTGCTTCTTGGGGATGTAGACATCAATGTTCTTGTTGCCCCAGTCAAACACCAGCTCAGCCTCCTCTCGATCATTCACCCACATTATCTCTCTTGAGATCTCTTCAATAATGTTTTGCAGCTCATGCAGCTGGGCGCTTCGTGCAAATGACATTTTCTGCAAATGGGAAGAGAAAACTGCATTAGACATTATGTAAACATAATACATCTCTTTCGATTCAAAGTGCAATTATGTGAAAATTCTTATGCTCATAGCACAGGGGGTTTACACTTATAGACCAATAGTAGTAAAATATGAATCAATATAAACGTGAATTATATATATATATATATATATATATATATAAACTGTTACAATTACTTGCAGTTTGTGCTAACAGGTGGTGTTTTAACTGTTTGGATGCCATTTACTACCTGTAGACTGTCCCATTCCTGTTCCAGAAAATTCAGACTGGCCTTATCTCCTCTGTCTCTCTGTTATAGAAAGAAAAAGCTCTTAGATATAGTTGTATAGAGTTTAATTACACATTTTTACACTATTAGAATAGTAGAATATTACACTAATATTCTAATATTCAAAATAAGAATACTTTCTCTGCAGGAAACACATTTATGTACATTTCTAATGGACAATTCATTTATACAACTCTAGGTATGTTGGCAAATATGTGGTCTGTGTTTTTACTTTACAGCTGACGCAATATTTTATTACTTACACCAAATGTTTGCACAGTTTTATAATTATAGCTTTACTCTATCTCTCTCTCTCTCTCTCTCTCTCTGTGTGTGTGTGTGTTGAGAAGAAGCATGAGGATTGCATAATGGGGTTGTATGTGTGAGAGACAGACAGGATGGTGCAGATCTGTAATAAGACATTTGCCTGCACAAATCTATATGGATGTATGTGTATGCAAACTCACCAGTTCCTCACGAGCTCTTTCCATCTCCAAGCTTCTCTGGATGGAGCTGTGAAATTTGTTATGACTGATAAGCTGTTGTTCTATCATGGCGGTATCATCTCCCCACAGCGATGTCTCTATCAGGCGCTACAGAGATAAGCACAGAAAATGAGATATACCTCATGAGTTTGTAAGAACACACATCAGTCTCATTGTCTTAACAGAACCTTAGCTCCACAATGGAAGCTTTATAATTAAGAGAAGGAAAAACATTCACTTCAATGTGAGTACATTTTGAAATACATTATATTAGTACTAAACGTGTGCATTTGTAACAACAAAACACATTTATTCTAATTTCTGACATAGATTCTGGTAATATGTTTTCGCTAAACCATTAGCAACTTAAATTAATATATGATTAATCTAGGTTAAATGTGGACTTTCTAACCAATCGGAGTGCAATCCAACTTGTATCTACCTGAGCATTGCAAAGAGTTACATGTATGCAGTGTTTCAGTATTTTAAGTGTCATCATGATTAAGATAAATGAAAATCAACTAAAAATGTTAAAAAAAAAAACATTGTAAAAATGTACAGTACCAGTCAAATATTTGGACACATCTTCTCATTAGTTTTTGGTGGAATAGGGCTATTCACTGTATAGAACTATGTACCAGCCCCTACCTCTACACAACCCAAGTTATGGTCTCAAACACATTAAATAGGCAAGCATTTCTACAAATTAACTCTTGGTGAGGCCACAGCGGTTCACTGAAAACCATTCCAGGTGACGACCTCATGGAGCTGATTGAGAGAACGCCAAGAGTGTGCAAAGCTGTCATCAAAGCAACAGGTGGTTACTTTGAAGTGTAAAGTTCTGTTTTGTATTGTTTCTGTTCTGTGCTCCCCTTGTCATGTGATTGTTTCCCCCTGTTTTGTGTCTGCTTCCTGCTTGTTCACATGTAATACCCTTCCCTTGTGTTTCTAGTGTCATGTGTCTTAATTAGTACCCAGGTGTTTCTTGTTGGTGTTGTCTTTATATAGTCCTTGTCAGTGTTACCTGTTTGTGGGTCATTGTACGTATGTTTGGTTGATGTTTATGGTCCTTAGCCTTGTTTAGCTGTGTTTAGCATTTAGCCCCTTAGTTCTGTATAGTCCTTGTTTAGTGTTTAGCCCTGTTTATAGTTCAGCCCTTGTGTTTAGTGTCCCTCTCTCTAGTTTCCTTTAAGTTATTGTAATAAAGCCTCCTGCACTTACCTCCTTCCCTTGCTCCTTGACCCCCCATTATTACATGAAGAATCTAAAGTATAAAACATATTCTGGTTTGTTTAACACTTTTTATTCATTTACAATGTAATAAAAAAAAACAAAGAAATAACACTGAATGAGAAGATGTGTCCAAAATTTTGACTAGTACTGTACGTATTATTTCATATATATATATATATATATATATATATATATATATATATATATATGTGTGTACATATATATATATATGTGTGTGTGTGTGTGTGTGTTTGTTATTAAAGCAAGGACCAATAGAATTTAAAAACTTGGATCAGTTACAGGATGAATGCCAGCATGTGTTCTGAAATAACATTATGTTCTTCTAACATTTTCTCCATACCTTATTTTGCAAGAGAAATGCAGAAGGATATAAGGGTTTTTCTCTATGTCACTGTGCAATAAAGCTGATTTATTTGAGCTACTTGTGCAATAAATCTTCACTTTAATAAAATAATCTTGAACCATGTCCATTGTTCTATACATAATTAAATGTTTACATGGCATTAAACAAAGCTATATTGTGAAATTACTAAAAAAAGGATAAACCCATTTGAACTAGCTAGATACACGTTGTGTCTGAACACTAAGCACTTTTGTAAGTCACTCTGAATAAGAGCATCTGCTAAATCAAGTAAACATATAACAATATGTTTACATTGTGTTAATGAGATAGCGCCGACATTGATTTTTAAAGATTGTTTTTGCCAGTTCTGTATATATTATTAGAAACCAACATTACTTTGTCCAACATTATTTATTTATACATGTTGTTGTTAAATCCATGTCTGTCAATGAGGCAGGCTGTTATTTTATGACACTCAAAGCTACATCAGCATGTACTTTGGAGAGTGTACAGAAGTAAATCACTTTGGCAGAAGGAATTTATGGTATTCCCACAAAGAGAAGCCAGGCAGATAAAAGAGAGAGAAAAAAGCATGCCTTTCAGCCTCGTGTTCTTCTCAATGCTTTGTTCTGTGCCTCCATTGCCAGCACCCCTTTCCTTTACTTCTTTGTCCCAAAAGATTTATATTCTCTCTTTGTGAACACTAGAAATGAACTAAAAGAACATTCAGACTATGCTTTGAGGTACACTTCGGTGCTCTTTGAATAGTGAATATTTTTATCTGCTGTTTTCGGCTGTGTGATGAAAGAGTTTTCATAGGATTGTGTGAAAGCGAAAACTGGCAACATTGGTTCAGCTGGTCATTTACAAAGTTAACCTGCCACTAGAGGGAAGATAAGTGAATAGCTTTATGCTGGCTCATGATTTACTTTTACAAGGAAGTGATGGCAGTGTTCCCTGTCCGGGCTTAATTCCAGTCCCCTCTTTATAGTGTGGTTAGAGCAAGAATTTCATTTGTCCTCGGCTAACTGTTGTTTTTCAAAGCTCAGTACTCAGTACTCCTGATGGCCTTGTCTGTCTGTCTCTGTCTCTCTCTCATTTTGTTTTGGTTACATACTGCAACTCATCGGAAAAACTAGTAACTTTATTCAGGAATTAACATTTTAAAAATGTGGCTTTTTTGTAGTATCATTTATTTCAAATATATATTTACTGTGAACACAAGTGGTAATATTTATTGAATAGTTTGATTTGAACAGTAAGTTATATTTGTGTTTTATTCATAATTTGTTTTTATTCTAGACTACTCGTGGCTTATTTAAATTCTCATTGAGGTAAATGAACACCATGCCCAGCCCTACAGCTGACATATGCCTTGCATCTACCTTTTGTTGGTTGATCCAGGCAATGGCATCATTAAAGCTTCTGCTGGACTCGTCCCAGCTTGTACTGCCTCGGCTCATTCTCATCTTTCTCTGCAAAGAGCCACCTGCAGCCATGTGCACAGCTTTCAGCTGCTCAGTGCACTGTTCCACACTGTAGATAAAGGGTGGGGGGTTAGGGTTAGGGATAAATAAATAAATAAAAATAAAGATCACTCTGTGTAGATAAGTTAACAGAATCAGAATCACATTTTATATCATGTACACAACAATGTACAGGAATTTTGGTGTATTTATGAATGAAGCTGATGCAGAGTACCGATACCAACTCTATGTTACACATCTATCTTAACAGCTAGATAGGTGCCTATAAATCCAGATATTTATATTGCTATATTTACAGATTTCATTTTGTTAAAACAGTGTTCTGTATTGCTAATATGATACAATAGGCTTGAATGGACAACATTTACTTCTTATTAAATGCACATTAAAATATGTAAAGTTTCAGAGGCATAAAAAATGAATATTTCCACAATGCAGTAACAAGTACAAGTAGGAAGACATAACCTTACTAAGTCTGACTGAACAGCTTTTTACACTTTCTAAGGGCTGGTGTTGACTGTGCTTATCGTGCTTCTTTGTGGTTGCTTGAATGATGTCAGTGTTGTTTGGCATGCCTGGGTTACACTACATGTTTTTTTTTTGCCTCAAAATCGCATTTCAGACCAGTTGTAGCATATCAAACGTTTTATTTTTCTGGACGTAATCACGTAGTGTAAATTTTCCAACAACTCAAAGCTGAACGAGTCCCGTCAACTGCCAATGGGGACAGAGCATAGAAAGTAAATAGGCACGTGCAGTGGAGCTCTAAACGGGATGGATTAAAAGCTAAAACTATGGGAAACTACAAGACATTACATAGTGCTGGATGCACATGTCCCCAAATAACAAGTACTGCCTGTAGGAGAACATGGTGCGCCACAAAACACACTGTTACAGCCTTTATTCCAACTTTATTCTAATTTTCCCTTCCACCTTAAATGACCCAACACAGTGGCGTGCACTACTGCTAAACAGCAAATTCACCAGAGTTAAATCAACACTATTGATTTATGTTGATTTAACACTTGAGACTTTGCTGTGTACTGCTATTTCTGAACAACTTAAGGTGGAATGTAGCTGCAACTATGTGCTATTACACTAATCTCCAGCTCCCACTGCAGTGTAGAGACCACGCTGTCCAAGCCTCCTGCGCAAAACAATAACTGCAGCGAGTTGTACGTCCACATTTATCTGTCTCATAGGAAACGTGAGTTGCGTGTTTAGTTGGGGAGTTTGGGGTTGTGTAGTGTGTGTGAATTTTTTCCAGTCTCCGTAAAAATCAAAAACAGTCGTGTAGTGTGAAATACCCAGTCTGATCATAATCTGCCCCAAATTTAAATTCAAGCTGCATCTAGCGGTGCTCATAAGCGTCAGTATCTGCTTCATGGCGTCTCTCCCAAAAAGTGCCAAGTGTACTACATGTAGGGAATAAGGAGTAGTGGGCCATTTCCAGCACACCTATGGTATTGGTGCTCCCTGTAGTCGATACCGATACTCTGTTTAAGTGCCCGTATCGGTGCAGATACCGATACCGTATCGGTGCAACAGTACAATACACATTCACAAATAATTTACTAAACGAGTGTTACAGTGATGTTGTGGTTTATAACCGACAAGGCATTATTATAACAAGATATGACAAGGGAATTCCTTCAGGGTAAATGTACTTTACTGCTTCTAATCCTAATGCAATAATTCTGCTGTAAATGTTTCAGTCAATAGATTATACACAGGTATGTACTGGTGCCTGTATCTTCATTCTGTATGTATGTGCATGTTCACTAGTTCTAACCTCATGATCACACTGTCATTTGAATGGCCCATGTTTTGCAGCTCCATAGCAAGGCCCTTGAGCTGCTCAATGAGGTCTCTGGCTGAAACCATGTAGTGCTCCAGCTCTGCTGCAGCCCGTGTTCCATCAGCACCCTGCAACACATAATGTCACAGTCAAAAATATAAACAATATATAGCAATATACAGAAAATATGTAAATTTGAAGCCTTTAAAAAGACAGCATGAAACATACAACACAACATACAATAATAAAACATACAATAAAACGTATAATGATTAACATTTCATACAATAATTTAAAACAATAATTTTCACTTTCACTTTTATTTATATGTAGGATGCATGCATAAGCATGTTCCAAGCTCACCATCTGTAAAATATACTCAGCATTATGTAGAATCTCTTGACACTTGGACTTGAGAAAGGCTGCTCTTTGGTTGATGATAGTCTTCGGGGAAACACTACAGGTAAAAAATGGTTCAGGGTAAGTTAAGTGTGGGCAATATGAAAATATTTTACAATTACTGTGTAATGCATTGAGTCACCATGTTATTATCTTAATTTTTCATTTTTTTTTACATTTGATTTTGTTTTGGGAACATTTTTAACAGTAAGACTATTTGCTGGTGCTTCTTGCTTTAGTTTAAAAACTAACACTTTGTGACATGTCGATTAAATAGAAAATGCCCACCAGCATTGTGAGATTTTATGTTTGGCTTTTTCGAACATAGAAACCTTAAATCCTCATTGCTCTTTTGACAGTTGTGCAAACATGTGTGTTCACATGTATCCACAGGTCCTGGAGGTATTCCGAGTTGTGAGAACTTTCTTATTCATGGGCTCACCGTTACTTGACAGGCAAGAATTTGCCATTATCAAGATCAGTTTAAGTGGATGTAGATACAGTCAGTATCTCAGTAAAAAAAATAAAAGTTAAAAACAATTATGTGGCTTAGCTACAAATTAGTGTGAGCTGGTGAAAGATGGTATATTACATATATTAATGAGTGGAGACTAATCAATGAGTAGTCTTGATCTGTAATTTTGTTGCTGAGTATTGTATTTAGAATCTTGTCCCAGTCAATATTTATAATATATTTATTCATTATATAATATTTCAACATTTTGTGTGAATTATCAGAGACATTAGTCCATTAGGAACAAATTGTTTACTTTTGAATATATCTATGCAAAATGTATTTATGAATACATGTGGACTGTATTTGGTCTAAGATACTGTTGCTCATTGTTTGCTTATGATACTATAACACACATAAATGACAAATACCCATGTTAAACTGGATTGTGGTTTATGAGTTGTATAGGTGTGTCATTACCATAAGTGTATCATATTACTTCCAATTTTTAAATGAAATGTTAAAACCTATATATATTTATTATGTTGGCAAAACTGAGGTTTAAGACAAATGTATAATTTGATGTTTTTATTAAGAAAATTTCCAAGCAGTCAATTTATTAAAACAAAAACCTGTAATTAATACTAAATAATCACACAGTTTGCTGCAGTTTGTAATAATAGATATTTTAATGTAAAATTAAACAATCAGTGTAAGCAATCCAATGTCATTAAATTTGTATATTTGTCTATAAGTTAAAAAAATGTAATCACAAAAATAAGATTGAAATTCTAGTACTTTCTTGTATTTTTGTGCGATGTATGTGTATAGTGTGATGTGCATGACAAACTGGCTAAAGGAAATCGTCCTGTTTTCTTTTATTATAGTATAACAGTGTATTCATGATGATTTCTTAATTAGAATCTCTTAATTTACTGAGTAAAAGTTTCAGGGAAAGCTTTAGCATTGGACACAATCTTTTATAGAGAAAATGAATGCTACCTTGCAACCCGTGACTCAGACAATAAAACATTACAGAGAGAGAAACTGAAAGAGGGGTTAAGGGTAAGAGTGAGAGTTAGTTAAATAAAGTGTAGTCTACATTCTGCACCCAACAGTAAGGATGCAATGTTTACGCTATTTCACTAAGCTTTGTACACTGCTAGAAAAACTGTCATTGTGGTGGTACCTTTTGCTGTTACTGTAGTGGTACTCTCAAGGTTACATATTCTGTACCTTTAACAAGGGAATATAACTGTTCCTTATTCTATAATAATTGTAGATTTTAAAATTTTATATGCCCAACTTTATCTCCAGAACTTATGATGTCCTTTTATTTTACACATTTCTGCATTGAAAAATATTTACAACTCCTTCTGGAGAAGAGAATGTAATGTACCTTTGGTGACAATAATGTACCTGTATCATAACTTTTTATGATACAGTTTTTATGATAAAAACTTAATTACAGAAGGAAGATTTGGGCGAATTTGAATACAATTATAATTTTAGGTTAAACAAAACAGCGTGCATTAATTTGTTCATTTCAACAGCACTGGTATAGAAAACAAGTTTCCAATGTATCATAATTTGTGTCTCCATATCATACTGTGCTATTAACCTTTGACATTATAATATGAGTCACTGTATTGAACAGGTTCCTCTCCCTCCAAACAGCCAATGATTACTGCTGCATGATTTATAGGACTTGCTGAGCCAATGAGAACAACTGTTTCTTGGACAAGTAAAGGCAAGAATTTGCACACTCTGCAAATTTTTTTTCTTTTTGTCCACTGTCCAAATGTCTGCAACCATATTGTCCAGTTAGCATGTAGTCCATATTGTCTATATGCAAGAACGTAGAGCAATTTCCTCCATGCTTCCATGACAAACTAGTAAGAATACAGATCAAATACAAAGGCGAAATAATAAATAAAATATACTGCCAAAGCTGCCTAACCACTGTAGAAATCTGATGGACTTAATTAAGTATAAGGCTTCAATTAAGCCACTAGCAAAGCAGCAAAAAAATACACATTATTTTATGATCTTTAAGTAATTTGAATTAACTTTTTATAATATGTGTGTGAGGAGAGATTCATCATGTGTCATTCATTCCTTGACAGTACTACCATAATGAATAACTGCTGTGAATATATGGAGTAGCACACCCTTCAGGCATTTCTCATAGGATCATCAAGTTTAAGCTGCTGGCAGAGTCCTTGGTTAGTAAACACCATAAAACAGAATACAAGGGTTAGATAATATTCAGGCTTGGTGTTTCAGTTCCTGTGCTGTAAGCGGGAGTAAAGGCCCTGTTCAAATCAAGTAATAACTTTCAGTAAGAGCTTACATGCAAATGACTCATGACATGATAACATAAACAATGGTCAATTTGTAGAGTTTTTAAAGGGCTTAGTGCAATCAAATGGCTGGTTGTTTGAGGGGTATGAATGGAAGCTGTTTCGTAAGTCAAACATCTTAAAAAAGAGTCAAAACACACACGCTTTACATGTTCATCCTCCTTTAGGTTTATAACAGAGATAAATTAAGTCAGTATAAAGCTGTGTGCCGATCTCAAACCTAATTCAGTTAAGCATCCGCTTCTGACACTACATTAAAGTTTATTTTAAAGGGGACAGATGGGAGGGAAAGGAAAAAACAGCAACTATAAAATAAAACAACCCAGGCAGATTACAAAAAAGCTGCACAAGTCTAAAAACATGGGAAAAGCAAGCTGAGTGCAGGCAGTTTAGAGTTGTCTCGCCTACTCTTATGAGTATCTCCAATTACTGAGCTGGAACAGTGTTTATGTGAAACATGAGGTTAAACACAATAAGCGTGGAGAAATAAGTATACTGATGACATATGACAAAAACAAGAACAGAAAAAAAAACACAAGTTAAAATAATTATAATCCAGAGCTGCTGCTCCAAACACCTCACTTCTGGGCTCATTCTCTTTAATGGAATGTATTGAAACTGCCTGTTCTGAACAGGGCTGTTTAAAAAGGGTAAAATCTGTGCTGTTTTTTAACCATAACCTATCACAGACATTTTATTAAGACTTTATTTATTAAAACAAGAGGTATATTATTTCCCTTTTAAATTACCTCACATCAGGACACTGGTGTTCTGTTTAATACATTTATAAAAGAAGAATGAACCTGAAACACAGGTATGAGCAATCAGCAATAACCATTTTGGTTCTGCATCAAATCATCGCATGGCTGTAATAGCTATGTAATGGTATGCAATTGTTATTAACATGAGATGACATATTTGCACTCTCAGCAAACTACTGCCCTTGTTGAGCAAACAAAACACCACTGCTCAACACTGAACACAACTCAACACCAAAACTACAGGTCAATAATAACTTAAAGAGGATAGTAACATTACCACACCTTGCTACATGGTTTTACATCCATGTAAAAAAACTTTTACTGTATTTCTATTTTTAGGTATATACAATAATTTCACAAATCAGGAATAACTGACAGGACATTAAAGTAGTGTTTAAGAAAGGAACTTTTTAGGTCAAGTAGTTATTTTCACTACGTTCTGTTTACGCATCACATTCCAGATACATGTATGTCTGTGTTTATGGTATACACATGATTATTCCAGGAACTGGAATTCTGCAAAGGTGCTCTGTGACAACAGAAGTTGAAAAAAGAGCTTAATGAATATGGATAGAGCAATGAATAGATAAATCAGTAGACAGATAGATAGATAAACACTGCTAAATGTACATTAACTTCAATCCCTTAGACAGCACTGCATGGAAAACCCATGCTATTGTGACAAACATGGCCACATATGCTTGGGAGTACTTAAAAAAAATCACTGTTAATTAAAGCTGGCCTTATTGTCAAGAAATGCAATCTGAAACCCATATACCAATTCTGTCCATAAACACCACCAAGTTTTCTTGGACTAATTTCATCTTAGAAGGTCCAAAAGATATTGACATGTTTGTTATTGTCAGATAAATACAAGCTTTGTAAAATAGTTTGGGGAAAATACACACTGAATTATCTGTGCCAAAGACAGAATAGGTCATCCAAATGTTGTCAGTGAAAGGTGCAAAATCTGACATCTGTTATGGAAATGTGGTGCAACAGTGCCTTGCATATGAGTGACTTGCATATGTGTAAAAACACCACGGATATAGGTGTGTATATTGGGATTTTAGAGAGACATTAGCTGCCATCAAGGCGACATCTTTTCCTAAGAAATCCATGATCATTTTAGCAAGAAAATGCCAGGCTACACCTCATTGTTTCACTGACACTGTGTTTGTTTGCTTGAATTGTCTGCCTTCTGTCCAGATCTTTGTCCTATTGCACATCATGAAGAGAATAAGAAAAGTGACTACAAAGTGTAGCCTTGTATCAAGCAAAAATGGGCAAATATTCCACTTGCAAAAGTGCAACAATTTGTATCCTCAGTTCCAAAATGATAAAAAAATAGCTATTAAAGTTAATGTGATGTAACACTGTGGTAATTATGTATCTGACAAGTGTGTGTTGCAGATATCAATTTTTAAATTTGTTTATTAGTTGGTTTGTAAAAATTAAAAATCCAACTTTTCTGGAAGCGAGGTTTGTAGACACACCTACCTTGTTGCTTCATCTTGTAAACTAACAGACCACAACTTATCTAGGGCTGCTAGAATTTAGTGTCCTGACAATGTAAAATTGACTTTAAAAAGAAGTGAAAGTGGGCTAACAAGGTATTCCGAGCTTCAGATGTCTGTAACTGTAGAACTACAAAGTGTTCGTGGGTCTGATAACGCTACAAAGGACATTGAGATGGAAAACAAGGAGGCCATTTTATTGTTTTGGCTGACCGGTATTTAATTTCGAATACTGGCATCGTACTATAATATTCTTATCTGTGCATGCCGATATTATTCTATCAAAATCATAAAAAAACAGAAACTGAAATGATATATCTAAGCCTCCAGTGATGTCTACTGCAACGGTTTCTTTCTTCTTTTTTTTCTTTTTTTTTTTTGAATAATTGAATCATACTGAAGTTTTTATAGTAACTGTTTTTAGATAATAGTTATAGTTTCAGTATAAACACTTTATACTGGAGACTTTCATAGGGAGCTCTGCTCTAGTTTGAAAACAGGTAAACGCAAACTTACGTCTGTCCTCCGACCATACTTCCCCGGGGAAAAGCGAAACCCGGGTCCTCCACGTACTCCTGCTGCGTATATCCATTACCGCCGGGATACAGCTGATAGTTTCCACTGCTCAGGTCGCTTCGGGAGCTGGATCTCCGGCCGACGGTCTGCATTCCACGCTGAGACTCATAAACACTCATCACTGCTGCCCTTAATCCGCTGAGGGAAATCAAACTTTTAGACCAACGAGCAGAGGCGGTGAAGCGTCGAGTGCCTGAGAGACAACCCCCGCATAGCAACCGACTCTCGAGCGCCCCAACTGAAAACTGAACACAGCAGCTACAGGTCTTTCACCGCCCGTAAACCGAGAAGCACCGCCTCCAGCTCGCCCTGATTGGCTAAAATGACTACTTGTAAAGCAAGAGAAACAGCTTACTCCATAAACTCCAAAACTAGAAAGAAGGCAGGATTTACCGAAAGTGAGGGAGGCACTAAATAACGACCAGAAAAGACCCTCCATAACTAGGGCTCGACTGAAAATATGCAAGGGGTTATCACCCCCTCAGTTAAAGAGCTGACGAAAACAAAACACCGCTATATAAGACCACCATTTCCCCAATTCCATCATTTTATTCAGATTCAGTTGGTCTTTATATCCATCCAACCAAATGAAGTTAACATTAGAATACAAATTAGAATTTGTTCAATATAATCTCCAATAACAGCATAAGGTGGATATATTTAAAAATAACAATTTCTTTAGTTCACATTATAACCAGCTCTATTGTCAATACATTTGATCAATTGTTTCCCTCCATAGCCCATACTCATGCAGCATTTATAAAATACTGACCCAAGTAAATCTGTTTGTACAAACCCCATTTCGAAATTGGGACATTTTCTAAAAATGCAGTAAACCCCAAAATTTGTAATTTGTTAATTAATTTGTACATTTCCTTAACAGGCGGCACGGTGGCGCAGCAGGTAGTGTCGCAGTCACACAGCTCCAGGGGCCTGGAGGTTGGGGGTTCGATTCCCGCTCCGGGTGACTGTCTGTGAGGAGTTGGTGTGTTCTCCCCGTGTCAGCATGGGTTTCCTCCGGGTGCTCCGGTTTCCTCCCACAGTCCAAAAACACACGTTGCAGGTGGATTGGCGACTCGAAAGTGTCCGTAGGTATGAGTGTGTGAGTGAATGTGTGTGTGTCTGTGTTGCCCTGTGAAGGACTGGCGTCCCCTCCAGGGTGTATTCCCGCCTTGCGCCCAATGATTCCAGGTAGGCTCTGGACCCCCCGCGACCCTAAATTGGATAAGCGGTACAGATAATGGATGGATGGATTTCCTTAACAGGAAAAGGGAAGATTTTCAGTGTTTACATTGGGCTTAATTGAATTCTCCAGTAGTAGTAGCCACAAACCACTTTTACTTACAACTGAGTACATTTTCAGTATAAAAGATAATTAGGTCTAAAATACAAGACTAAAGCCCAGTGTGAGTAGGCATGAAGTAGGGTGACCAGACGTCCTCTTTTACCCGGACATGTCCTCTTTTTTAGACTTAAAAATTTTTCACAAATGTCCGGGATTTTGTTTTTCTAGAACGTACATAGAACCTACTCCGATTGGTTCGCTTGAGTGAGAAGGGGGCGTGGTGAAGGAGTCTAAAATCTTCTGATTGGACTGTCTGACTGTAGAGCTACCGTTATTGGTCGATAACCTTCTCTGTAAACATTTAATTGGTCAGTCTGCACGTCAGTAGTCCTTGTCTACCTCAGGCAAAGCTCATGTACCTACCCTCATCTCGAGCAGCTATACCGAAACATAAGTGTAAGTTCTCGGATGAATTAAAAAAGAAATTCCCATGTTTTGTGTAGCAAATAAAGGTGTAAAGGACCTAAAAGCACACATAGGTTCAGCTAAGCATACGTCGGTAGCGAGGGGCAAGAGCTCATCACACACACCCCGCCGAGACGTGTGTCCTCTATTTCACCATCTCAGATCTGGTCACCCTACATAAAGCCAGGGATTAAACTGGGCTTGAGTAAAAAAAATATATATAGGAGTATGAAAAAGTACTTAATAAATAAAAATTCCATTACTAGAGGACATGTAACTAAGAAGTTATATATTGATGAAGAGTAAAGAGTAATATATACTTTCTTAGCTCATGAACACAAACTACCAGCCTCTCCCAGTGTAGGAGGCAGCTAGGCAAGGCTTGTTGGTATACAAGTAGGGAGGAAAAAATCTTATGGCCATACCTACGCCCTCACCATCAAATGGGCATTGATGTTTACTTTTTAATTGGCCATACCCACCCCTCTGGCACAGGGACAGTCAATACCGCAGGCTAGTCAGGAAAAACCAGTTTCTCTGTTTATAACCCTAATCAACTTCTAGCCTATAAGGTTTCTGTAAGAGCTTCTAACTTTCTGTCCTACACACTGTTTTCTTTTCTTTATTTGTTTGTCAGTTTATTCATAATATTTTATTTTTACCAAAATGTACCCTACTTTATCTTTCAACAGTTGTTCCTCTTAGCTATGACTTCCTCAATCACACGCAACAAAACCAACCTGATGAAAGCAAGCACATTTTTGTCTCCCGGAGAAAAAAAATAGAGGGAGCTACCTTGCTTCTTTTTGAACTGCTGCTAATACAATGCTGTTGGACAGTTCAACACACCTACAAGAGAACTTTGTCCATATCTGCTAAATTGCAGAATCCAGCACAGGATGGTGGTGGTTGATCCTACACTCTCAGAAAAATTGTCACTGTTGTGGTACCATTTCCTGTCACTGGTGGTACATAGGTACATGCAGGTACCAATTTAAGGGTAAAATTACACTGTTTATACCTTTAGTGACAATAATGTACCTCTACCATACAATTCATCTGAAAGTTTACCCACCTACAGGTTTCAGAATGCTGAGGCATCACCAGGGATCCAGTTACTGATTTCGTGATGATAGCGTCTTTGCTTTAACAGCTGTGCCTCTCAGAAAAGCCTTATTTCATTTCCTAGTTATGTGATGAGATCACTATTTGTAGTCATAATTCTATAAAAGATTGGATCAACATGTTTTGCCTGCTTTTGTTGCCTGTGTGTGAACTCATCTGCAGAACTCAATGTAATGTATGATGTATTTATGACTCATATGACTGAAAGGTCAAGATGAAATTTTAACAAATTAATGAAGGACATATACTTTTCTATACTGATACAAGACTACATAACATCCAGCTAAGTGTTGGCCATATCATTGGGAGATTACTGGTTCTATCCTCAGTGATGCCTCAGAAAGAGCCAAATTGGCTTCCATGTATGTGTGGCTGGCATTGCCCCTTCTACCTCCGTCACACAGAAAGATGGCAACAAACACAGGCATCCATCACCTGATGTAACAAACCTGGGCAGTCAGTGTCTCCTTCAGTGCATGGGGCTGTTCATTAATGTTGCATTATCATGAGTTGCATGCTAATCCTTACCCTCCCAGTTTTGGTGACACTGTGTGTGATGAGGCATATAATTAATGATTGGGTGAATATGCAGGAAAATACAGGTTACAAAAAAGCCCCACAAATACACAAATGGTCAAATAACATCATTATTTACATAATGATGCAAAACGAAAAAGGGAGCTACATATATTGGATTTAATATTTATTTTAGAGTCATCAATACTACTGAAAAAGAGACTATTTGCATGTGTGAGTGTGTGTGTGTATGTTTGTGTTTGTGCGTGTGTGTGTGTGTGTGTGTGTGTGTGTGTGTGTGTGTGTGTGTGTGTGTGTCTCAGGGTGTGTGGGTGTGTTTGTAGTTCTTGTAAGTCGTCAGCTCCACACACGCCCAGTTGCAGTATTTCTCTCCCCCCTGTGTGAATGAACACATCCATCCAGACACAGGGTCACAGACTTTTCAAGAGAGTGGGAAAGGAGGGGTGTGAAAGAGGGAGAAATGAAGATTCAAGACAGTAGGACATGAGACATACTCTCTGGCACTTCGTGTTAATCGGCTTGTCTCTCCAGGCACATTTCTCAAAGGCTTCTAAGCCTGTCCAAGCCTGACACAAACATTCCATACATGCCAAGAGCTGTACTAAAAACTTATCTAACCATACACATAAGCACACACTCCTTTCAGAATGATTATCATTATCATTCTGTTGCCAGTATTTTCGCTTTCTGTATGGGAGATACATGTACAAGGGATTCTGTACAAGAGAATCATGCAGGCAAAGGCTATCAGCATGAGACCATGAATTTATCTTTGCTTCTCCCCATTCATAAAGCAAAGTGTTTAACAGAAAGTGTGGCTTGTATCTGTTAATCATAAACTCTTCAATAACAAAGCTACAAGTATATATAATGGTATATGTTCAGTACTATTCCCAGTCTTTTACTGTTTTTGTTGATCACTATGAAATTTGGTATATGTATTTATTGAAGCATCACCAAATACCAAGCTTTATACAGGAACCAGACCTGTTATCATTGATGATAAAAGTAGTAAACATTGACCAAACAACTTTCCTCTTTGTTCAAATACAAACCAGAGAAGATGGGACGGTGAGCAAACCAGAATGCAGTGATGTGCAAATAATTTAAAGCCTATATTTAATAGAAAAGAATACAAAAAATATTTTATAAACCTTGAAAGTAAAACAGTATTTATTGATTATATATAAAACTATATTATTAAAAAAACAACATGTTTAAAGAAGTTCAAAAGAGGTGAGAAACGTATAATAGGTATTTTATAAGTTTTGTTATGCTGCAAAATAAGAAAATCAATTTGATATGTAACAGGTCATGAATGGCTTTCATCTCAGAGTGGCTTTCAGAAGAAAAGATGGGGAGGGTTTCATCACTCTTTGAAAAACTGTGTGGCAAATATGGCAAAGTATTAAGAATCACATTTCTAAATTTAAAATAGTAAAGAACTTTGGAATTTCATCATCTACACTACATAACATCAATAAAAGATTTTGGGAATCCAAAGAAATCTCTAAGTACAGCCCCAAAACTAATATTGGTTGGCTATGAGCTTTGGGCCCCTCATATATCACTGCATTAGAAACAGATACAATTCTTTAGTGGAAGTCACTGCATAGGCACAGAAACACTTCCTAAAACCACTCTCTATGAACACATTCTGACACTGCATCTACAAATGCAAGTTAAAACACTGCCATGTAAAGAATAAACGATATATAAAGAGGATCTAGAAATGCCACCAGCTTGGGCCCAGAGAATAGAGCATCCATGGTTTCCAAAACGATTTTAAAATTTTGATTTGTCAGATCACGGGACACTTTTCCACTTTTTTTTTTGGAAATCAGGGATGCTGCAGTATCTGGGCTAAAGCGGAGAGGGACCATCCTTCTTTTCATAAGCCCTGGTTCAAAAACCAGCATCAGTGATGGTATATGTTTGCATTAGTGCACAGAGCATGGGTGATTTGCACATGTGTAAATGCACCGTTAATACAGAATAACATATTTACAGGATTTGGAGCAACAGGCTGTCAATTATACATCTCAGCCCATAAACATGCTGCATACATTACACAGAATGGCTCCTTAGTTAACTAGACAGTTGGTATATTAAAACAATAAATACTGTAACAGAGAGCCTGAGCCATTGAGCAGCTTAAATCCTGTAACAAAAAAGTATGGAAAAACATTTCACTTTCAGAACTACATCAATTGCTCTCCTAAATTTGCAAACATTTACAGAGTTTTGTTTAAAGTAGTGATAATGCAATGACGTGGTAAACATGCCTCTTTTTGAAACATGTTCCTGGCATCAAAATGAAAATGAGCAAATGTTAAATGGAACATATAATACCTCTTTTTAAAGTTAGAATAGGTCTATGGGCTATACAAAACATGTTAATAAAGTTCTTTGCACAAAATCACTCTCACATAAAGAGATCTCACCAGCTCTATACTTGCGAGTTCTCATACAAAAGCACGCAAAAAACCCTTTTTGTTTTTGGAAATGGGCCTGGTATATTTAGAGATGTGTCATGTAGAAAACCTGTGCAGCAACAAACAAGCTACTGTCTGACTTCACATCTAAAAGATATGCCAATGAATGGGTACAGTGTTTAAAAACTCCAGACGCACTGCTCTGTCTGATCTACTTGTACCAGCCCATTACAAACTAAAACCACTGCCGCATAAATGTCACTGCAGCACTAAGAATGATTCACAACAAAAATACCTATAAAATAATAATAAATAATATAAAAAATACCTAAACATTGAAGAATAGGGAATAAAAAGGGGTTAACAAATTATGCAGAGCAACAGCTGGACGTCAGTGTGTAATTGGCGAAGAACAATGTGCAAAATACAGTGCCTTGCGAAAGTATTTGGCCCCCTTGATCTTTTCAACCTTTTGCCACTTTTCAGGCTTCAAACATAAAGATATAAAATTTAATTTTTTTGCGAAGAATCAACAACAAGTGGGACACAATCGTGAAGTGGAATGAAATTTATTGGATGTGTCAAACTTTTTTAACAATTAAAAAACTGAAAAGTGGGGTGTGCAATATTATTCACCCCCTTTCTTTCAGTGCAGCAAACTCACTCCAGAAGTTCAGTGAGGATCTCTGAATGATCCAATGTTGTCCCAAATGACTGATGATGATAAATAGAATCCATCTGTTTGTAATTAAGTTTCCGTATAAATGCACTTGCTCTGTGATAGTCTCTGGGTTCTGTTCAAAGCGCAAAGAACATCATGAAGACCAAGGAACACAACAGACATCTACCAAGACCCGGCCGTCCCTCTAAACTCTAATCTTGAACAAGGAGAAGACTGATCAGAGATGCAGCCAAGAGGCCCATGATCGCTCTGGATGAACTGCAGAGATCTACAGCTGAGGTGGGAGAGTCTGTCCATAGGACAACAATCAGTCATACACTGCACAAATCTGGCCTTTATGGAAGAGTGGCAAGAAGAAAGCAATTTCTCAAAGATATCCATAAAAAGTCTCGTTTAAAGTTTGCCACAAGCCACCTGGGAGACACACCAAACATGTGGAAGAAGGTGCTCTTTCTCAGATGAAACCAAAATCGAACTGTTTGGCCACAATGCAAAACGATATGTTTGGCGTAAAAGCAACACAGCTCATCACCCTGAACACACCATCCCCGCTGTCAAACATGGTGGTGGCAGCATCATGGGTTGGGCCTGCTTTTCGTCAGCAGGGACAGGGAAGATGGTCAAAATTGATGGGAAGATGGATGGGGCCAAATACAGGACCATTCTGGAAGAAGACCTGTTGGAGTCTGCAAGAGACCTGAGACTGGGACGGAGATTTATCTTCCAACAAGATAATGATCCAAAACATAAAGCCAAATCTACAATGGAATGGTTCACAAATAAACGTATCCAGGTGTTGGAATGGCCAAGTCAAAGTCCAGACATGAATCCAATCGAGAATCTATGGAAAGAGCTGAAGACTGCTGTTCACAAACGCTCTCCATCCAACCTCACTAAGCTCGAGCTGTTTTGCAAGGAACAATGGGCAAGAATTTACTTTCGCAACGCACTATATATATATTAAGTTCATTACTCTTACAAAATTAACAAAGCGGGCAGAAATTTAAACATAGTCTATACACCAGAGTGCTGTATACATGTTGGTCTGCATACTTTCTTATATTACTTTCTTAGCGCAACACACGCTAACACACCACCACCATGGCAGTGTCACTATAGCACTGAGAATGATCCACCACCAAATCATACCTGCTCTGTGGTGGCCCTGTGGGGTACTGACCAGTGAAGAGCAGGGTGAAATGGAGATAAGTATACAGGAAACAAGTGGACTTTAATTGTAATTGTAGAACTACAGAAATGCTCCTGTATGCTCAGTAGAGCTGAGAGAATGGATAATGAGAGTGAAAACAAGGTAAATGTTCCTAATACAGTGATTGTCCAGTGTGTACTTTGCACTATAAAATCCTCATGGGCTACAGCTGAGTAGCATGGATCCATTGATTCTGTTGTCTGAAATTATAGATAATTAATATTACCTAATACCTACTGATCTACTGCATATTCAAAACTTCAGACTCTAGTTTAAGTAAAAGAAATTAGCTGAATTGACATTGGTTTCACTTTGTTACCAAAAACTAAATTTTTGCAGTCCATAGTGGTCAAGATATTATAATGTGACTTTTGACATTAACGCCTTTCTTCTGAGGGTGCTTAGTCTGAGAATGTTGCAGGTTACATGTGCAGAATTTTATGACTTTGTCACTGTCACTCCAGGCTCATCACTGTGCTTTACTTGGAAATCTGTGACTAAGCCCATACTGGATCTTCCTCTATCATTAGATACTACTTCATATTGGCCAAGGTTAAAGTTCAGTTTTTCTGGTGACTTTATACATATGTATAATTCCCTATCTTCTTCCTGTTCCTGTCTCTTTGGTTCTATGGCAATAAGGGTTTGGCCCTCTAGCATAATGAAGAAATCACCCAAGTAAGATTGGTTAATTTCCTCTTTTTTTCCCCATTTTTGCATTAACTCCTAAAACCAAATCAAATGTGGAACTGAGGGTGTGGTCTGTACTCATGAATGATCAATTCTCAATGACGTGATTCTTGAAATGAATGAAAATTCCCTGACCCTGTCACAGTAAATGTTGCTTCGTTTGTCATTATTCACTGCAGAATGAATCTTATGTAAAACCATCTTAAACCAAGTCAATATGTTTAATATTTCAGATTATAAAATTTTAAGATTATCCAACATGTTTCTGGACATTTCTAGATGTTGGTAAAATAGAAAAATAATAATAATAAAATGTATTTAGTAAGATGTCATTTTGCTTTTTTCTTTTGGTTGATAATTTTTCATTTGTCTTCTAAAAGGCAAAATTATTTGCATAATTTCTTGAAACACTTCAAAGTATTTGAAATAAAAATACATTCACTCAGTAATATCATGTAGAACAGGTAAATGTTCTATAAGTAAGCTATTCAACCTGGGGTGGGGGGGGGGGGTAGTCCATCAGTGGCTATAATGGTCCATAATGTTTATTAATTAGCTTTAAACACATTAAAAGTGGGCGGCATAGTGGTGCAGCAGGTAGTGTTGCAGTTGCACAGCTTTAGGGGCCTGGAGATTGTGGGTTTGATTCCTGCTTCGGGTGATTGTCTGTGAGGAGTTGGTGTGTTCTCCCTGTGTCCGCGTGGGTTTCCTCCCACAGTCCAAAAACACACGTTAGTCTAAAAATGTAGTCTTATTTTAAAGTGATACCTATTATTCTATTAGATTTATTGATTAGATTTTGAGATGTTTTTACTTAAGGAACACTAGGTAAGATTTGAGCTGTTTGCTCCTGGGGCTCCCCGCTAGATTAATTCATTTAGCACTGGCATGAAATCAAAGGAGGGGGGAGGGAGAAAACTGATACTAAGCTTTTTATGTTTCTGAAACTTAAGGGCTTAATCCACTTGTACCTGTTAAAAACTACTTAGAACCTACTCAGGCAGTCATAAAGTTTTATAAATACACAAACACACACAACATTTTTTATTTTTTATTTTTTTTGGCACAGGGCAGTGGCTGTCATTCACATATACACTACAGGTGGAACTGCTTTAGCTGCAGATCTGGAGTCTGCCTGCAGCAAAGGTGGAGTTTAATCAAAGGTTGACAGGTAGAAACACCCTCAGGCTGCCCCATAGTCACACACTTACACATGCATGCACAGATATACACAAGCCAAAAAGAAGAAAAAAAAAAAAAAAAGCCAAGTTTGACAATAAATTATAACGTTGTAGGTCACATGCAGCAGGTTCAGAAAGAGTTTAAGAGGTCCCTCAGCTTTTACTCCCATACGTCCTATGGGTGAATTTCTTCGTTTTAAGTTATAATTACTTGTGGAATAATTACCACATTTTCAGGGCTGGTTCAGCACATGAAGAGACATATTACTAATGATTTATTCCTTAGTACACATTTAACTCTCTCTATTTCTTCTGTTGTAATTGCTTGAAGTCTGAAGTTGTATATTTAACACTAATGAAGTGTCACACTAAGTGTGTTTTCAGCCAATGACTGCTAAAGCTCTTAGTGCATATTGCAACACAGACATGAAATACATTAAATGATTTCAATCAACTCAAATATTTGACAGGCCTAGTCTTTTGTTCCTGTATTCTTAGGAAAGGGGAGAATGATGCAATAGGTTTTGTTCAGATTTTAATAGGTGACATGGATACTCCTTTAGGAGAAGGGCCTGTTGTATTGCTGACCCTGTGCCGATCATGTTACCAAAACCTGACACTCCCTCTGGAATAGGGATTGGTTTTTCAAGAGTTGGTTCTTTTAAAACTTCAAGTGGAACTCTTTTATATATGCGACAGTAATCTCACTCAATTCATTTTTCTTAATACTGTAGATTTGGTTCCTGTCCATGTCTTTTTTTTACAATACAAATATACATGGAACGATCACTGGATTAGGAAAACCTACCTTAAACTATACACTCACCTTTTTAAACACCTACATTGCTGATCCACCTTGTAGATGTAACGTGAGAGAGAGCTCATCTGTTGCTGCACAGTGTGGTCATTGGACAAATGATGCTGCCCAAAGGATGCTGTTGGTTGTTTATTTTTGGTTGGTGGACTATTCTCAGTCCGATACTGACACTGAGGCCTTTAAAAACTCTAGCAGCCTTGCTGAGTCTGATCCACTCGTACCAGCACAGCACAATCTCTCGTGGTTGTGCTATGAGTAGTGCCATGTCATCTGCATATTTAGGCAAAAACAAGACAAATTCTAAAACTAGTGGTATAAGTTGAAATCAACACAGGAGATAAAACACATTCTTATGTTCCACCATTATTAACTACTCTCCATTCTGATACCATTCCACTTATGCTCACCCTTTGTGTATGATCTGACAGAAAATTTTTGATCCGCAGAATGATTCCACTTAAATCAATTACCCACCAATTATCAGACATCATATGGTGGATCTGGGATGCCAGACTTCGCTGTTGAGCCTTCTGGAGGTTTTGTGGGCTTATTTCAGCGAAACACCAATGAGAGGAGATGCCTGATGAAGAGCTAGTGATACAGTGGCTGGTTTGGGTACTCATGGGCTGGGCTCAATGAGTAACCGTAGTTGTTAATGATAGCTGGTTGCTGATTGGATCATAAACAGCCACAGCAACCTTAGTCTTGAGGTGTAGGATTCAACAGGAATTTTGGTGGCAGCAGGTAGGAAGAGTGTGGTGGGCCCTATGTGAAGCTGTAATGGATTGGCATAGGATATTTTACATCTTATATTGTGTATGATTATAATAATTATAATAATAATAATAGTATGTATCAAGCATTCAGTTACATTATGCACTGAAAAGCTTGACTGCTTAGTGCTGAGAGAGACAGAGTGTAAGAGAGAGATATGATTTAAGGATGGAAGTTTCACAAATATGTGAGAGATAAGTGATGTCTGACTCCATGCTCATGTGTCCTTGTGAAAGCACTAGTCACTCCTCTCTTTGTGGTGAACACACACTACACACATTCTGTTGGCTGAGGTCAGAGCTGGATTTGTGTCTGCCCTCCTCTTCAGTCACTCTGGCATCTGACAGTTGTTCCAAACTACATCAATAATGAATAGCCAACTGTGTTTTAATAAGGGGTATAGAAAGAACAATAGTTATATGCCACTTATACTGGACTTAAAAAGCTCTTTCTGTAATTACTGTTGTTTAGAAATATAAATGGACATTAGTTTTCATGTTTTTTTAAATGTCATGATTTTTAATACCAGAGATTTAGATTTTACAACTTACATTTTATTGACTAAAGTTATATCACCAAACCAAACCTGATTTATCAACAGAAAGTGTTATTAACGACAGAAACCCCATAAAAATCGAGGAAATGCATACTTTTCCTGTTACTATACATTGAACTCTGTTATCATACAACTTCACTGCTGTCCTGAAGAGCAAGTCTTCTGAACACACAGGTATATCGTGTGCTTTTTCTAAAAGAAAGTAGAGACTGGTAGCAACATTATTCTCAAAGTAAAGCCTCTTTATTCTCAAATATTATGACTCTGTTCTCGAAATTTTCCTTATTTTTGTAAAACGTGGTCCGGAATCGCCGTGGTATAATCCCATTCATTCCCATTGTTTTTATTTAAATACAGCAGAGAACAAGTCTGTGAGAATGCTGCCCTCTAGTGGTGGGCTTATGCACAGCATTTCAAGGGATTCTATATATTTTTGTAATTGTAGACTGCTACAGTTAGCTGTTCTACGTACACTATATGGTCCAAACTTTTGTTGATACCTGCTCATCCATCATTGCTTCTGTAATCAAGGGATTATTAGATTTGTCCTTTTTTTTTTTTTGCAATGAGAGATTCAGCTCTTCTTGGAAGTTTCACACTAGAAGAAAAGTGGCCTCTCCTTATGTACTTTCAGAAGACATATGACTCTCTGAGTCTCTGAGTCTGAGAAAAAGCTTATCCTTTCCAACTCATTTTATTTTTCTTAATACTGTAGATCTGGGGGGTGACACAGTGGTGCAGCAGGTAGTGTCACAGAGCTTCAGGGACCTGGAGGTTGTGGGTTCTAGTCCCGCTCTGGGTGACTTTCTGTGTGGTGTGTTCTCTCTGTGTCTGCGTGGGTTTCCTCCGGGTGCTGCAGTTTCCTCCCACGGTCCAAAAACACACGTTGGTAGGTGGATTGGTAACTCAAAATTGTCCATAGGTGTGAGTGAATGTGTGTTGACCTTTGTGAAGGACTGGTGCCCCCTCCAGGGTTCCTGCCTTACTCCCAGTGATTCCAGGTAGGCTCCAGACCCACCGCGACCCTGAATTGGAAAAGCAGTTTCAGGTAATGAATTAATGTAGATCTGGGGTTCCTGTGCATTGTTTTTTAAAATGCAAATTTACTGTGAAAAATCAATATCTACACTCACTATCCATTCTCTCAGCTACATAGACCATACAGGAGCAATTTTTAGTTGTACAATTACAGACTGATCCATCTGTTTCTCTACATACATTCGTATCCCCATTTCACCCTGCTCTTCTATGATCAGGACACCCACAGTACCACCACATGGTATGGGTGGTGGAGCATTCTCAGTGCTGCAGTAACACTGATGTGGTGGTGATGTGTGTGTTGTGCTGGTATGAGTGGATCAGACACAGCAGGGCTTTTTAAAGCCTTCAGTGTCACAGTGAGACTAAAAAGTCAACCAGCCAAAAATATCCAGCTAGCAGCATCCTGTGGGTGTTATCCTGTGTCCACTCAGGAAAGATTAGAGGATGACCAACACAAACTGCAGCAACAGATGAGACACTGTTTCTGATTTTAAATCTAAGGTCAGTCAACAAGGTAGGTGTGTCTAACAGAGTGAACCATAAGTGGACTCAGTGTTTAAAAACTCCAGCAGCACTGCTGTGTCTGATCCACTTGTATCAGCACAACTCACCAGTGACATGTCGGTGCCAGTGCAGCACTGAGAATGATTCACTATTCAAATTATTCTTGCCCTATGTTGTTCCTGTGGGGTCCTCACCAGTGAAGAGCAGTGTGAAATGGGGATTAGAAAGCATGCAGAGAACAGGTGGACTGCATTCTGTAATTATAGAACTATAATGTGCTCCTCTGAGGTCAGTGGAACTGATAAAATGGGTGAGTGCAGGTAGAAGGTAGGTGTTCCTAATGCAGTGATTGTTCAGTGTATAATAAAATTTCATGACCTTCAGGGTTTTCAAAGCTGTAATTTTTTCAAACGTGTTCTTGAATTTATTATACCATTTAGATAGAATAATAATAATAAGATTACACTCTGTAGTGGGAAATGCAATGTTATCATTTTAAAAAGGAAATTCTTTACTGTAAAATTTCTTGATCTTCAGGTTACTAAGTCTTGATGGGTTTTGTAAAAATTATTAATAGATTGAAGAGTAAAAAACAAATTTTCTAGCTAAGTATGTTAACAACACTGTCATATGTCATGTTCATGGAGTAATTTATAATCGACACTACAATTTCTTTAAAGGCTAAGCACCACTTAATGCACCTCCATGAATATTTCACATTTTAGTTACTGACATATATAAGTATGAATTAAAATGAAAATAGCAGCTTAATTTGCTTTAAAACTGACAAATTTATTAAATTGACGGAAAAACCCGAGCTCGCTACGGAAATTCTTGAACGCAACCGTGACGTCACTGGTGGACAACAGCTGAACAACGCCGCGGTAAAACACCGTTATGACTGACTGTTATGACAATATCTAACTATCTAAATAACCCACATTATTCATGACAATAGCCTAGCAATAAGCTAAACTCAAATGTAGAGGTACCGTTATTCTTGTAAATGTGATCGAAGTCGAACTCGAATTCATCCGACACTATAAACCTCCGTAATGCAGCTACGTAGCCGAGTATAATCTGAGACACCGAGTTTAGCGAGTCAAGCTAACGTTAACTAACACCAACTAAAACAGGCGAAGTAAGTGTCCTTACCCTGTTTACCTCCATGTTACAGAGGCTCTTGAACACCTTTCGTTGGTGTCCTTACATGCCCATAGTGTTGGAAAAGCGCCAGTGAAATGAGCTACAGATAACGGAGTGAGCGGATGGTCCTTTCCAAAGTGCCCCTTTAAAGTTGACAAATTTAGTCCGATGTCCCACTGTACATTGAATGATTGCAGCCAAAAACCACACCTTTTTGTCATTTTGCATTAAATTAAGTGCGACTTCTAGAGTTGTTGTCCACCATCTACGTCACAGGCAAGACGCCTATCAGAGTTTCCGAACACCGTCGCCTACAGTCTCGAGTCTCGATATAAACATTTTAGAATGTAATGATTTTTAATTATTTGGGCAGGAGTATTCACATACATTTATTTAGTGGCTAACATTTTCTCTCAGCAAAGGTCTATATCACTACTTAGGTCTATAGTCTGAATAGCGTCTTTGAGTCTACGCATATTTTTATTGATTTAAATCCACACTTCATATCACTTCAGAACGATTTATTGCCAGTTTTCAAAGTAGGATAAGTTAAATATACAGACTGACCTCATATGCCTTTTGAATAGGAAACAATTATATTTACCTATCGAAGTGTAATGAACTGAAGGCCTACATTAAAAATAAACAAAAATCAAGACATAATATTCAGAATAAAATAACTTAAAAAAAGCAAATAAAGTCTTAAATAATCAATTTTCTAGAATTTTTTAAAAATGCTGTACATTTACATTTCATTTTCTGCATCAACTTTGGTTATTTTTTCGCAAGCCTTGCTCATCAATCACTCACGTGTCCCTCTTGCTCCCTCTAGCGGATTGCCAATGCAAGGTTTAAAAAATATATATTAAATTATTGGGTTATTTCAGTTAAATTAAACCAGTTTTTCAAAGGTCAGCACTGAATGCATCCAGCAGAATCAAAACACTTTGCTTTTGCAGTGAGGGGGGAGCTAACATTAAAGATGCAGTCTGGTATAATTTATTTCTATAATAACAGAGATTATAAAATTTGGAAATCTAATTTCTTTTATGAGGCTGTTGGAGGCCCCGGGACTGGTTCGTAATTCTCTCGAGACACATATCACGTCCAGTACAGGTTCAATATGGGGCATGTCTTTTAGTGTCCAAATATGGGACGATCTATTATTTTATGAGGAAAAAAAACTTATTTGAGGGGCTACAGAGATTTCAGTGGTGGCCCCCCCTAACAGGTCTATTTATCACCCTCACAGGACCAGTACTCAGAGAATGAACAGTGTAAACAAGGAGGTGGTCATAATGTTATGGCAGATATGTGCACACTGTAAAGGACCACTGATGCAAAATTTTATTTAATTTTTTTCGTGATTTGGAGGCATTTTATTTACATAGGTTCATTAATTTAAGGTAGATGAACCCATCAGCTATGTTTGGGTAAAACATAAGTTTAATTCAGGTGAAAATGAAGGAGAATTCATTACACACGGGAAGAGATAGGATTCCAAACCGTGTGTGATAAACCTATGACGCAAGAGCACCGTATAAGGCTACTTTAATGACCCACAATTCCCTTTAATGTAAACCCCAATCCGACACTGAAAGTGTGGGACCAATTTAGATGTATTATTTACTGGACAGTTGGACGAGTGACTTTGTTTGGGTGCAACCCCCTGCATGTTTACAGCGGTTAAGAGCATGGGGGGCAAGAGGCCGCACAAAGGTTCTTTGTTGCTCCTTCGTCCAATCACACGCCGGGGGCTAGATGGTCCCGTGCGTCTCAACCAATCAGCGAGCGCGGAAGAGCTGTAGAGATGGGCGTTTCATTTGGATGCTGCGGGCGTGCGCTGGGTCGCCCGCTTCTGTTGAGGCTATTGAACTGAATCGCCGGCGAAAATGGCCGTCTTCCTCCTAGAGCGCTAGAAAACAAGAGAGGGTTTAAGGCTCGACTGGAAAACAGAGCAACGAAGCGTGATTTGCGGCCGCGGTTTCCAGTCCCAACAGCACCGAGCTCTTTTGCGCCGCTACAAAGAGGCGAGGCGTGATGTGAGGGAGCACTCGGAGAGGGGATGGGGTGCCGGTGCCACACCTGCACGCGATCAGGGCATAGACAGGTGTGTTACCTGCGGACTCTGGGGGGACGCAGGGTGGGACTTGAGTACTCGTTTATCACGTTCACATCGCGTAGTTCTCATCGGAGCTCGTGGCACGCAGCTGTCTGAGCTCCATGGCGTGATCAGGAGCCGGAGGAGGATCACAAAGGCGAGGAAAGGCATGCCGTGCATCCCATCCTCATTTACTTGGCTTACGCGGCGGGATCGGGGACATTTATGTATTGTGTTAAACTGGCCTCTAACCACCTCTTTACCAGACTGGATATAGCGCCTCTCCACCAAGGCGTGGGTCGCCGAGCCTAGCTTCAGCGTGTGCTTAAAACACCGCATCTTTCTCCGCCGCAGCAGCTCGCCCGGCTCTTTCGCACAGACAAAAGACTGCATGTGAAGAAGCAGCGGCGGAGGCGGAGCGATGGCCGCGCTTCGGCTGGACGGAGTAGAGCAGCTGCCGGAGAGCGGCGCCGTGCCGCAGACGCCGGAGCCCCGCGGCGGTTCGTCGTCGTCCTCCTCGTCCTCCTCCTCCAGGTTGCTGTCGCGTGTGGACGCGGCCGTGCTGCCGTTCCTCGGCGGCTTCGGCACGTTCCAGCGGCGTCTCGTGGCTCTGACGTGGGTACCGGCGCTGCTCATCGCCTTCAGCCAGTTCAGCGATTCTTTTTTGCTGGCGCAGCCCAAGAGCGCGTGCGCGGGGAACGAGACCGCGAGCGCGAGCCCGACCCCGAGCCTCCTCATCCTTGCGCCCGCGGCGGACGATGTTAACGGCAGCGTGCCGTGCATGTGCGGTGAGGGCAGCTTTGAGCTGCAGTCTGGACTGCAGCAGAACGTGGTCACCAAGGTAAGGATAGAGGACTCGTGTACTTGAGAGACTCACGCCCTTGACATAAATATCGTGTACTGTCCGGCTATAGTTAATGCAAATTCAGAAAAGTACGGAGGGATTCTGTCCCTCACAGTTTTACATGAATCATTTTTGGCTGGGGCACTTAACGTTATCTCTCACGAGAAAAAAAGCAGCAGTCATTCGAACATCCACAGTATAGAACAATCAAACAGACAGAGATAAAGTACCCCATAAAAATGATTCATGAAGATATATTTCTACTATACTGGTGAACAGAACATCATCGCTACTTACAAAACACTGAACAATTGCTTCCTTAAAGTCATGACAGAGGATTTGTCCTTATTTAATACAGTAGCCTGAAAAAGGTGTACAATTAAAAACATGTATCTCCATTTTTGTGTATTTTTAATTTTCTACATCCACTGAACACAACAGCTGATCTTCACATTGTGTGAAAACGACATAATGAATGGACCAATATAAATGCACCAAAATGACTTGGGATAAAATCTTTTTAGAATGACAATTAAGGTTTTTCCTTCTCCTGTAAAGTTGCTATTTGGGATGTTTAAAATAAAATAGCTATTTTGCTGTTTTTTTTTATTGGACTGCGATGATATATATTTTTGGCAGAACCAGTGAAGGTTTTGTCAGAACTGATTTGTTTTGTCAGGGCATTCCTAGTTAGAAGGATGGCTGTCAAAACAAAGACACACAAAGTGTCAGTGATGTGAAGCATATGCCCCCTTAATGACCCCTTGTGGTTAATCTTGAATCTGCTAAACATGAATGAGTGAGTTACAAGTCAGGTTCAGGAGGTGTCTTGCATCTAAAACATACACAACTTATATCTCCCACTCCAAACATGCATTTTCATTACGAAACTAAACCACAGATAAAACAGTGTGAATTAAAAAAATACATATTTCCTTTTAATATAGTTTGTGTGTGTGTATTAAGATCATAAATATCTGACATACAATTAGTTGGATGTATGAAATGGGAAATTTCTATTTAATCCTTGCATGGATATTTAAGCATTACAAGTTCATCATATTCAAAAATAAATAAATCGGTCACCATGCCTAGCACTAAACAGCAGCTCATGGTTTATAAACCAGCAAGCACAGAGACATGCAACAGTGGAACAGCGTTCTCTGCTGCAATGGCTTTGTATGGGTTTGAATGACTTTTGTGATCAACACCTAATTATCCAACATCAGTATCTGATCTTATTAATGTTTATGTGGGAGGATGTCATTAAATCCTTAGAGAAATTTTCAACATCTAGTTTAATGCCATCTCAGAATAGTAAACGTTGTTATTGGTGCAATGAGGGACAAACTGTTTTATTGATAGCTATTGAAAGTGCCAAAATTTCAACAATGTTTCTTTTTAATGTTTCTACAGGCTTTGTCTATGTAATCAGCCCTGCTAGTCATATAGGAGCACTTTGTAGTTCTATTATTACAGATTGTAGTCCATCTGTTACTCTGCATAGTTTATTTGCCCCTTTTCATCCTATTTGCCAATGGTCAGGAGCCCCACTGGACCACCACGGAGCAGGTATGATTTGGCTGGTGGATCATTCTCAGCACTGCAGTGACACTGATGTGGTGGTGTTGTGTTAGGGCTGTTTGGGCTGGTACAATTGGATCAGACACAGCAGTGCTGCTGGAGTTTTTAAATACTTTACTGTCACAGCTGGACTGTGAAATGTCTGCCAAACTATATTCAGCCAACAGCATCCTGTGAGCAGCATCTTTTAACCACTGATAAAGGACTAGAGCCAGACAAGCGTGTCAAATATTGCGGACAGTGAATAGGCACATATTTAAAAACTCCAGCAGCGCTGCCATGTCTTATTTACTTGTACCAGCACAACTTGCAATAACATGCAACCCCTAATCAAAGTCACTGCAGCAGTTAGAATGAATGAACCACCAACCAGTCATACCTTCTCTGCAGTTGTTTTGTTCCGTGACTGACCATCGGATCAAGTTTGCTTTGAAAAGTGGTGGAAAGAAGAATGGGGACTGGATGATACTAGAGGCATGACCAGATACTCTATTGTACCTGGTCTTCTTGTGGCAAGATTTCATATGCACCTAACTCATTGGTTGACTATGTAGATGTAAAATCAGAAACCGTAGCTCTTTGGTTGCTGCACAGTTGGTCATTCTCTAGTGCTACATCATATTGGCTGGATAAATTTGGTTGGTGGACTATTCCCAGTCAAGCAATGACACAGATGGCTTCAAAAGCTTTAGCAGCACTGCTGTGTCTGATCCACTTACACTAGCACAACACACACTAACACACTACCAACATTTCAATGTCACTGCAGTGCTGGGAATGGTCCACCAGACAAATAATACCTGCTCTGTGGAGGTCCTGTTGGGGTCTTGACCATTGAAGAGCAGGGTGAATGGGTATCAGAATATGTAAAAAAAAATGCAGTAGAGCTAATAAAATGAACATTGAGTGTAGGTACGAAGCTCCTAATCCTGTGATCATTCAGTTATCTGACTGTCTTATATATATCTTTTCTCACAAAGCTGGTTGTTGAAAGAACAAGCTCTTTTTACCAATTCAAAAGAATGAGGATAAATTAGCTAATATCAACATATCAGTGTAGCATTTACAAAATCTGCCTCCTGATGGGCCAGACGAGCGTACAGACTTTCATTTTGTGTGAAAACCATTTTTCTGGCTGATTAATTTTTAATGGCTTACAATTTTTATTGCTTTTGACATACAGGGGAAATATAAGTCTGGACTCCAGGACATGGACTAAAAACATGATAGTCTTGAGAAAAACAGGATGTCTGGTCACCCCAATCATAGTGCAATTTTCACAGACTATTTGGACAGGTATCTTTTTTTTTTTTTTGCAACAGGGACCTTTCTCTGGTCCTTTTTCTCCAGCTGAAAACAGAGAACAGAGGAATTAGAAATGTTTCCCTCTGCTTTTAGCTCCAGTGCTAATGCTGTTTAGCTATAGGGTAACACACACTTTTACATCTATCTGCTCCTGTGCAGTAAGTCATACTGAAGCAAGCTAAAGTTTAAAGTCTGCTCAATGAACTGAAACTAGCAATAAGACAGCATAAATGACCAAAGGGGGAATATCCGTGTGTTTAGCAGAGCTAGCATTACAGTGAGTTGCAGAGGACTAACACGCAGTTACTACACAAGCACTTTCTCTTTTTAAACAGCAAAAATGACAATATTAGGCACACATCTACACGTCTTAAAGTATATATATATATATAATATATAGCTAGACAGATGAGTGCTAATAAATATGGACATGTGCCTGGTGTATTGCATAAATTATGATTATAATTATTTTGGATGTATTTACTATGTGCCAAGTCTAGTGCAGGACATCATCTGAACTTATTTGTATTACTCACACACAAATTAGCTTAATATCACCCTTGAGACCTAGCTTTTTACCTGAGGCAAGTCCAGTAGATCCTAGATAACATCTATATAATCTTTAGAAGGATTTGTTTTATTGCTGAATCTATTTCAGACCTGGTTTAGAAATATTTATCAAATCAGAGATGTATAATTCAGGTCTTTAGATCAGGTAAAGAAATAAATAAGTGGCACTCATTGCGGGATTATTTTGGCACTGTAATGTCAAGTTGGCTTGTGCACTCTGTGCTCTTAGCAGATGCATGTGGGCAGCTGCAGGGGCTGATAATTTGGTCTGAGGGTCCCACCCACTCTTCTCAGTCTGAGACAGATAACCCTTCTGGCCCCTGTTCCACCGCCCCTGTTCAAAAGCAAACTCAGCATTACACGTCAATATGTCTATACATTATGTCCTTTCAGCAGTCAGCAGTCTTTTGATAAGATTAGGGTGTCCTGACCGAGGGGTCCGTGTGTGAGTATATGTATGTGAGTGGAGGGGTGGGGAGTGCAGCTGTTTTGGACACATGCAGCATGTATGTTAAAACCAATGCTTACACCCATGACAGTTGAAACTGATTATCACTTTTGTCTCTTCTATTTTCATGTGTTATTCACTTCTCTTCCCTGTTTTCTGGTCATTTTCAATTACTCTTCTCTTTTCCTGATTCCTCTCTTCTCTTAATTAATTCTTATTTTTCCTCTTCTGTGACATATTCATGTGTTTTCTTACTATATTCTTTTACTATTTCTCTTCCTGCTTCTTCTCTTTTCTTTTCTATGCACTTCTCTATTCTTTACATCTCTTCACATTGCCTCTATTCTCTTGGATTTTCTTATGTTCTCTTTATTGTTCTTCTTTCTATGCTCTTCACTTTTCTTCTCTACATTTACCTTCTTTGTACTCCTCCTCCAGTTCCCATCCTCTCTGTTATCACAGGAAGCATATTCATATACACTGATCAACCGTAATAACATGACCACCTCCTTGTTTCTACTCCTGCAGCACAATAACAACACATCAGTGTCACTGCAGCGCTGAGAATGTTCCCGCAGCTCTGTGGTGGTCCTGTTGGGTTCTTGATCACTGAAAAACAGGGTAAAAATGGGAAAACAAAGTATGCAGAGCAAAAAATGAATTGCATTCTGTAATTGTAGAACTACAAAGTGATCCTGTATGGTCAGTGGAGCTGAGAGAATGGACAGAGCCTGTAGTAACAAGGAGGTATTCATAATGTTGTGGTCCATTTATTTAATTTATTCCAGACCCCTCACTTCACCACACTTTCCATTTATCTCTACTTCATAGTCTTAAACTTATATAAACTGGTTTAACAAATATAATGAAGTAAAAACATTTGAAATTCAATCATGCACAGGTTGTAATATGCCTGGAATTTCACTCTGTGTGAAAGCTTGCTATTATAATTTGCTGTTTGTCTCTTTTCATTCATGCTCCTGGCCTACTGCTTTTACTGTGAATATCTTAAAAAGTCTCATTCAGACTGACAGACCTGCTATCAAACCACAAAACGTCTCAAGAAATGCTACTCAACATATTTAAAACGGAGGCAAAGGAATAGACAGATTACAGGGAGCAAATGCAGTTATCCCTACTGTCAGTTGTTGTATCCTTGTATACATTCCCTAAAGATCATGTTACTCCCACACTCCTACTATAAAAGTATCACCTTACAAGGCTGAACGTCATGCAACTATCACAATGTATCTGAGTAAATATGGGTCTACCTAGGGTGACCATATTTTGGTTTTCAAAAAAAGAGGACACCTGGTGCAGGTTGGTAGGATGGGCCTCTTACACAATTACATAACTGAATCCCTGAGTTGAAATGACATTCAAGCAACTCATTTACACCAGAAAACTCATGATAATGTTTGGAAATATATACATGGGTTGCAGCTTATGTCACAGTGTAGAGAAGCTACCATATTAAAGAATTGGGACAGGGGAAAGCCTGCAAGCATCTAAATCCAGGATATTTTTTGGCAATTTGGAAATCCTGGCCGGACACATATTTTACGTCCCAATAAGAGGACATGCTTGATGAAAAGCAGATGTAGGGTCACCCTAGTTTACCTCTTTTTGTGTTCACTTAGAAGTGTAAACAAATAGTATATTTGATCAGTAGTTAAATATACATTACATGTTTTAAAAAACTCTAAGCACATATACCACTGAGCTTTACTACAGTTGTATGAGCATTGTGATAACACCCTGTCTCTCCCCACAGTGGCAGCTTGTATGTGATGAGGAGTGGAAGGTTCACATTGCCAAATTCTCTTTGCTGGTGGGCTCCATATTTGGTTACCTGCTGATGGGTGCAATGGCAGACTGGTAAGATCCTCAGTTCTTGTCCATAAAAAGTGTTCTGTAGTTTCACCCTTAATCCTTTAATATCTCGACTATAAATGATCGAATTCTGTAAATGATCATATTGCTTCTACAATGCAAATTGCAAAATTAAATATGCCCTGTGAAGGACTGGTGTCCCCTCCAGGGTGTATTCCCGCCTTGCGCCCGATGATTCCAGGTAGGCTCTGGACCCCCCGCGACCCTAAATTGGATAAGCGGTTACAGATAATGGATGGAAAATTAAATATCATCAGTGTTTATGTCATTTTCAAGAATCCAGTAAACAAAACTATTCCACTTGATACCACCTTAAAGACACATGCTGCTTAATACCACCTAATAAAATAAAATGTGCCTAATAAAATGACTGTTGAGTGTATAACCCCTGGTGAACATTATGAACACCACACTGCTCATCCATTTTTTTTAAATTATGTGTTATGAAATAAACAAATCACAGATATGACACATAAAATGCTTATTATTTAACTAGCGGATGATGCAGAACTCTGCCTTCGAGGAACATGCCTCAAACTAATCCAGTTACATTAATCATTTAATTATTTATAAAACATAAATTTTAGCATGTGGAAGACATGAGTGAGACATGATTCAAATTGGAAAGAACTCCAAAAAAGGCAGAAATCCAGAAAGGAGACAAAACACAAAAAATTAAAACTACTTAAGAAGAGAAGGGACCAAGACTCCAAAGAAGAACCTTTCTAAATGAATTTGGAAGACATCCTGAACAAAACAAGGATAATTTAGTTTAGGTTTTTAAAGCCTTGAGGAGGAAACACTGAAAGGAAACAGGTCTGAATATACACACAGGAATCAAAAACACAAAGGAAAACAAAAACAACAGAAACTAACGTAAAATGAGGATGCAACACAGATAGGGACCAGGACTCAGCAGGAAAAAAAGATCTCTAGGAATTCCTTTAGGAAGGGAGTACTGTGAGAAAACCAAGACACAAATGGAGAAACTTCCTGAGAACATTAAAGCACCACTGACAGGAAGCAGGACTAAAAAGGAGTCAAAACCACTGAAAGACAGATTTAAAAGGAGTAATTCCCTTAGATCATGAGGTAAATACACTAATCGGAACAGAGACTCAAAAAATAAAGAACACATTCTATTCTGGACCATATCAGACAATGTAATTATGAGATAAATGTTAAACCAAACAGAGGCACCTACAACATATGGTCTGTGAGATAAGTCAATAAAAACTGCAAGGCCTGTCAAATACCATGAAAACAAATATATGTACAGTAGAGGAGCCTGTAAAAGTCTGTTGAGTTTTCAGGCAGAGAGGATAAAATGTAGACTTATCCAGAGTAATGGAAAAAGTAAATCAGCCTAGAGCTGCTCTAGATACCAAACAGACCACTTCATCTGTGTAATATGGTGGCAAGTGTATATAGATTGGTAGAAGCATTTTACTGATTGTAATATATTGTTGTTACTGGCCATAGCACAAACTGTGGCCTTACTTGGATCTTGGATCAAAATTGTGTTAAAGCAACTGGAGTTTTTCAGCACAAAATAAGTGGACCATACTTGTCCACTTGATCAACAATGAATCTTTCATTTACTGAAAAAAAGACTGAATAAAAAAAGCCCCTGAAATAATTAAGAACTGCAAATTAATTTTGCTCCTCAGGGCTCACAGTGTAAATGTACAAACTATTTCTTATGAATATCCTCCCAAAGTATAATAAATATTTGCTGTATTTCACCAGTACAGCTCTCACCTCAATGTATTTTAGGTGATCATAAACGCGTTACACTATATATCATCATATCAATAATCATAAAAAGTGTTACACTAAAAGTTTCTACTCTACTGGGCTAATGTGATGACAGAGATCATCACCTAAGTAAACCCTAAAGATCTATTTAATCACCACAATAAAATAACAAACAGCTGTCTGTGTTCTCTATTTTTTTGTCTGAAACGGCTCCCTATTTGCTATTCCATATATTGCTCACTATACAGTGCAATATTATAGGGAACTGAATTAAGGAAGGTAATTTCGGACACGATTTCATGGGGTTTTGTCTGTTTGGCGCGTTGGTTGTGCACGTCCTCAGAAAATAAACGTACGCAATGTACAGTAAACAGGCAGTGCAGGCAATCAACAGCATCACAATAGTGGAAAGTTGTGAAGAAGGCTGTGTCAGAGCCAAGTCCACAATTATCCGCATCTTTCTTTGGTCTGCCCTCTAGTGGAAGCCTCCAGTTACGAGCGTAGCACAGATGAACGTATGTGAATAAATAGTGCCGAAACATACTTCACGCATGGGCACAAATGCAAATGCCAACGCTTGGCGACTCTTCAAATACACAGCCCCGTTTTACAAAGGTAGTTAAGGCAAATATGTGTAAAATTCAGTCTGCGTTCATATCCTTGCGTGAAATAGCTTTTGGCCCTTACGTTCACAACGTATACAATTGTCTACATGAATGCATAGTCAAACCGCAAATCAAAAGCCTAATTAGTGCATTTTGCCGCTTTTGTTGAGTGTTTTATATGTTATTTATTTTCTTTTTTATTAAACTTTGCTGAATACTTCACATAGCACTCAAGTTTAGTACTCTACAAAAATATCAAAATGTCTTCCAAGAGGCTTTAAGGACTTGCAAGTTTGATATGGAAATTTTACTTATGAAAGTGATTGTTGTTTCCAGTTGCGTTTGAATAAGATGGGGGGCAATCTGACACACTTTAATTTTACTAAAATTTTTTAAAGTAATTCAGCAAGATTTAATTCATTCTTTTACAGTTAATCTCACAGTGTGTAGGCTGTACTTTAGCTATGCTGTTTCTCAGTGTGAAATGTTTACATGCTTCTAAATGCTAACTCATATTGTTCTAAATTCAGTGGAATACACATTCAATAATCAAAAATGATTATGATAAAGTTATATTTATAGTACAAAAATTATTTATTAGGTTTTTGTTTGTGCCTACGTATGATACAAATACATTGGTACTTGGACTGAACAGTAGGTAGATATCTGTGCTATTCAGAGGTTCAGAGGAATCAGAACTTTGATTCAAAAACATTTGATTTTAGCCTAAGTCTTAGGTGTCTTCCTCTATCCCCCGATGTCTCTCTCTCTCTTTCTCTTTCTCTTTCTCTGTATCTATCTCTCTCAGGTTAGGTCGCATCCCAGTACTGCTTGTGTCCGTATTATCCGTGCTTGCATTTGGCTTGGCTGTGGCATTCTCTGTGGACGTGGCCATGTTCAGTACTCTACGCTTCTTTGAGGGGTTTTGCCTGGCTGCGATCAGGTTGTGTCTCTTTGTTCTGAGTAAGTTTATCTGGTTTTTTTTTTGTTTTGTTTTGTTTCCTTTCCCTTCCTTCATATTTGATAAGGATAAGGATGTGATTTCTGCTGATGTTTTGCTTCAAGCACCATCTCATTTTGAGCTAAGCACACAGTAAATGTTACAATTACATGCATCCTTTGTCTTAGCTTAGCTAAAAAGCTTTACTTGTAAAAGACATCAGAAGCAAACTGCTTTGAAATGCCATCTACCCCCTCTACGTAATTATCTGTTTTCATGTCTGATTGATTCAATTACTTAATGCTGCTTAGGCAGTGTTTTTGTGTGACAAGTTGTTAACGGTTGCTGAGAGAGTAACTTTTGAGAGATGTAGTGCTGTATTTACCAAATACCTCAGAAAATGCAAGGTTTGGACACATTTGTGATTTTTTGCCACTGTGTGTTTTATTGTATTTGTATTTAAGCCTGAAATCCCGTCCCATATGAACACAGCCAGTCAGAATTTGGGCACAGAGCATGAATAGGAACTCGTTTATGAAGCTGTTTATGTTTTCAGTGCCTGCATAGTTGGGTTTTCTATAAAACAATCTTCTCTTTTTGTACAGAACATCTTTGGCTTTTAATAGTATAGAAAATATCTTGATGAACTAATCAAACATTAGACAATTATTTATTAGTTTCATAACTGGGTTCACATTAGTTAAAATATTTTAGCTTGCTAACATTAACTCTTTCTAGTATGACACTAAACTCAAAGCCAGATATACAGCCTGGAATGAGAAATTGTGTAATAAACAGAGGCATCAACACCATACGTGCCTCTGAGGCTCTGAACACTTACCAGCTTGACAGGAAACTAGCTCACCTTTTTCAGTACGACACTATAAACACAATGTCTGATAAACAACCTGGAAAGAGGCCTTCTGTAATAAGGAGCTTTAGACGCATCAGCGTTATAACCTGTAATACTGTAAACATCAGTTTGACAGGAAACTAACACTTAGCATGGTGGCTAATAAACATCTTAAAGGAGAACTTGTGAAAACAGCTTGAGGCACCTTCCTCTGAAGCTGTACTTCACCATGATAAAATAAGCAATGGAATAGATTAAGGGTTAGTTGACTTTATTTTATCTTGAGCAGTGAAAAAATTAAAAAAATTATGGAGCCAAAATATTTTCATATTACATAGTTTCTAGGTGATATATAAAGTTAGCATTAGCCTATGACATTAGCACTGGTTTCACAGAACAGGATTTTGCCTATCCTAGGACTACAAATAATAATAATAATAATAATAATAATAATAGTAAATGGCATTACTAAAGTACTTTTTAATAACCCAAAGATGCTGATTACAGTGGGTTGAACAGGTAAATGAGACAATCAAACAAAACGAAAAGAACAAATAAAACAGTACAGAACAAGAACAGGAGCAATGAGATGGATCAACCTGTTATAGGCTTCAGAAAACAGAGAGATAATAAACAACAGAGAACAGATGTGTTTTAAGGTTGGATTTGAATAGAGATAGGGAGTTTGACTGTCGAGGTTCTGGAGAGAGGGAGTTCCAGAGGTGTGGAGCAAGTCTGGAAAAGGTTCATCTCCAAGACTGCACAGGTTGGAAAGGGGAGTGGTGAGTGAACCAGCTGAAGAAGATCTGAGGATGCGCTTAGGTGTGTAGGGTTGAAGAAGATAAGATAAATAAGAAGGAGCTGGATTATTAAGAGTTTTGTAGGTGGGAGGAGGATTTTAGATTGAATACGATATTTAACTGGCACCCAGTAGAGGTTGTGTAGAACAGGGTTGATGTGGTTGTGGGACGAGGAGGAGACGAGCTGCACGAGTTTGGATCTTTTGAAATTTCTGGAGTAGTGAAGAACTAATGTCTGGAAGACGTGAGTTAAATTAATCATGGCTGGAGACGAATGCATATGAGACTTTCAATGGTGGACTGGGAAAGAGATGGGCAGATTTTTGCAATGTTGTAAAGGTAAAAGAAGGTTTTTATAAAAGAACTAACAAAGGAATCACATTTGAGAGCAGAGTCAAGAATGACACCCAGATTTTGGACCACAGGGAAAGGGAACAGAGCAACATAATCAATCAATTAAGAGTGTGAAATAAACTGTTTCATTGAGGGAAGATTTGGAGCCAATGAATATAAGATCAGTTTTGTTACTGTTAAACATCAGTGAATTATGTGTAATCCAATGTCTAATTTTTTGAGAAACAGAGTTAAAAATTGGAGAGTGGTGGCTTATAAATCTGTTTGTCATCAGCATAACAGTGAAAATCAAGATGAAAATTATGAATAATCTGGCTGAGAAGTGGTATGTATACAATAAATAATAATGGGCCGAGCACTGAGCCTTGAGGGACCCCTTCTGTGATGGTGGAAATGGTGGAACTATGTCCAGAATATGTGAAGAATATTTTTCGATCTGTTAGGTATGACAAAAACCAGTTAAGGGCGGAAAGAGTGACAACTAGCTTATGCTGTCTTGAAAGAAGGATGGTATGTGTCAAAGGCAGCACTTCAATCAAAGAAGTCAAAAATGCTGAAGGCTCCCATATCTGCAGCCACCAGCAGGTCACTGATAACCTTAACAAAGGCAGGTTCTGTACTGTGGTGTGGGCAAAAACTAGACTGAAATGAGTCAAGTAGATTATTTGATTTTAAGTATGCTGTTAGTTGGGAGGCTCGGACACGTCCAAGGACTGTAGAAAATAATGGAAGATTTGAATTTGGACAGTAATTATTTTGAATTTTGATTTTTCTATTGAAAGTAGGATATAGTCCAGAACTAATCTCAATATCTGTCTGACAAACCAGTCCATACAGTTAGAAGTGAACTAAGGCTGGCTAACAGCATTTATAAACTAATAGCCTCCAACTATCGTTAGCTTTGATCATCAGGTTGTCATTTGTACCTTCAGTAGTGTGCTAACTATGGAGCTAATTTAGTGTCCAAACTTTGCAAATAAACAGATTGTATGGCTCTGTGGGCTCACTTTTCAAGATGTGACTGCACTAGCACCTGTTCAGTAAAATCTTATAAAGTGAACCCCCGGTGCCACCTACTGTTGTGGGGCATATTGTGCATGTATTTCTGCAAAAGGTACAAGTCTCCACACAAATGTGTGCCAGGTAAATCTGGGCCAAAATCATGTGGTTCCGAAATTTTCAGCTCACGATGCATGTGCTTGCAGCACAGGAATATTTAAAAACCATACCCTTTTTTACTGCAGCAATTGCATTTTGTATTTCGTAGCTGTACAGTTAAAAATGTTTCTCCATTTTAGTCGATTTTTAGTTTACTGCATCATTTGAACACAGCAGCTCTCCCTCACGTCACGTAAAAATTTCATGATGCATGAACTAATCTTTTTATTTGCACCCCAGTTGAAAATTAATAAGGTTTTTTCCTTCTCCTGTAAAGTTACTATTTTGGGAGACAGCAACGATTTGTGTAGCACACTGTGTTTTTTAGATGGTCATGTTGTGTGTTTGTAAAGCCCACTGTGTGTGATAGATAGTTGTTATGTATTTGAATACTGTGTTGGGTTTGTTTTCAAAGAGTATATCTTCCAAATAAATTCAGTTTAATTTAGTTAAGTTGTATGCCAACACATGTAGATATGTGGACTTGCAGGTTTTAATGCATTGACATGTACTCAGTCCTAGCTGTACTTATCTGGGGCTACTTTTTTTTGGGTGGTGGTGGTGGTGGGGGTGGGGGGGACAGGATTGTAGCTTATCTGCAATTTGATTGCATTCATAGGTGTTCATAGGTGCAGAACTGCAGTGTTCAGGGCTTAAATACCCCACGAGCCATAAACTGAATGGTGCAGCGAAATTTATGAAAATGCGTGGGTCCAATCTCAGACTTTTGAAAATATTCTTGCAAAAATTTAATTTACAAATATACAATTTCTTTTTCACAAATACACTAAATATTTGTACCCATTTAAATCATATCTGGATTCACAAGCTTTTTTTTTCACAAGCTCAATATATTTATGACCCTGATTTGATGCCGTACACTGATATATCATCAATAATTTGTAGTAATATTATTTCTATTTATTCTAATACTAATATTTTTATTTTTTCTAAGCAAAGGTGCTCCTCAGACTTTAAGCTGAATTTTCTCAGATGGCTACAGTTTTCACACAGTGCTATACGTTCACGTTGTGTATTATGGACGGGATACAAAGATACAGTATGTGCTGTTGGTTTGACTGCCACTCGTGCAAGGGAGAATTCATTTAAAGGATGATGTTCATGATTTATACACATAGACACATACAGAGATAATAACGTTGAACTAAGTGTAATACCATGCAGTTGTAGTGCTCCTGCTTGGGTTAATTTGTTTGGTTTCTCCATTTCCTTTCATGATTCTTTCTGTGTGTTTATGTGTGTGTGAGAGAGAGTCATAGAGAGAGAGAGATGGGGGAGTTGGGAGATTACAGCAAGGGGGGGGTGTCCTCTGTGGAGTGGATCTCTTTCATTCTGGGGGCAGGAGAGTGGGATGAGGTAATCAGCACCAGAGGAACCTCCACCATAGAGATAGAGAGAGAGAGAGAGATTGATGAACAAAAGCGCAATTATCTTAGATACCCCAGTGTATTTACTACAAAGGAATGAAGAAAAGCATAAACTAAAAATATTTTCTTGTTGTCCCATAGTTTTTTCTGTTGATTGTTTGTTTGTATGTTTTCAGTAACTGTGCTGCTCTCTCTCTCTCTCTCTCTCTCTCTCTCTCTCTTAGGGATTGAGCTGTGTTTGCCTGGCTGGCGCTTCTCTATGACAATGGTTGCCAGTCTAGTTGTGGTGGGTGGGCAGCTGCTGATGCCTGGCTTGGCAGCGCTGTGCCGTGATTGGCAGATTCTTCAGGTCCTCATCATTGTTCCATTTGTCCTCATGCTTCCATATGTTTGGTAAGCTCAGTGTTTTTACAATACAGAACAAAAATCAGAACATCCCTCTGTAATGTCACTGTAACTTTAAAGTATTAGGATAGGTATTTAAAAAAATACTTTATGAGGTGTACAAACAAAATATAAGGCCTTTTTGTGTAATGTAAAATTGCAATTAAAAATTCAAACATTCTCCCACGCACTTGTAATTTTATGTAAAATGTTGTGTAAAAATGACCATTTTCATATTATTTAAATATTTCTGAAAAAAATTAGCATTAATATGCTACATTTATGAAAACTAACATAAAATTCACCATGTTTTTAAACTAGCTAAACCAAAACTCACACTTACTTTTGGATGCATTGTTATCCCCAAGAACTGAATGAATCAATGCACATGCGTTTGCTGTATATTGTCCTTGATGAAACTCATAATGAATGCAGTGATGAATGAATTCTTCTAACTTGTCATGTTTAAACTACTTATTTTTAGGTTATTTTTGTTTAATAAAATGACCATTGTAAATAATATGAAATAGTTCCAGAGAAAAAGACAGGAGCAGGAGAACGTTTGAATTTTTAATTACAATTCAGAGAAAGACTATAAATCTTACTGGTACACCTAATAAGTAGGAGAGCAGGATATGTGACATTGTGTTTTTAATTAAAAACATCATGGTTTGAACAGGTAAAGTTAACACTAATAAACTGTTAATAACATGGTTATTGGAAGAGCTAAATTCCCAGTACCCAAAGGCTCAGTAGCTGACCTCGAAAAAAGACAGTGCACAGTTCAAATTTATAAGCCATTTGTGGCTTTGCAGATGCTGTTCTCTTGGCTGAACTAAGATCTGCAATAGCAAAACAGTACTTAATAACATAATAAAGTATGACATTACATTAATTGACTTGGTTGCCCAAGTGGGCAGTGCAATTTTTTTAATCTATCTACCCTTTTGTTCATCATATGTTTTCATGATTACTTATGAGTAGTAGTCTATATGTAAGAATTAAACAGCAGTTTAGGCTTGGAGTCTTTAGTTAAGAAAATGTGCAATGCTGTAAGAGTTGTCGATGTATGTCCGAAAAATATCTACTGCAGTGTGGTTGTTGAAAACATGGATACATGTAATATTTGAATATGCCCCCCTGGACTTTTATTATAAAGCTCAATTTTTGGGTTTGGACAACACACATTTTTTAGTAAGAGAAGAGGTTATGTGCCTGTGAAAGTGCAGTGGGCTTTTGCTTAGTGCTAGAAAGCTAGGCATTTTGGTTCCTACATGTACAGGATTTTCTGAATTTTGGTCATGTATCCCAGAAAATTTGAATTTGAAATCGTAAAGTTTATGCATCCTATTATTCCTAATGAAATATAATGAATTCCATTCTTGAATTGATAATGTTTGGCAACCCGCTACTGTCAGACTATGAAGCAATGGAAATGTTGTTCTTTTCAAAGTTGATACACAACTGAATACATTTGGTTATTTTATGTGCAGCCAATGCAACAACTCTACCACAAACACACCATTTGCCCCAGTCATTAATAAAGTGACTGGAAACATAGGAATTACGACAACTCTACAAGACTCACCTTGAATAGGATTTAGATATAGGAAAGAGAAGTTTCAGGTGTGATCATTCCCACAAACAAATTACAGGGGGTCCTTGACTAACGACGTTGATCCGTTCCTACGTCGCGTCGTAAACTGAGTTTCGATGTAAGTCGGAACATACGTACATACTGTACATAAATAACATACTGTAAGCACTTATCCTATCTTAACACCCATCCTCCTCGGTCACGAGCCGCGTAACCGTGTATTCTTCCGCCGCGCACACCAAACACGAAGTTCGCGTTACGACGTTTACGACGCAAAACCACTTAAGTCGAAACAAAGGCTTTATACAGTAAATGGGAGATGTGTCGTAACCACGAAAAATTGTAAATCAGGACTGACGTAACCCGAGGACCTCCTGTAATGGAGAATCTATGAATACACCTCAGGGTCATGATCATGGATCATGTAATGCATATGGTTTATCTCACATTTATACCCTTCAGGGTGTTTCCTGAGTCTCTGCGCTGGTTGCTGGCCACACAACACTACCAAAGAGCAAAGAGGCAAATGTACTCCATTGCTCGGAGTAATAGCGTGGACACAACAATTGATCCTAGGGGCATCCTTTCAGGTGAGTGTGGTTATTGCCAGAACTAGGATTGTCTCTAATAAATTACATTGCTGTACCCAATAGGGCTGGTTCAGAGTATTTGTATATTTGGATATTCATCCGTTGGGTAGGTGTTCGTTTCTAATTTTGAGATTTAGATATAGTTTTTTTTTTTTTTTTTTTTTTGATACATTAAGATGGTTTCTGTGAAGATGGTTTTCCTAGAACCAAACAAGGAAGATGATAATGATGGTTTTGAGGATTATAATGTGAATTATCCTTGTGTCCAGAGCTGGAGAAAGAGCTGCAGCAAAAGCCCAGAACTTTCTGCATCACACAGCTGAGCAGCACCAGAAATCTGTGGAAGAGCACTGTAGTGCTTTGTGTGAACTCGTAAGTGTGGTGTTTGTTTGTGTATGAATATGTGCAGTACAGGCCAAACATTTACATACACCAAGACAAAGAGATTCTCAAAACCCCACATATTTCATATCACCATACGTTTATATTTACAAGTCAAGGCATGTGGGGCAGCACAGTAGCGCAAAAGTTAGTTTTGCTGACAGACAGCTCCAGGATCCTGAGATTGTGAGTTCAAATTTGGCCTGTGAGGAGTTTGGTGTGTTCTCCCTGTGTCTGCATGGGTTTCCTCCAGATGCCAATATACATAGGAGGATTCCCTGAGCATAAGGGTCCATAGCTGTGGTTCCAGGTAAGTTCTGGACCCTCTGTGACAGGATGAATGAATGAATTAGATCGTCTGTTTTGTTCATATGAGAGGAATATGGAAAACTATCGATTAAAGACAGATCAGCTTTACATAAATGTATACACCAAGTTGACTGATTGAGAGATTTCAGAAACTGATGTAATACATTTTTGAAGCTGCTGAATGACCAACTCCCAGTAATTTAATCCTAATAAGTTAATTAGTGCACATGTGAAAAGGCCTTATTGCGATACACAATATTATTGTCATTTTAAATCCATTTCATGCCACTGCTTCTCTGATCAACCATAACACCACCTCCTTGTTTCTACACTTACTGTACTTTCTCGTAGCTTCAGTGTTCACAGGAGCACTTTAAGATTCTACAGTTACAGACTGAGTCCATCTGGAGTCCATTGTTTTCCCCCTTTCATCCTGTTCTTTAATGGTTATATTACAATTATAATATTCAGCACACCGTGTTGGACTGTGAAGCAGGGGTTTGGATTATTTTGATAGGTAAATCTCAATTGAATACATTTGGAATGGGAACATGTATGATTTTTGAGCCAGACCTAGTCAGCTTAACTTCATTTATAGTAGTGTAATGATACAGGTGGCCCACTCTGTGACTTAATTCCTAATATTGGATTTGATATTTGCACAATATGTTGAACAAGGTGGTAGTTATAATCATGTTGCACAATTTACTAATGAGATTAAGAGCTGGGAGATGTATGTGTGTGTGTGGATAATATTGGACATATAACAAATATGATAAAACAAACATGTATTTTGGTGCACATTAATAAAACAGGCTGGACAGCACTTATATGTATACTTCTCTCTGTCTGATTCCCTCTCTCTCCCCTTTCAGACTGACTGGCTATGGTATCCACCACTGCTTTGCACGCAGTGTTTTGGAGGGCAGTACGTCTCAGCTGCATTACTACGCTCTGGCAGGTATTGCCATGGCTTCGTGTGTTGTGCTTTGTCCAGTGGTGGTGGGCTTTGGGAGGAGAGGTGGCCTTCTGACCTTCATGATTATCACAGCACTGGCCTCTTTGCTTCAGCTTGGACTACTTAGCTGTGAGTTTGTTTGTGTACACACACACACACACTCACTCTACTTTTATTATTTACTTATATTTACACTTCTATAGTGCCTTTCTGGATACCCAAGGATGTTTTATAATTAAAATTACTCAGAACACCATTCCATTCAACGCTCAATTCACACACACACACACACAGTAAAGAGAAGCAATCACGCACAGCGTACTCACAACCAGGAACAACCGTCCATCTGGAAGACTGCATCAGCACTAGGGTTTCACACAGTATAGAGCACCAATCCATATCTGGGCACACACACACATTAATTCCCACACATACAGACATTCATTCACATACACACTCATTCACTCACGCCAGGACAGTTATTAGAGTAATTCACCTAACCTAACATTACTGTTAGATAGCAACTTGCTAATAAGGGCTACATGCCTTAGCCAAAATTAAAAATAAATAAAATAATAAACAAATCATTAAATAATTTCATTAAACAGTCTGTGAGGAGTTGGTGTGTTCTCCCCATGTCCGCGTGGGTTTCCTCTGGGTGCTCCGGTTTCCTCCCACAGTCCAAATACACACATTGGTAGGTGGATTGATGACTCAAAAGTGTCCGTAGGTGTGAGTGAGTGAATGTGTGTGTATGTGTGTGTGTCTGTGTTGCCCTGTGAAGGACTGGCGCCCCCTCCAGGGTGTATTCCCGCCTTGCACCCAATGATTCCAGGTAGGCTCTGGACCCACCGCGACCCTGAACTGGATAAGGGTTACAGATAATGAATGAATGAATGAATGAATTTCATTAAACAGTAGTGAAAAATACTCTAAAACAGGTAAAAATTAAAATATGTATAAAGAATTACACATATTAAATCTAATACAAATTCATATTTTAGTATTTATATTTAGTTATTTTCACAGGTAACTTTTGTACTTTACATTATTTACACATATATTTCTGTTTACTTATGGGTTTACCAAACCACTAGCTTTATATATATTTGTTTCTGCATTTTCTTTGTCCTTATAATAATTAGGGGGTTGCCAATCAATAATGTGGCTCACAGTGTGTCATCTTCCTACTGATTGATTGTTGTCAGACTCCGCAGATTGATTGTTCATGCCTTGCTCCATCCCTTTGGCTCCATGCTCAGCTTTGCTTAGGTGCTCTGATAAACTGTGGTTGATTTATTTTCAAAATGTTAAATATATACAGTGATACATAATTCCACAGTAATAGACAGTCCCGCAGCATCCTTGAGGTGTATTATTGTATTTGCACCTCTGTATTTATCCAAGCTGTCAAAGGGAACACAGAATAGTGCACTAGTGAGTGTACACACCCTGAGTGGCAGGCAGCCTTCCCAGCACCCAGAGAGCAGTGGGGGTTTAGGAACCTCAGCAGTGAATGTTGCAGAACGTTCTGAACAGCACTCATAATACATTTTCTAGCACACTAAAAAAAAACACTAGACATGTTTACAATGTTCTAAAATGAAAATAATTTTATGAATTATAATATAAAACTGCCTAAAATAGGACTGCTGCCTTCTACTGTTCATCTTGCATGCTAAGCTGAGAGCAGGTCTCTTTTATTGACTGAACAAGAAGCAAGTTGGAGCTGCCAATCCAAACCTGAAAAGACAATAGAGACCATCTTTTCTCTAGCAACCGGTGATGTAGAAAGGTATGCAGAGTCTACGGAGCCTGATCACGATCAACCAATAGAAATGATGAGACACAGTGTAACAAGATTGACAACCCTGTTATTATCTAAAGAACAAAGGAATACAGAAATAATTAAGGAAGTGAATGAGCAACTAACTTACAATATCAATAACAAACTTTACATATGAAAATGATTAAAATCATGATCCATGTTAATTTCATTACTTCCATTTAAATTAGCAACATTTTACAGCTTTTGTTTAAGGATTTTTAAAATTATTTATTTATAATTTAATTTGAATCTTGGCAAGCCTGGGCCTCTATAGGGCTTGTTGCAGATGCTGTGTTTTAAGGTGAGAACTATGTACAGCAAATAGCTTTAAATTACAAGTTCAGACAACTTGCTCACAAGTTTTTGCAGAATATTAAATGAAAACTGTCCAATAGAAACAAGAAACTATATATAATCTTTGGTTAAAATTATTAGAACACTTTGTATCTCACTCTTTTTGGCTGTCTGCATTTTTGTGCACCGGTTTAATAAGTCCACTGGAAGACAAATAATAGTTCATTCATTCATTCATTCATTGTCTGAAACCACTTATCCAATTCAGAGTTGCGGTGAGTCTGGAGCTTACCTGGAATCATTGGGCGCAAGGCGGGAACTCACCCTGGAGGGGGCGCCAGTCCTTCAAAGGGCGACACACACACTCACACATTCACTCACACACTCACACCTATGGACACTTTTCAGTCGCCAATCCACCTACCAACGTGTGTTTTTGGATTGTGGGAAGAAACTAGAGCACCCGGAGGAAACCCACGCAGACACAGGGAGAACACACCAAACTCCTCACAGACAGTCACCCGGAGGAAACTCACGTAGACACAGGGAGAACACACCAACCCTTCACAGTCACCCAGAGGAAACCCACGCAGACTGAGAGAACACACCACACTCCTCATAGACAGTCACCCGGAGCGGGACTTGAACCCACAACCTCAGATCCCTGTGTAAAAACTCACACAGGTTTTAAGTAAAGGAATATTATGTTTATATGTGCTTTGGTGACTTATGTTGTAATTTGAATGCTTGCTTTTTTCTGTACAACAGTGATTGGAAAGTACAGTCTTCGCCATGATACAGGTGAGATCATTTTCATGTACATACGTGACTGAATACTCGATGAGGCATTTCAGTATAATTGTCTTGGTGCTGCTTAAACCCATACACAGATTTATTCTCAGAAAATGTTTAATGAATTGGTTCTGTTTGCTCTCAGTTTTGAGGGACACTCTGAATCGGCGGTTCTCTGTGGCATTTTCTATCATTGGAATGTTCTCATCACGTGCTGTCAGCACGCTTAGCATCTTTTACTGCGCAGAGATCACACCTACTGTCATCAGGTTAGTCACTCAGTTTCTTTCTCTCCATCTCCCTCACTTTTTCCTACCCTATATCCTATTTCTTCCTATATCTCTCTGTTTTGCTATGCGTTTGAAATCAGAATGGGAATTTCAGTCAAATTTTATACTTCATTTCAGTCTTTGAAAGAAAGGATTACAAATCTTTACATTTTACAAGGTGTTTCCTGTCTAGAGTAAGGAATATTTTACAGTCTTAAAATAAACTCCAGCCTTCTGACATGCTCTGCTGAGGTGAGAATGAAGTTGGTGGTGAATGAGCATGCCATGATACAGATGCTTGCACATATATCTGCATCGGAGGTTAAGCTATGCTCAGGCCTATTCTGTTGAACATGGGCAGGGGTAGATTGAGGTATGGGCGACCTGGGCAGTTGCAAAGTTGCAAGGGGCAGCATGGGGTGCCTACACATATCAAAATAAATAAAATAAATTGTAATGGTGACATTTTGTACATCACACCAGTGACATATATCATGTCACAATATGAGTTCATTAACCTTGTTGTATCCTGTTTCTTGTTTGTGTATGAATTCGTATGTATTTTATTTATTTATTGTATTTAAAGCCCAACTCCCAGAATTTGTACAATGTGTATGAATTATAGTTTGCCCTTTATGAATGTTCATATGAATCTCAAGGTAGACCCACCAGAGCACACTGGACTCCCAGCAGCCTCTCCATGTTTTTATTTATCCATTTTGTTTTTAAGCAGACTACAGGCTTACAGTGCCCTCTGCTGGAGTTATACGGTTAAGACTTTTTTCAGTTCAGACAGGGACTTCACAGTTTGAGAATAGTAGAATTTTGGCACAGAGTGTAGCTTTCAAAATGTATAACATACCGTAACAGGTAAAGCTTGTTTAAAGTGAGAAAAAAACAATTATGGAGTTATTTCTTCTGCCCTATAATGATGGTGATCTTTTATGTCTGTATGAAATAGGGGTGGAGGTGTAGGTCTGGTCCTGGCGAGCGCAGGTTTTGGCATGCTAACGGCCCCACTCATGGAGCTCCACAACCAGAAAGGCTTCTTTCTCCACCATGTCATCCTTACCTGCTGCACCCTCCTCTGCATCATATGCATTCCATTGCTGCCAGAGACGGCAGGCCAACCACTGCCGGAGACATTGGCTGAGGGGGAGGGACTACTGCGCAGGCCCCTCCTCCCAGGAGAGCAGCACCACCTCCTAGCAAGGCAAGAGGTCAGGGAGTATTCTCGTGTTCAGGACACACCCCTCCATCAGGCGGTCAACCCCAGCAACAGCACAGCACCTGGCAATAGCACAGCCAATGGAGTTAGGACTTGATCATATTCAAATGTTACACAAATCAAAGCCAGCGCAGGCCATATGAAGAACAGCGGATAAATGATCAGATCGGCCTACAAGCACAAAGAAGCATCATGAGGTTAAAACGAATAAGATGATGGGAGGGAAGGTCCAGAGTGTTTTAACCAGTGAATGATGGTGAACTACTGACTAGTTACAGCATATTCATAATGTGTCAAACCTCATACGCCAAGTGGGAAAAGAAGAGGAACATTGTAAAAAGAATGTTGATTCACTCATGCAATTAATGGAGTTCTATTTTTCAAATGACCACTAAGTTGATGTTGGCGATGTTGAGTTGCCAGTTTTTCAGGTTTTCTAAAGCCTACCTGGTGTTTTGCACTAAGTTCAGATAAAGCAATCATGTCAGTTAGAATTTGTAAATGTGTGTGGTAGGGATGGGCGGTATCCACATTTTTTCATGCCGTCAAAATGTCACAAAATATTAAGATGGTAAATGGTATTACCGAGGGGTGGGGGGTGCACTGTCGGTACTGTGTGAGCCTCATGAGTGAAGGGTTTTCGGCGATGTGCAGTTTAGCTCAGCACAGCCCAACAGCGGACACAGACACAAGTGTTAATGATAAAAAGCCTGTTTCTGAGAGAACAAATTTCAGCGACTGGTACTGGAGGAACAGAAAAGTTTGAAAATAAGCCAAATAAGACAGGCTCTATACTGTCTAGAAGCATAGCTGGCTAGCTAACAGGCACTTGTGGTTTAGCACAACAGCAGATGTTTTATCAGCAAATGCTTTCTTGCTTTCTTTGAACCCAAATTCAGTGCTAAACTCACAATTGCAGTGGGCTACTGGGCTGTTGTTTTTCCCCGATTTAAGAGTGTGACATCACCAGTCAGTGAGTGCCCGCACTACCCCCTCCCTGTGGCTCTCTTAGATGCACATAAATTAACTTTTTGGCTTTGTACTTTAAAGAAAAAGAATAGAAATGTGACACCACATATACACATCATAAACATGGCCACAATTTCTAAAATATCACAATTTAGGGTATTCCCATTATACCGCCCAACCCTAATGTGTTGTCTTATGCATGTGTGTGAAAAGGTGTGCGATAGAGACTTGTGGATTATGAAGGTTGAGGTAAATACAGTCTGAATCCATGGCCCAGTTTCTTAAAACAATCATAGGCGTTCCTATGTAGATACAGTATTTAGAGATACTCTAATATTTGGCAATTATTTTAACGCTCTGATGCTTTTGGAAAATGGGCCCAGGTCTGCAAAATGCACAGATGTGTTTTGAAACTCATATTTGTGAGTGAATATCCTATGTAATTGTACACTATAACAGTTATTGTTTCCATTTGGAAATGTAAAAATTCAAAAGGTGGGCCACAGCGCAGGCTCCAGACTGGCTGCTGAAGATTTCCTGTAATTGTTTGTTGGGCAGTTTGACATCTAACAAATATAAACTCTGGATTCATCCTAAACTTAATTTTTATCCCTGCTCTTATTAAGTAAATTATAAAATGCATTTCTACTGTTAATGAAACATGCAATATATTCATGTCACTGTCTTGCGCATACAAGAGAATGAAAAGACGTTCCTTTATAAATGGCCTTAAATGTGAACATTAATATTATAAGTTTCAATAAGATATTTAAATGAGATTTATATATCTTAAACTTTGCCTAGGGCAAACCACTGCACTTACGCAGACATTTTCAGTAGCAACTGGTAAAATAAGTAACTAATAGCAATTAGTAAAATAGGTCAAACAAATTTCTAATGTCAAAGGACACTCCACATTAGTAGGAATAATGGTGACAATTTAATGTGTTCTAATGGTGTTTCTTCATCACTCTACATTTGAGGTGGACTCATAATTAGTGTTTTTCAGCAGTACTGTGCATAGCACAATAGTGAGATTCATGTATCCCTCTTTCAAAAAACATTGCACTTGTGAAAATGTTTGCTAAACCATTTATTTATTTATGACACTTCAGTACAAAAAAAAAAGAAAGAAAAACAAAATCATACCTTTTTATGTCTAGCATTTAATGCAAAACCTAAGAAATTATTGGTCAAAAGAATCATTTGATTTAAAGGGCATACGAAATTTTCGCACATCATTTAAGGCAGAATGTTGTGATGTGAAAATATGCATTTTACAGAAACTGACGGGGTCTTTACCGTTGTGGCGGGGAAAAACAACAACAATGTTATCATCCCAGATACATTTGTTATTTAATTTTTAAAAAATACAAGATTTCTAACTCTTGTATTTAAAACACAAAAAGGGAATACAGGTTTCTATTCATTTTTCATATTCCAAACGTGCGAGCTAGATTTTAGAGGCATCTGGTTACCATGTGCATCTCTGCAAACAATTCTGACATAAGCAGATCCTCATAGAGGAGCAATTCATTTCTCACAAAGCACTGAATTACTCAATTTACATCTTGAAGGAACACTAGGTCATATTTCTACCTTAATATTTACAGATTCTAAATATATAAAATGCGCTACTGACCTTTAATAGGAAGAACAGTGCATCAATCATTGCTACACTGGGCTCAGCACTGCAGAAACTGCACAAACTGAACATTTTGGGGAAGGGTTGGAAACCATCTATTCCCTCCCCTTTAATTTCAGGATAGTGCTGTAAATATTAACTACACTCTACATTGTAGGGGCAGCCCAGGACAAAATACCAAATCTTACCTAGTGTTCCTTTAATTTCATTTTGAATAAGCATTTTAAATGTTTTCATTGGAGACCAGGAAAAGTATTACTTATTCTCCTGGTTCAATAGGAAGCCTGTCTTGCCTATTACAGTTGTTTTTGTTAAAAGCTCTGAAAACTCTTCAGTGTGTACAGCAGTTCTTTAAGTACTGACCTACACCAATTCATTACTGGTCACTTCTACTTCTGAATACAAAAATGCTTCTCACAAGATATCTTCTGGGTTGTGAATGTTTCTCAATAATACAGTGGGGACCCTTAAATTGTGGTATGGTACTGTTGTTGGGGTTTTATATTACAGTTGTCAGCCAGCCAAAATAATGAGAGGGTAGATCATAGGCTGCAGTACGTTTGGCCATACAACATTAGAGATTCTAATGAACTGGCCTGAGAGTGTTGTATGCAATATGAAACAAAACAGGAGAATTAAGTGAACATTGATCTTTCATTAGCATCCTACAGACAAAATACTCATAACACTGAAAAATTCCAAATGCATAGTTTACAGTCCAAATTGTTTAAAATTTCTCAGGGTGGAGTTCCATCTCTTTCTTAATTCTGTTCTCCACTAACAGGGTTAGTCTTGAGTCTGTCATGGGCAGGTTATAACTCACAAAAACCTGCTTCTCTGTCTTCTTTGCTACAAGTTGAGAAAGAGGAATATAGTTAGGCACACACATTATGTCCAGATAATCTTAACAATGGAAAACCTATGATTTTGAATCTTGTCTTTGTTGTGGCTGTGCAGAAAGAAAAAAAAACAATAAAATCCTCTTAATTAGTACAAATAAACAAAGGACTATACTACAGTAAAACAATTTTTATTTTTAAACAATTAATAAATTTACTAAAAACTGTAAATGTTTTATTTCTCCGTGAAGCTTACTTGCCACTGCATGGATTTGTGCTGTTCCACTATCATCACCCCGCTGGTATTGTGTAAATAAGAATAAATTTGATCCAGTCCTGTATAAATCTAGTCTTAAATATAACTCATATTTTGTAAATTGATGCTGTTGCCTAAGTTGAGCATTTTAGAAAGTCATCTTAAGAGAAATAGTTCCTTTAAAGAGCATTCCATTTATAAAAAGCTTACCAAATTTTGAAGAAAAATATATACTACTTACGTTGTTGCCAATACTAAAAGGTACCCATAGTTGTATTTTAAAAAAAAGTGGCATCATGACATTTCTAAGTAGTGTTTATATTGATACCACTGTCAGGTAATTTTGAAACAAATAGGTTTTTGTTTCCCTGCTGTATTGTACAGTAGTCAAACAATTCTCAAATGATTGTGTGGTGGACACTTACTCAGTCTTTGAGCCAAAGAGTTAGGTGTTGTATCTGAAGAATCTCCCAGGACCAATGTAGACAATGGCATGGAGTCCTAGCAGAACAAAACAAAATTACCAGTCAACTGAGATTGTATTACAAGCACCATACTGTGTAGAAACAAGATAATCTGAACAAATAAATATTTTCTCCAGGTCTTGCTGCGTTCAAATCGTTTTAATTTCACTTGCCCACATGACAGCCCTTGTACAGGTTAACGCTTAAACTGAGGTAGCGCTAATAAAGCTAGCCACCTCCGACTTTCCCAACCGACGCTGACGTAAAGCTACCTCGGAATTCGTTGAGGATATTTGAAGACTTACAAATTTGCTGATCAATGAAACCGCCAGGTTTGATAACACCGGACTCGTACCGACCCACAAGAAAAAGCCCCCGCTCAGTTTCATCACATGGAAATGCACAACTTGCTCCAGGAGCTTCTCCGAGAAGTCATGAACAGTGATGGCCTCCACAGCCGACTGACCGCTGCAGTGTCCGTTCTCCATGTTACAGTATAAATGATAAAAACACAAACTGTTTATTTCATGCTGCCCACACGAGAACACGAATCTGTGGAAGCGAGTCTACTTCACTCAAACTCGAGGTCTTCATCGATGATTTAGGTTTACAGCGCCATCTTCTGTCTGGGAGGAGGGAAAGGGGTTAAAAATAATATTTGATGCATAGACGGTAGCCATTTTATTTCTTAGTATTTGTCATTCTATCTACATTTTAATTCTTTGACTTTTGACACTACCTACCTATTGTATTTATTAATATGTTTATTTTACTATCGTCTGTATTATTATTTTCTTCTGTGTCTATTTCCTTTGAAATTGCTTTATTTCTACAGTCATAAGGAGGTAAAAGGTGTGTTTTACAGGTTCAGCAATCAACAGCAGAGGAAGAGTAGTTGATATTAGAGTAATGGAGCATAAAGTCATTCACATGGATCTAAAATATGAATCATTCTTTTTTTAGAAGTTCCAAAATTGCATAAATATGATGTATATTATAATTCATGCACATTTCACGTGACCCTGTCTAATAAAGACCACAAGACTTCCTTAGACCCTGAAAATACTGAATTTACATTCACAGTCATAACCTTTACAATGATTTCAATATGAAATACAAAGTATATTGTGTTAAATTTTTTAGTTATTTATAAGTCAAATGTTTATGGCCAGTATAAACAATAAATGCACTGTGAATGAGACATGAGACATGGAGAAAAGTGATGTGAAGCTCTTGAAATTTGATGCTGAGGCCAGACTTTTAAAGCAACTTAATGGCAAAATCTGTAATATTAATAATTCAGCATTATTATTATTCGTTCATTGTCTGTAACCGCTTATTCAGTTCAGGGTCACAGTGGATCCGGAGTCTACCCAGAATCATTGGGCGCAAGGCAGGAACAGTCCTAGAACAGGGCACCAGTCCTTCACACACTCACACCTATGGACACTTTTAAGTCACTAATCCACCAATGTGTGTTTTTGGACCGTGGGAGGAAACCAGAGCACCCCACGCTGACACAGGGAGAACACACCAAACTCCTCACAGACAGTCACCTGGAGCGGGAATCAAACCCACAACCTCCAGGTCCCTGGAGCTGTGTGACACTACCTGCTGCGCCACCGTGCCGCCCCTTATTATTATTAATATTATTTTATTAGAAGTATTAATTGTGTCAGTGAATGTGTGAGTGTGTGTTGCCCTGTGCTGGACTGGCACTCTGTCCACTGGATATGCGGTTGAATGGATGACTGAATACATTTTTCTGTTATAGAACTATATCAAGACACAATAATATAAAATATAACATGACTTCATCATCATCATTATCATCATCATCATCATCATTTTATAGCCTTAATTTGTAATATTGGTATAGGACCAGGTTTCCTTGATTACAGTTAGCTTACCTTTGCTATTAAGACTGTGGTGTTGCAGTCTTAACAGAAAAGTTATAAATAAATCCTGCAAACAGCCACTGATGAAATGCAAATGGACTTCAAGGGATTTATAATTAAGGAACTGAAAGGTAAATCAACACATACTCTAAACAAGATAGTTGTTAACTTCCAAGTGAAATTTTTCTTTGTCAGTGTTACCTTAGAGTTATAATAATATAAGTTCTTTGCTATTTGCACTGTACAATATACTGTTATAATACCTGCAAGATGGTGTATTGATGATGTCACAGCCAAAAATCCCCCATGGCATAAATCACACAAAAATGAATTCTGTCCATGCTTAGAGGTATATTAGCCATAGCACTAACAAGTCAATAGTAAGTAAGTAACATGTTTCTAGATTGTCATATACTGCTGGATCATGGTTTATGTGCACATAAAGAAAACTGGCATCAGTGTATGTTTATATGGACAAAGCTCTTTGACCTATAGTTGCTTCACCAAAATTCTCTACTTCAGATTTTGGAGGAGTGAGAGATCTTATTGAAGCTGGAAAGCTGCTGGAATACTGTGCCCTGATTAAGTCCAATAATTGTCAAGTGTCCTTACTCCACGATAAAATGACTGCTTGGGGCGATAGATAAACTTTGCCTTGTAGCAACACAAATAAAAAAAGAAGCTCCCTTTTCTCAATATATATATATATATATATATATATATATATATATATATATATATATATATATATCCCCTCCCCCATCAGCCGGGCAGGCGCCCTCTATTTACCAGCCACCGCTAGAAAATTCACACAATAGGGCAGCACCAGTACATTTCAGTTGATGTCTCTGAAGTGTGTTCAGTCAATAGTGAATATTCAGTTTGCAGGGGCCACTATAGAAGCTGATAAAAGGCTTTCACTTCCTTTCAACTGGCTAAGGCCCTAATGTGGTAACACACTGGACTGCACTTAGTTTCAACAAGGTGCAGCCTCCTCGATGTGTCATCTGGACCTCTCAGTCATGCGGCAGTCACATCTGCAACTGGAAATACTTTGACATGTTGCATATTGATCTACTTTCTAGTTGTTACCCACTCTGTCAGTTATATTTTCAAGTCACAGTGACTTCAGTCTTTTGTTTTATTTCATGATCATACAAATATGTGTAGAATCATTGTAAAAATGTAGGAATATCCCAATTGTCTGTAGTGTATGTTTAAACCTCATTGAAAATGTACAACGTGCATGATACAACTACAGAAAGATTAGTCAGAAAAGATACAGCCAGATTACTCAAGTAGTTACTAAAGAATGACATTCACTACGTTTATGCATGTGTGTGTGTGTGTGTGTGTGTGTGTGTGTGTGTGTGTGTGTGTGTGTGTGTGTGTGTGTGTTTGTGTGTGCAGGGGCACCCACAGGTGGGGTGATCTGCGGGGGTGTCCCTGATGATTTCTCTGGCTCGCTCAGTCTCCCTTGAGATTTATCATTCAGAGGGTCAGTGGAAGGTTTAAGTCAGCGGAACATGTGTTTCTGAGAGAGATTGAGCAGAGAATGAGAGAATAAGAGAGAAAGAAGGCGGCATGTCTAATGTATATGATGCGGCTGGGGATTTAGGGGATTTTCAAAAATATCTGTCTTTTTCAGTAAACGTAAAATTACTTCAAATAATATTTGGCCCAAAACATCAGATGTGTGCAGTAATTACTGTTATAATTACTGGCATAATTACTGTTCAATATTTGCTGTAATAATTCTGTAGTTCCCATCTATGCAGCATACGTCTTTCGGATTAAGTTAAAAGGACAATGCAGTACAAAATGAGACACGTATTTATTTAAATTTAATTCAAAATTAGTATATATATGTTTTACATTTTATTCAACACCAGAACAAACCAGACACATTTTTAGACATATATTTAAACAGAAATTCACAATTAAACCTAATCAGATCTATCTTTTTTAGTATTTAATGCATCAACACTTTGACTTAATATGGCTTTCAGTTTTCAAGGGGATCTGTATTTTTAATGAACTATATTTTTTCTTTTTTTGTCTTTTCATTTTCATCAGTAATATCTTGATAGCTACACATCCTTTCAGCACCGAGTTGTCTTCTGACAATGCAAAAATAGATGGAAACCACTTTTAAAAAATATATTCTTTCCCCAGATATGAGGATTTAAGTAATGTATCTGATAGTGGAAGCTTTGGTGCTCCAGTTGTTAACCTTTGAATTTCTACTCCTTATTTAAGCAGATTCTCTCATATTTTAAATGTGCTAAAATAATCCTAAAAATAAATAACATGTACCTAATGACTGTTTTGACAGTCTATATTTTATTTTATTAAGCTGATTCAGAGCTACCTAAACCTTACAGTGCACTTTCATGGGTGTGACTCCACAGCTATGACTCCTCTTCTACAGTGCTGTAAGAATGTAACCTTCACAAGGAACAAACAAACAAATAAACATATAAAAGAAGTGTGAGATTTGGTGATATCATATTCCTACTATTGATACAGCAGTCAGACATGCATCGTTATTCTGATTATACTTATCCAGGCTTCCTTTATATATTCAGCCAATCCACCTCTTTAATATATTACATATTATATAAATTAAATAAAATTATTTGTTAATTATATAATTTCTGAAAGGTAGATTTATTTATCCTCTTATTTCTTTTATATTTATTAGAATATACCATGCTAGAGTGTGTTCAAGTGTTGTTTAGTTTATAGCTGTGAAAACACATATATATATATATAAAGATATATATAAATAACATTAATTGAATAGAGAGATGTATGAAGGGACAAACTATATTTTAGAGATTCATTCTAAATAAGTAACTTTAGGTCTCTGCTTTACAAGTTCTATGTATATCATGCTATATATATATTAGTGTACCTACAATATAGGTCTGTGTTATGTACAGTACTATTTTAATATGTTTAAATTGATCATCTTACATTTCTAAAAGAATAATTATAATATTTACTTTAATAATAATCATTTTTAAATAAGGCCCAGACAAACAGCTTTAGATCATGTTGCAAACATCTGCCCAAGGTACAAGGCCTCTGGCTTCCTCTCATGCACCACATTTGATTAGGACATTTACTGTTTCTTGCTTTTGGGACAAGGTGTTGGACACTTTTAGCAACACTGGTTTTCCGGTTTTTCTTTCAGTTCAAATGAAAAAAGGCTGTGTGTGTTTTCTGGTATGTGAGAACAAAAATATGGCAGCAGCTGTTGCTGGATTTTAGGACAGGGGGGTAAAGGGTGTTGTTGCTGAGCAAGAAAAGCTATATTTATTAAAAGGTTTCTGCATATGATAAGATTAGAGCATTTGAGAGGGGACAGTTCTACCTAGAATGACCTTTGTTGTCAGTAGGCCTTTGAATATGGTGTTTGGTGGATTGTTGATGGGTTGTGATGTCTAAATATGCTTTTTATTGCTTTGAATTGTATGCAGGCCTTTTGGTTGCATCTTCATTCCACATTAATTGCAAGATTATTTCCAGCCAGCTGTAGAAAAACAGCATAGCTGGGTTTGTGGACACTGTTAGGCTCTTCAGGCTTTAAAATACTTCTAAATCGAGGCAATCTGCATAGACTGAATAGATTTAGTAAGTTAGTCTGTGTACTATATCAACACACTTTTATACACTTTGATATTATTGCTGGCCATTTAGTCCAATGTCACCCATCTTCTATTTTATACCATTTACTACTTTATTAAATTGCTTTCTGTAACTATTAACTTATTTTGTTTTGCAATTTGCATGGCCATAATCATAGCCACAGTGTTGTTTTGAAACCTCATCTATTTCAAGAGAGAAATCTCACAACTGAAATTTCAACATGAAAGGTTGACTTTCTTCTCCCTGTTTTCAGAGACGAATGGAAAGTGTGAAAAATCTCACTAGACAATGACTTTTCACCTCAAATTATGCAAGATGAGAACATTACTGTCTGTGTGTGTATGTGTGTGAGGATGGTTATAAATTGAGAATGACTGTGGGAGAGTGTTAGGAGCATTTATTAGATTTAAAAAAAATAACATTCTTGATTTTAATATGTTTTTTTTTTACTTTGGAAAGTTGAGATCAAATATTTACAGCTTGAAGTTTTAGAGAATTTGGATTTTTCTAGTTTCATAATGAGAGGAAGATCAGTTAGACAGGGAGGGAGGTGAAGAAAGGAAGTAGTGCATAGCAACCTCCAAAAGTAGTGGTGTCAGCAACTCAATATTTGAGCACGTTTCAGTTTCTGTGAAAAGCAAATATCAAAAGAGTTCAAAAGAGAAGAGAATTGAATATTTGGTTCAAGAAAAATTTTGTTTCAAAAAGAACCTAAAATTCTAGGACACTTGAAATGAAAGATCAAAGACATATCTGTGCACTCTGCTGCATCTAGATTTTAATCTTTGAAGAATATGAATAATGTCATTATGATGCAATCAAAAATATAGTGATTTTATTTACTCTAATATAATGAAGTGAACAAATACTCATCCACACTTTCCTTTTAAATGAATTTCAAAATTTCATATTTTGTCTGTCAGTTATTCTTTATTTATTATTTGATTGGATGGATTTATGTTTAGCCTGTACGAGCCTGCTTTTGTTGCACCACAATATGAAACAAACATTCAGAGTTAGAGAGAATTTAAACACAGAAAGAGTACAGTAAAAATACACTTATTTCTAGGCTTTAGAGTAAAATAATGTTCTAATTTGTTTAAAAATGGCTGCCTTTCAAAGTTGTTGGTAAAACAAATGGCACCATTCTATATAACCTGTACTGGGGCACACACAAAATTTAGAGGGGCACAGCAGTACCTTCTTCTGTTGGCCAATCAGTCGTAGGGGCACAAATATGCATCTGATAACAAGCCTGTTAAACATTCACGATTTAACAGTAATGTGGGTGTTGCTTTGCCATGCATAAGAAATAGAAAACAAATTAACACTAAAAACTTTCTATTAATTTAATTCATTTTGTATTATGTATTAAGTTTAAATCTTGAAACAGTATAAATCTCATTTTTGCAGCATTGCCCAAAACTACATCCACATTTCATTTCTTGCTCCAACATGGGGTTCACTGAAAACATGAGGGAATTGTGTAATTAGCTTCATGAGACGTTGTGCTGAGTGGTGTATGCTCTTTCCATTATTTTCTCTGGGATTGTCAGAAGACTTTAGTGGTGTAAAATATGTTTTTGGGATGTTATACTGTTATAAGTGGCTAAACAAAATATATTATTATTAGCTATCATTACCTCATCTTTTTTTGTAGCTGACTCTATTACTTTATGGAAAAAAAGAAAATGACAAAGTAAAACTGGCTTTTACTGCAAGCATTAGCTTCTCTAGCTATTGGAAAGACACTGGGGCACGATGGGAAATGTAGTTCCTGTAGTGGATTTGCATGACATGTCCTGTACTTCTGCTCAGCAATCCTTGATAAAACTGACATTATACAGCCATGATTTAGTGGGGCACAACAACATTTTATTAAATTTTATAAAATGCTATAAAATTGTGTATAATCTCGCCCCTGCCAGACAACTCATAAGCATGCTGGTAACAGCTTTGTTTGTGAAATTATCTGTTATATAACTTCCATACATTTTGCTGAATGATCGCTGAATTACAAACATCTACCTTGTTTCTACACTCATTGTTAATTTTATCAGCTCCACTGATCATACAGGAGCAATTTTTTTTTCTGGAATTACCGCTGGTAGTCCACCTGTTTATCTGCAATACTTTATTTTATGCCAATTTTACTCTTTTTTCAATGGTCAGGACCTCCACAGGACCACCATTATGTAGGTATGATTTGGGTAATGGTGGGTGGTGAATGAGGCACAGCAGTGTGACTTGAGTTTGTTTCCATTCAAAGTCCACTCTGTTAGACACACCTACCTCATAGAGAGACATTAGCTCATCTATTGCTGCACAGTTTGTGTTGGTCATCTTTTAATCCTTCATCAGTGGACAGTGGCTGGATATTTTTTGGTTGGTGGACTATTATCAGTCCAACTCTGACACTGATTGGTCTGGCCCACTCATCCCAGCACAACACACACTAAAACACCACCACTATGTCAGTGGTGAGAATGATCCACCGCCCAAGTCATAGCTTCTCTGTGGTGGTCCTGTGGGGTCCTGACCATTGAAGAAAGGGGTGAAATGGAGATAAGAATGTATGCAGAGAAAAAGCTGGACTACACACTGTGATTTTATTGTGTACTGCTGATAAAATGAACAGTGAGTGTAGACACAAGGTTGGTGTTCCTCTTGCTCGTCAGACTGGGATAGGCATCAAAGGATCACCTAAGATAGCAGCTTCAAAAGTCCTCTACTTTTACCCAGACAAGAGGATGGTGTTATCCTCCTCCCAAATCACCCATCTGGACCTTTCTGCTAATAACATTTAAACTGGTAAAAAAAACCTTAACAACAACTGAAGGTTTTTTAAAAAACCTTTAAAAGGGTCTTCACACTCACGTACCTCTTAAAAATATGGTTCTTCTATGGCATTGCTCAAAGAAAGCACCTTGTAGCACCTTTATTTTTAAGAGTAACTCTAAAAATAACTCTTCAGGCCAGCTGTCCTAACACAGAAAGGGAAGGGGACCATTGCATCAGCTGGCAAATCCCCCTTGCTGAGCATGAGTGCAGGCGCCCACCTTGCTGCATGGGGCCAAGGTCTGGCGCACTTGTACAGTTTACTTCTGGGGCTTAGGAACAGTTACACAAAGAATCAGTGTCAGATTCAGTTCAAGCTGGGAAAAACACCTTGCATGAGTATTGGTGCAGTTGTGAATGGGTCAGAAAAATGCATTTTTCTCAAAGAAAAACCCACCTTGTACGACGGAAATTACTCTTGTGTGCATAGCACTTCCTCAGAAAACACCAAAGCATGGAGTCAGAGCTCATCTCAGAAGGTCAATAAGAAAGTGGACCATGTGCTTTGGTCAGATAGCTCAAGTTCAACTTGTTTTTTTGAAAAACAGATGTCAAATTCTCTGTGCAAAACACATAAATGCCATCCAGATAAGTAAGGGCAAAAGCCAACATCTGTTAAGGTATGGGGGTGCATCATTGCCCATGGCATGGATGACTTGCATATATGTGCCAGTACCATTTATGTGGAGGCATTTATAGGCATTTTAGAAAGAGAGAGTCTATGATTTCAACAAGACAATACCAGGCCTCATTCTGCATGTGCTACAAGAGTGAAGCTATGTAGACACAAAATGCATCGGCTTGTTTTCAGACTAGATCTGACTCTTAAGGCGCATCATAAAATGGAGAATCATACAGTAAAGACCATGGACTGTTGAGCAGCTGGAGTCCACTTGGAAGACAGCAACACATTTTATTGATTAAAAATTTTAATGAAAATGAAAGGTAATGTGAAACAGTGGTAACCATATAGATGTCTCAATTTTGGAGTGTGATGCAGACATCACATTTTTAATTAGATTATATTTACAATATATAATCAAGTTAGTCAGAAGGGAACATTTGGTTTATTAGAAGAATTTACAAAATGTCAACTGTTTGCAATAAACCAATCAAATAAGAACAATTTAAATAGCTCAGCATGACTAATGTAACAAGTGTTTTCTCTGAATTCAACACAAAATGCCACTTTTAATGACTACTGCAGTCTCAGAATGATTCGACCCCTTTATTTCTATAGTACTTAATAGAGCCCCAATTAGTAGAGCCCCATGACCTGCTGCCTACCTAATGTCCAGTTAGAAACCTGCTTCTGAGCGTGTTCATGAGGAATCTTCGCATATTTTTCATTTACAGCAGCCTCCAGTTTATAATATTCTTGGGTTTGTGAACTGCAACCACCTTTTTCAAATCCCACTTGTTTATTTGCAACAGGGAAACTTTATCATGAACCAATTAACCCCTTTATTTTTCCCCATTGTCTGGCTTTCTTTCTCCTGTCTCTCTCATGCTTGAAGACATCCTTTAAAGGATGCTGTTTCATCCCAAATAAAGTCCGCACCTGCTTTTACCCTCCCACAGAAACACTGACCACTACCTCCTTCCTCATACTCATATATCGCTAATATTTTACTTTCATGTTACCATCATCAGTTCACTTTTACTTCTGTTTTGTTATCTGTTGTGCGCTCCAGTATCAACCCGAGGAGGATGGATTCCCCCGTATGAGTCTTGGTTTCTTCCAAGGCTTCTTCCTCGTGTGCTGAGGGAGTTTTTCCTTGCCACTATTGCCCTAGGCTTGCTCATAGGAGGCTTGGACCTGAATCTTTGTAAAGCTGCTTTGTGACGACTTTCTTTTGTGAAAGGTGCTATATAAACAAAATTTGATTGATTGATTGATTGATTGATTGATAGGGGGTGGCACGGTGGCGCAGCAGGTAGTGTCGCAGTCACACAGCTCCAGGGGCCTGGAGGTTGTGGGTTCGAATCCCGCTCCGAGTGACTGTCTGTGAGGAGTTGGTGTGTTCTCCCCGTGTCCGTGTGGGTTTCCTCCGGGTGCTCCGGTTTCCTCCCACAGTCCAAAAACACACGTTGGTTGGTGGATTGGTGACTCAAAAGTGTCCGTGAGTGTGTGTGTTGCCCTGTGAAGGACTGGTGCCCCCTCCAGGGTGTATTCCCGCCTTGCGCCCAATGATTCCAGGTAGGCTCTGGACCCACCGCGAGCCTAAACTGGATAAGTGGTTACAGATAATGAATGAATTAAGGATTGATTGATTAACAAAATTTTAAGGGTTACAAGTCAAGTGACTGTGATGGGCATGCCAGAAGCTTCCAAGACTTCTTGTGAAACCCAGCCTTGATTAACTTTTTGGTAAGCTTGTGATCATTGACTTCTTAGAAGGTCCAATAAACCTTCTTAAGCTTTTGCATCCTGATAAAGTCACGATGTATTCTGCTAGGATTTCCAGATACTTAACTATATCCATTTTGGTGTCCAGTATCAGAGAAGGCAAAGCAGTCCAAGAGCTTCACTGAACCACCGCCATGCTTCACTGCAGGCACAAAGTTCGCTTTAGGATATTCTTCTTTCCCGTCTTCCAGCCTGATGGCTGATCTACAGTCCTAAAAATGTTTGTTTCACCACTCCACAGAACAGAATCGCTGCTGCTTATTTATAAGTTTTTGAACATGCTGGAGCAGATTTGTCTTGTTTTTGCATCATTAGTGGTATATATCATAGATTTCAGGTATGGAGACCTCAATGCTTACTGCCAACAAATCTTCCCACATGTCTTTTGCTGTCACTCCAGAAATTTGACCACTCGCCTCCTCAGGAATCTGGTAGCAGTCAATGATAGCATCCTCTTTCTGTAAAAGCCAGTTAGCCTGTGTTGCTCCAACTTTGAACTTGTGAACTATGCTTCCAAACATATCTCTAGAAAGATTCAGTGCCTTATTGTTTTTTTGTATACTATTCCTTCTATTTATTTTTGAACAACTCTCATGATTCTTCAGCCATATTTCTGAAAAACAATAAAACATTAGAGTCAACAAACCTACAACAGTCCAGATATTTGATGGGCTTCATATCAAGCACACCTAATGCAACTTATGAAGCCCTTGATTAATTGCATCAGGAGTGCTAGTGACAAAGCTGGATTTGTAAATGTGTGCTGTTATGTGGGATTCTGTTAAAGGGTCAAATAAATCTGAGAATGCAGTAGTCATTAAAAGTGGCATTGTGTGTTGAATAAGGAGAAACCACTTGTTATATTCATTGTGTTGAGCTATTTAATTTGTTCATGTTTGATTGGTATATTGTAAATAGCTGAATGATTGTAAATAAATCTAATTTGTAATAGGGATCGAACTATTGTGACTGCAACTGTATACATCATTAAAATTTCAGCTCCGTTAATTATATGACTCAATATTCACAATATTTTGCCATATTTTGCTTTGCCTGTTGGGAGGGGGGCACGTCTTCATTAGTCTTTAGTATTGTATTGACTCAGCATGTTTTAGATGTACAACATTAAGATATGAACAGGTGGCTTGGGGGGGGGAGGGTGAAGCTCATTTGAATACCTGACCATCAACCGCAAGATGTACAGATTTCTGGGAAAATGACTCTATGGCAGTAGAGGGAGGGGGGCCAAGGAGACAGCAGTTAAGCTGTGGGCCAGATCAGTGAATAAAATGATTATAAACTGAGCCTACATTTGCAAAAAGACAACAAATTAACTAGTCATTCTCTTTTAAATCACTGTTTCTCAGAGTTGCATTCTTACATTAGAAGAAAGTTTCTGCAGTATTTTCAATTTCCAGTTGAAAATCAATGAATAAAGCCATGGTTCTGTTTTGTATTATAATCTAACATAATATAACATAATTTAATATAATTTATGATATAATAAATCACAAACTCTGCACTCAGAAAACTGGCTGAGTCAGTTAATGAATGTGTGTGTGTGTGTGTGTACCAGGTATATATCACACTTTGGGGACTAAATCCTATTTACACACTCATATTCATTCATTATCTGTAACCGCTTCATCCTGTTCAGGTTTGTAGTGGTGCGCAAGGCAGGAAAGCACCTTAAAGAGCGTGACTGTCCATCACAGAGTCTCACACTCACACAGTCACTCACAACTGTGCACAATTTTGCATAACCAGTGGACTTTCCAACATGTCTTTTTGGATGGTGAAAGAAAACCCACCAAACTCCTCACAGAGAGTCACCCAAAGAAGGGTTTAAACCCACAACCCCGGGACCCTACAGTTATGTGGCAGTGACACCACTATGACACTTCACATTCAAGTTTAACATACAATCATTCAGTTTCAAGACAGAGACATGTTTTAAAATCAAGGGCAGGGGTCAGGTTAGCAGCATTTACGGTTAAGCGTAGGGTAGGTCTCCACGGAATGATTTGAAGTCTATGTAAAGTCCCCACAACACATGTAAACAAGCTGGTGTGTTTATGTGAACGCTAAGAGCTGAGTAACATTCAGGTCCCAGAGGACTAAGCTTGTTCGGGGCTCTGGTCTAGTCATTTCTAAACGAATGTTCAGTATGAACCAGCAAATGTGACTGAACCGTAAAAAGGAAAAATGCAGTGTCAGCCTGTCTCTCCGCAGAGCCGTGGGTAATTACAGAGAAAAAAAGAGGAATTGTATTCTAGGTAGTTTTTTTTTTAAATAGCACACTGTAATTAATATTATACATATCAGGATAGTCCATGCATGTGTAGCCTAGAGAACCCCTGAACGTATAAGGCAGGAATACAGACTACACCTTTAAACTGAATAATTGTGTAACACAGTAAACATTTAGCCGTTGATTCAACGTTGAAATAACGTAATGACTGCCGTCTAATCAACGTTCTCTTAAGGTTGAAAATGAAAGTTGAAAAGACGTCCAAACACAGACATTAAAAAGACGACTATTAGACGTATTTCGGACGTCCATTGACGTTATTAATTGGTCCCGAAATAAATTACTTGTATAAAACGCGTTTTGGACGTCCACTGACGTTATCGATTGGTCACCACTTAACTAACTTATTAAGATGGAATTTGGACGTCCATTGACGTTTAAAATATGTTCTTGACGGACAGACTACTTTTAGACCTATTTTGAACGTCCAGGGACGTTCCTTGTTTACTGGGATGACCCTTCAAGAAGCCAGAAAGTGGAGTGCTTATTTTCTTAGTGAAGAATTTTACAAAACATACCACATGATTAAAGTGACCGGGTCAATATGTATTTATTTATTATACACATTATATAATTTAAAGTTATTAAGAAAGCAATTGACTCTTTTTCGTCCTTGTGAGTTGTTGAATGGAAGTTTGACACAGGACAAATGCACATTTTTATCTAAACTGCAAAATACATGCAGGTGTATGCGCGTCTCTCTGTGTGTGTGTGCGTGTGTGCGTGTGAGATGAACTTTCGTGGAACCCCTGGTACACACATCTGGCCGTAGCCTGCGCGCGCCTATGACGCTGCACCTCACACGCAAATAATCAGGAAAGTTGTGGGTGAAATTAGAACGAGATGAGTTTCAAATGTCAAAATATCTGCCGGAGTGAGGTGAGGACATAAATCTTCTTTAAATAATGATTATACATATGTTTTAATATTAATATTTATTGACATTATTAATTGATATTATTATTATTATTATTATTATTATTATTATTATACACGTTCTTGAGAAAATTTTTTTTTGCCACAAAGTGTTTTTTGAAGATGCTATTGATTTGTCAGTGTGTAAAATGAGGGTTCATCTAAAGAAATGTGATGAAGGTTCTGTGTGGAACCAAAAATGGTTCTTCTGTAGCACAGTTACAAGAATATTTTAGCAAAAATTTTTAAAAGCGTAAAGCCTATAATAACATTAACACGTTACTACTAGAAGCCATTTAGCCTATAAATATTTTATTATAACTAGACCTTTTTTTACTTGTAATATATCCCTGTTTATTAAACAACTACAGCAATGTAATTATTAATAAATAAATAAATAAATACCAGCACAACTTTTATTTACTTCATGAGGAGCTGAACAAATACATTTTGCAACATGTTGTTATTTGATTTTTACTGATGAATATTCATTGTCGCTCTTTGTGAATCAGTCAGTGATGTCTGGTCTGTGCGGGAACGGGAAGCTGCGGCAGTGGCTGATAGAGCAGGTGAACAGCGGGAAGTATCCAGGGCTTGTGTGGGAGAACAGCGACAAAACCGTGTTTCGCATTCCGTGGAAACACGCGGGGAAGCAGGACTACAACCGAGACGAGGACGCGGCGCTCTTTAAGGTCAGTTTAAACCTTGAGGAGTTAACTGGAAAAGAAAGCGACTAGAAATGAATGAGGAGAAATAGGTGGAAATGTGGAGAAAATTACAGGAGTGTCCTCTCTCGCGCGCAGGCCTGGGCTCTATTCAAGGGGAAGTATCGCGAGGGCATTGATAAACCTGATCCACCCACGTGGAAGACGCGCCTCCGCTGCGCGCTCAACAAGAGCAACGACTTCGAGGAGCTCGTGGACAGGAGTCAGCTGGACACTTCAGACCCGTATAAAGTTTACCGGGTCATTCCGGAGGGCACTAAGAGAGGTGGGTCCCTTCATATCACTGCGGCTCTATCACGAGAGCTTTACATATTTAAACATTTTCATATTCTTTATATATACTTTTATACATTATTTATGCTTTGGTTGTATATTTTGTTGTGAACTTCTCAAGCTGGCTTCGGATTCACCAGCTTCATTTTCAAACACACACATACACACACACTCACAAAAAAAAAAAAAAAAGCCCAATTCTCTGAGGATTCCTCAAATTAATATTTTAAAACATTTTTAGTTGTTTGATGAAGTTCCTAATTCTTGTCTCATCTTTTCTTTTTTTTGTATTTTGTTTTACAAATTTTGAGCTTCCCTAAAGTTAAAGCAAGTTAACATCCCAGTAAACAAGGAACGTCCCTGGATGTTCAAAATAGGTCTAAAAGTAGTCTGTCCGTCAAGGACATATTTTAAACGTCAATGGACGTCCAAATTCCATCTTTATAAGTTAGTTAAGTGGTGACCAATCGATAACGTCAGTGGACGTCCAAAATGCGTTTTATACAAGTAATTTATTTCGGGACCAATTAATAACGTCAACGGACGTCCAAAATACGTCTAATAGTCGTCTTTTTAATGTCTGTGTTTGGACGTCTTTTCAACTTTCATTTTCAACCTTAAGAGAACGTTGATTAGACGGCAGTCATTACGTTATTTCAACGTTGAATCAACGGCTAAATGTTTACTGGGATTCAAGAAAGTAAAGTTTCTTAAGGTAACAATAACCCAAAGTATCACTGTGTAAGGATTGGCAACTCAAAAGTGTCCGTAGGTGTGAGTGTGTGAGTGAATGTGAGTGTGTGTGTTGCCCTGTGAAGGACTGGCGCCCCCTCCAGGGTGTATTCCTGCCTTGCGCCTAATGATTCCAGGTAGGCTCTGGACCCACCGCGACCCTGAACTGGATAAGGGTTACAGATAATGGATGGATGGATGGATCACTGTGTAATATTTTACCTTAAAAAATACAGCTTTAAAGCTGTTGTGATGCTTCACTAACCTGTAATAGGGAGAATAGAGACTCTGACAAGGCTACTCTGGGCTCATCACTGCAGAAACTGTACTATATAACATTTGGAAGAGGGTATGACACTCACCCCCCATTCATTTCAGTACAGTGCTGTAAAAATGAATTATAATAGGAGCAGCCCAATTCCTAATGGTTCCCTAGTGCCCCTTTAAAACAATACTACTGCACATGTGTGGTGTGGTGGCACTGGATGTAGTTTAGATGCTACAGAGGTCAGTGTTCTTGAAGTTCTGGGTTTAATCCTTGCCTCAAATTGCTGTCTGTGAGGAATGATCCCCAGTGATTACCAGTTGACTCCGGACCAGTATGACCCTGACCAGTTACGTAATTAATATATATATATATATATACATAAATGAATATTGATGAAGGAGATTATTTATTATACATGCTTTTATTCCTATTGCAACTCACATTAGATGAAGAATCTAATTGCTTTAAAGTCACTAATGAATGAACTAGCTGATGTGCCAGCCCCCCATGGGAGTGGCCCTGTTTGAAATAGGTTTTGTACAGAATTTCTGACACTTTCAGGCCACTAGGTGTCAGTTAAATCTGTATCATAAGGTGAAGAAGAATAATGTGAGAAAAAGGTTGCTTCTTCAAATATAGAATTTTTAGCAAATATTTTTAAAAATGTATATTTATTCCATATGGACTTAAACTTGATGTTTAGAAATTCATCTTCAACCTAAAATACTTCATGGTTTTGCTCATGTCCTCAGGATCAAAGCCTTATGAGAATACCTCGACACTCACAAGCCCTCACAACCTCCCAGTGTGTCCACCCTACACACCTCTGCAAAGCCAGGTACTTTTTTTATACTTAACACATTTCCATATACAGTACTGGAGATAAAACCAAATAAGACAGAAATATAGGATGATGTAGGAGATAGTAGAAAGAATGTCTTATCCATCTAGCTGACAGCTGTCTTTGTGCATGGGCACCTTAATCTCTTACGTAGCTGCTACGCAGCACCTTATTTCATTTAATACATTTCTGTGTAGATTATGCTGTGCACAGCTGAGAGTCTACAGTGGGTGATGAGTTCACCTGTTGTATGAGTATGAGGTGTGGATTCAAAGTTTAGAATATATAGCACATATAAATCCACATGGAATGGATAAGAATATATTTAAATCATACTAGCAAGGTATACGATACACTTAAGAAGTAATTTAATTTAGTTTTGTAATTTAATTTTTTAATCATAATAAGAGTGTGTGAGTTGCTTGAGAACTTTTTTTTTTATAAATAAATTAGTGTTCGTAATTAAAATGTATTTAATGACTTATTTTGTGATGATATTATAGTAATAGGTAGAGTCTTAGGGGTAATTTCCCAGACAGCGATTAAGCCTGGTCCTGGACTATATCAATTTCCAATGGAAATTCACAATTCAAAATGCTATGTAGTCCAGGACTTGATTTAAGCCCTGGCCTTTAGGTTTATGCTCTGATAGGGTTAATCTATTCCTTATCTCCATTCAATACATTTGGGATGAGTTGGAGTGATATTTGTGATCCAGAACTAATCAGCCAGCATTGTTTGAGTCCTTACAGAAATATTCCAAATTCTAGTGTAACGCCATTGTATATGCTTCAAAATTCTGAAATTAATTTGGTTTTAATAGACATTTCTGAAGCAAAATAGAAGTCCATTTTTCAAATTAAAACCTCAGAACTCCAAAAAATAAATTCTGTTACTTCTTTGAAGGATAGTCATATTATTACATTTTATACAAATATATGCCGGTCTGAGGCAGTGTGCTTTTGTCACAGGTGTGTAACTTCCTGTCTCCTGCGGAAAGAGGCTGGAGAGACTTCCTGCCAGAGCAGACCCATGTTACAGACAGCTGTCCTTACAACCAGAACTCCTATACTCCACACTGGGAAAACGGTACTGACTTTTAACCTCACTTGCCGGATAGATCTTTATTAAAAATGATCAATGGGTAAATCTGTGATAGTAGGGCATTATAAAGTAGGGTAAAGAAAATATAACCAAATGAAAACATATTAAAATAGCACACCTAACAAATAAATATTACAGATAATTTAGGAATCTAAAATAAGAGTAAGAGTAATAAGAAGAAAAATATGAATTAGAAATTATTAATAAAAAAAATAATTGTTATGAGTAAATAGTAAAAATGTTGAAAAGTAGTAAGTAGGTTTAAAAAATTGTAAAAAAAAAAAAAATTATATATATATATATAAAATCAACCAAGAAAATAACTAAAGTAAGAAAAAAAAACAGTTGAATCAGTTGAGTAGAGGTGGTTAGAGATTAAAAGTATAAAAAGACAGTGATGTTTGGGACTTTTCATCATAGTCTTATCAAATAATGGCTAATAAAGTGAAGAGGTCTTATCCGGACAGCAGTGTCAGCATTTTATTAATGTGTAATGTTGGTGTAGGTTACCAAATCAGTGGGCCCTTCTACGGCTGCAATGCTTTGGACTCTTCTCCACTGCCGTTTAACTTACCTTTCTCAGGTAAACAAACACCAACACACACACACGCCACATTTCCATCTGAATGTTTATGTGCAACTTTTGATTTTGAATCAGAGCGAATAAGATTTTACATTCATAATCTTCTGCATAGCTTTTTTATTTTCTCAATGCAGTGTATTTCTAATAAAAACATTTCCAGTTTTTAATAGGTTAGGTCAATACATTCATTCATTTATTGTCTGTAACTGCTTCAGTTCAGGGTCGTGGTGGGTCCGGAGCCCACCTGGAACCACTGGACGCAAGGCAGGATCACACCCTGTAGGGGGCGCCGGTCCTTAACAGGGCGATACACACTCACACCTATTGAAACTTTTGAGTAGGTTAGGTCAATAAAACACTTTAAAACAGTGCTTGCTTAAGCAGCCATTTTCTCCAAATGATTCTTCAGGTTTATATTGACACATAGTGACCTGGATAAATCTATTTTAAACATAATAATGCTCCACTGTGGGTGACCTGCTCCACGACACATAAAATGTATCATTCAGTGACCACAAAGCTTCATCTTTATCTAATGTGAGTTGCATTTTAAAGAAAAATAAAAATCACATTTATAATAATATTTAAATAATGAATAAACAAATTTATGAATATGGCTAATGTTATGGTAAAAATGGCTGATTTCTCCTTCAAGCTGAGCCTGCTGGAAAAAAGCCACAAATGTGGTTGCCTCCTTATATGCTGACATTGCTACATTTTTAGTTTTTAGTTTACATTTATTTTAGTTCCCATTCACAGACTATCAATCCATCCATGACTGTTAAAGGTCAAGCTTTATTGGGAAAAAGCCCCCCCCTCCCTTATTTATTTATTGTGCATCTTCAAATGCAAGTTTTTGGCATATTCTACATACAAGTATAAGTTTTAAAAATCGCTTAATTTTAGAACACTTCAGTCTTGTGAATGTATTATTTATTGCATTAAAATAACTTTTCAAAAGTTATTACAAGATCAACTTTATAATGTGGGATTAAGAAACATTTTTGTTAGCAAGTTGCAAGAACAGCCAAATAATATCTTTTACTTTTGTATATGAATGCTCTGTTTAGCCCTAGACATAGTCATCGTAAATTATTTGATTCAAGGAACACTATGTAGTATTTTTACCTTAAAATTACAGCTTTAAAATTGTTGCGATGCTTCACTGACCTGTGATAGGGCGAATGGACCCTCTGTCATTGCTAAGCCAAGATAGGGTTAGCCTGAAACTGCATTGTGTAACTTTTGGAGGAGGGTGGGAAACCACCCCCACTTCCATCCCCCTTACTGTAGAATGGAAGATTTCAATAAGAAATAGACTTTTAGTTAATGGAGATATTAAACCACTGTGGTGCAGATGTTGTGGGTTCGAGTCCCGCTCCGGATGACTGTCTGTGAGGAGTTTGGTGTGTTCTCCCTGTGTCCGCGTGGGTTTCCTCCGGGTGCTCCGGTTTCCTCCCACAGTCCAAAAACACACATTGGTAGGTGGACTGGCGACTCAAAAGTGTCCATAGGTGTGTGTTGCCCTGTGAAAGACTGGTGCCCCCTCCAGGGTGTATTCCTGCCTTGCACCCAATGATTCCAGGTAGACTCTGGACCCACCGTGACCCTGAACTGGATAAGCACTTACAGAGAATGAATGAATGAATTTAACATTAATATTAGTGACAATGTGGTGTCATATTAATAAAAACTTAAACACTTTTTCCCCTTAGTCTTTCATAAACGATTGAAGCACCAAATTTCGAATCATCTTAGATTAGGCCGTTATAAATGAAAGCAAAACTGAGGAACCAATCCTGAATTCAGCTGGATATTGTACATTTCATGGCTAAAGGGTTAATTGGATATGGATTGAACCCTGGTTATACACACATTTGGGAGTAATTTAATCCCAACCTGAAAAATGTATACATGTAGACTGCTGGACTCAAATGTGTGCATGAGTCAACTGTGTCAACTCAATTACTGCTGCATTTTATTAAAGTAAAATTGTGTATTTTTTTTTAGACCCCAGGCTGAAAGTGAGCGTATTCAGTGGAGAATCCCTGGTCAGGGATGTGACCGTGTACAGTGCAGAGGGCTGCAGATTGGCTCCCTCTGATGAGAACCACAGTTATGGAGGCCCAACAGGCCCAGAGCTGGTGCCACTTCCACAGTGTGAGGGGAGTGAGCTGGAGCATGGTGTTCTGATATGGTTGGCTCCAGAAGGTCTGTGTGCCCGTCGCCTTTGCAGTGCAAGGGTCTACTGGGAGGGCGCACATGCACCTTACACTGACAAGCCCAACAAACTGGAGAGAGACTACACAAGCAAGCTTCTGGACATTCAGCTGTTCATGGCAGGTGAGAATAGTCAGAAAAAAAATATTCTTCAAAAGCCTTATATCATGGAAACAGATTTTTTTCTTGGTTTATTTAGAGTCAGATGTAATTATGTATATTTCATAATAGGGTCAGATTGTACCTTTCATTCCTCACACTAGAATTGAATATAAATTATTCTTTCTAATTCATCTTCTTGTTTCTAATTTCAAGCATAAACATATTCGAGCAGTTCTCGTACACTGAATGATCACTGGATTAGGAACACCTAGCTTTCTCTGCAAACTTTATTATTCCCATTTCACCCTGCTCTTCAATGGTCAGGACCCCCACGGAGCAGGTATGATTTGGATGGTGGCGGTGTGTTAGTGTGTGATGCACTGCTTCGAGTGGAGGTGACACAGCAGTTTTTCAACTGCTGTCCACTCTTTTAAACACACCTACCTCGTTGGTCATTTTTGTAAATGTAAAGTTGGTGGACTATTGTCAGTCCAGCAGTGATACTAAGGACTATTAAAACTCCAGCAGCACTGCTGTGTCTGATCCATTTGTACCAGCACAATACACAGTAACACATCAACACCATTGTCTGTAACTGCAGCACTGAGACTGATCCACCACCCACGCCATACCGGTTCTGTGGTGGTCCTCTGCGGGTTCTGATCATAGAAGAGCAGGGTGAAAATGGGGATAATAACGTATGCAGAGGAACAGCTGGCCCATAGTCTGTAATAAGTGTAAGAAGTGCTCCTGTATGGTCAATGGAGCTGACAAAATGGACAATGCGTGAAGACAAGGAAGGTGCTCCTAATCCAGTGATCTTTTAGTGTATAATCGGGAAATTCCCCACATTTATTAGGCATTAACAGACTGTATCTGCTAAACTGCATTTTGAACAAAGCACAATGAGATGCAACCACTCAGAACAGAGCTAATGTACATATTAGTGTAAAAAGCACAGTAACAATAATATCATACAAGCTTCTAGTATGAAAAATCACACAAAAGAAACTTGCAAAAGAAAAAAAAAATGATGAGAAGCAAGGATTTAAATTAATTTCAGCGCTCAACAGTTTTTTGCATACATTTCATCCTGACAGTTATACAGTACATAAAACCGCATACACAGATGGCCTATATAGTTTCGTTATATGTAAGTGTATCACACTGTCCACGAATATAAATAAAAATAGAAGCACATTTTACTTAATTTAGTGGAAAAAGTACTACTCATACAACAACCGATCCTTTGTCTGCTAACTAGGTATTATGCAAAATTAAAATCGGACTTTCCAGTGAACGACTGCATCCCCTTCTCTCATGTTCAGGTGGCAATCACCAGATTCCTACAGTACGCAGATGAGAGGAAGAAAAAAAGAGGAAGTGTCTTCTCATATTCATGAACATTTTCTTTCTTTCAGAGCTACAGGCCTGTTATATTCAGGCTCGTCCTCTGCCCCGAACCCAAGTGCTGTTATTTTTTGAGGAGAGCCATAACATCCAGAGGAAACCAATAACAGTGCAAGTATGGCGGCATAAATCAGCATGGACACACATGACACAAATTAGTCTAGTGTTACTTGACTTAAGCCCTACTCTGATGGGATTAATTTTATGTGGGGAGCTGGTGTAATGCCATTTTACCAACAAACGTCAGTAATGGATAAGAAACTTTGGCGAAAGAAACTAAACAAATGGGACTGGCTACTTTTACACATCACTGAGAACAGCACACCAACCAACAATATCCAGCCTGCAATAGTCCTTTCAGTCTTTCAAAATAGATAATGGTCACAAAGATGGCAAAAACATTACTAATCTTTCACACAGTTGATATAATTAATTTTATAAACTGTTTAATGGTAACAAACAGTACGACCCACGTTCAGAACACGTCGGTAGGCTGCTATTGTGCCCAAAACCTACCTACAGCTGCCAGAAACATCTCGCCACTAACTGATACTTTAGTTCATTTTGAGGAATTGAGTGTGGTGCATTGTTCAGCAGCTGAGCTTATCCTCATGTTTGAACTGTAGACCACTAAAAAGATCCTCCATTCTCACGAAAATCTGCAATTCCCGGGAATATGACAGAATATTCACCCACATGTCTATTCACATGAATACAACTTGGGGTTATTTCTACTGCTCGTTTTATAGTACAAGTAAAAGGCTTAGGAATCGTTCCTGAAATAGGAGCTGGCACTATGGAAAAATCTCTGTAATGGTCTATTCGGACGGGATTAAGAGTACAGAGATACTCTAGTATTTACACTCCACCCACGACCACAGTTAAAACTAATGCACCCAAAGAGGGCTTTATTTAAATGCAGTAGCTGAACATATTTAGAACCAAGTAATTCTGTTAAATGGGGGAAGAGAGAAAGTGGGGGGAATCACCAACCAAAATGTATGTTGACATTTCAAGTCATTTTTGAAGTATTTCATCTGGTCCTTTTATAATAAGCAATTTAATTGTTAATAATGCACTAAAATGAATATTCTCTAAAGATGTGATGCCATTTGACTCTCAAGCAAAGATTTTTGGCATAGAGCACAGTGAACCTAAACTTGTGTGACTGCTAAAGTAGCTGGAATCAATATTTATTGAGTTTCTACAAGCATTTGGACATCTTAGGCCATGACTAAATTACCCAGGGAAAGGAAAAAAAAAACACCCACACACAGGGCTAGTGACATTTTCCTAATACTACTTCTTCACTTCTCATACAGGTGGAGCCATTTTTCGCTCACCAGCTGCTCCTCCTCTGCCAGCAAAGCAGCACAAATTACACAAGGGCTCATGAACTCCCACCCCTGCTCTGGGACCAGCTGCCCCCTCAGCAGCACAACTACCCCTCCAACAGTCCGCATCATACCCACTGCAGCACTCTACAGGACTGGCAACTCTCACCCAATTCTTCAGAGCAGGAAACATTCAAGAGGGAGACCGACCCAAACGAATACAGAGCCAGACTCATCTCATAGAATCAGATTTTCTTATTTTAGTAGAAGAATGATATTACAGATATTTTAAAATGTACAAATGTCATTAGCTTTAAGTTTACATTATCATTTCTATTTTGTATTTTTACAAAGCATTTTCCCCAGAACCTCAAAAGTATTAGTATATCTTTTTTTCTTTACATATCAAAAGAGGACGATTTGTCACTGCATCTCACATAAGTCGGGAATGAATTAAACGCAACTTTTGTGGCTTGCTTAATCGTATGCTTTAAAATTACTGAAAGGTGTAGATCAGAAAAAAAAACTAAAAGAAAGATACAAGGCTGTTCTTAGATGACTTAGGCTTGTATTGACCATTTTTGTGATGTAGAGAATAATTGAGTATAATTTTAAGCATTACTTTGGATTTCTACCAACAAATAAAGCTTAAACAACTACAATTTCAAATGATCATGTTGCATCATTACTTTATTTTACTTCAACATAACAATAAATAGAATATACAATGGTGATATTACATATAGTAGGACGTGTGTCAGAATCAAAGAGCTGAACAGAAACACTCCTTGGACCATTTAAAGTGAAATTGTAGACCATTTCCCCTATATATGGGGCTTTTAAACATATAGAGGGCTGTTTAAGATAGGCCAGAAGGAAGTTAGTGCACACATTGCTGTCCAGTAGTGAAATGAACTGACCCGTCGCTATGAAACGGAAGGTTAGTCATATTTAATGAAGGACAGATAGGAATGAAGCACACAGACAAGCTTTGCTAACCATGAAAAAGACATTTTTCTAGGTATGAGAAAAAACACACAACCATGAACCAAGTGAGAAAGACTCTCCCTTTCAACATCCATTTCTTAAAGAGCTGCATCATTTCAAATTTCACACCGAATCCCTCCTTCACATTACCAGTAAAACCAAATGATACAGACTCCACAACATTTCATTCCAAAATGTTAGTTTTCGCTTCCTAACTGCACACAATCAACAGTATTAACATTATAAGAGTCACACCAGGTGATGTAATAGTGCTTCTTACATTCATCTTCCGTAATTCACAGGTATTTAAACAAGTAGTACTCCTTTTTGAGCCTTTGATGTCATATCAATTAAACATAACTTTACTAAAAGGCTAATAAACTAGCCATCGGGCTGCACAATAAATTGTTTCTTAATTGCTATTGCTAAACTGTTCAACTGAATGCTTTGATGTCACTGTTTGCACAATGCAAATTGAGCCTTGGTAGTTTATAAAATGTTTGGTTGAACGTATGAATCCCTTGATTTTCCAAACTTAATACGACAGATCATTTTACTTTAAGTCAAGTTTTTTCTGAGGTGTGTGTGTTTTTGTTCCTTTTTCTTAAATTAGATTTTGAGGCATGCTGTAATAGCCATATGTAGCAATATAATCAGAACCCTTATTTGGCCCACACTGTGCAGCCCTACTAAACATGAACGAGGACCAGAAGCCATATGAGTGGAATAGTTCTAACTGTACTTTGGCTGTCTTTTATACGTCAGAGATCTTTTCATCGTATTCTTTGACACCCTTCCAGAAATATTAGACACCTAGATGCTATATTTCTGTATGAAACATATATGTGGAAGATCTCTAATCCTACCACACTGAAACAGGGAGCAGTGTTAACTGTGGCACAACATAATACTGACATTAATTCCACTAAGTGCTGTCACTTCCTAGTTGCGCATTTACATAAGGCCCTTGAACGAAATCACAAGAACTTACAAAACCAAACGTGAACATAATTCTCACATATAGGGATTATGTTGAACATCGAATAAAAAAAACATTTCATTTCAAAAACATAAAAAAAAGTAAACACACTATAAAACGAATTTTACATGAAAACCGTGTAAATAAAACACTTTGGTCAGAGACAATGGTTTTCTTGCTTCCCTTTTGTCAATGGAATGTGTTTCATATGGATGGCACCCATATTAGCCATTGTCAGAACAAAAGAGCAAAAAACAATTTCCTGCTTCACTGGCCTCTTCTCCCTTCCCTGTAAACATCAGCATTAACCCTGATTGGCTAAACCACAGGATTTCGCCCAAAAGTCATGTATAAATTCGACTTGATCCACAGTATGATACACAAAGCTTCTGCTGTCACATCTTTATAAGTAGTGGTTATATTACTGCAGAGCATGTGTGTACACTATTGCATGCTGGGGTAAGTGTGGGAGGTGTGTGACTTTAAGGCAGTCTGAGTGAGGCACAGACAGAAACCACGCTTCTCTCTTACTATTCCAAGTCTAAACAAGCTCAGACCAACACAAAACAGCAGCTTAGGCCAGGCCTTAATATGTAAAGCAGTCAAATACAGCCTGGTTTAACACAGCAAAACATAAGGTTACTCCCTGGTAAACTTGGACAATTAACAGTTAGGTGTCAGATCTAGTGCTTTTGGGTGAAACCAACCTGGAACAATATAAATCCATACAGCAACCTATATCCAGATAAAGGTGTTACATAGAGCATGTATTGCACTGATTAAATTACATGCCACGAGCTGGATGTAAGCGTTTATATACTTCTCACATTATGTGGATGTATGTGTATATTCATGTGTGTTTGAGCATGAGTGGGGAGCAGCTCACTCAAAGACCCAGACCTCTAGGTTTTGAACAGTAAAGTCCTCCTGTGACGACAACAGTTGGTTGTTGAAGGTGCAGCATTTGGAAGTGGTGCCGTGATACAAATCAGCGTCGAGCCACAAGGCGAGGTGACCCCTAGCAAGACACAGTGGGAGATTAAATGGAACCAAGGTTCCAATTTACCATGTCGATCGACCTAATACGCATTTTATACTTACCCACCACCCCCTATCTGTAGAGAGTCCAAGTTCCCTTTCACAAAATAGGAGTTCTCACCAGTCCATCGAAACACCTTTCAAAATAAACATCTACATTAATATTCAGTAGGCATCAAAAATTACAATGTAATAAAAAGTATTAACATATTTTATTCACTGCATTGACAGTTTTATGAGCCTGGAATCTGCCATTTCTGGCAAAATTATGGAAACATCACACTTGGAGCATTTTCACTCAGCTTTTTATATATATATATATATATATATATATATATATATATATATATATATATATATATATATATATTTTTTTTATTATTATTTATTTATTATTTTTTTTTTTTTTCAAAATGTATATTTAATAGCAAACATTCTGGTTTTGTCAACTACCCAGTTTCCAAAAAAGGCTGGGGTTTAAATAAAAACAGAATGATATAGATTATAGACATCTAAATCATTTAAAACCAAATCATTTTTATTTGAAAAAAGTATAAAGTCAACATAAATATTGAAACCTATGAATTTTGTGCTTTGAAAGATACACTTTGGTTTTGGATTTGATGCCAGAAAAAAAATAATTTGGGAGAGGGACAGCAAAATACTGGTAAAGTTTAATTAGGTTTATTGGCAGCACGTTAGGTATGATTTTGGTGGTGGATCATTCTCAGCGCTGCAGAGACACTAATGTGGTGGTGGTGCATTAGTTTGTGTTGTACTGGTATGAGTGGATCAGTCACAGCAGGCCTGCTAGAGTTTTTAAAGCATGCAAACTTCCAGCCAACAGCATCCTGTGTCCACTGTTGAAGGACTAGAGAACAGCCAACACAAACTGTGCAGCAACAGATGAGCTTCTGTCTCAGACGTCTCCAATAAGGATCATCAAGTTTACTGACGGAGTTAAACAGGGTGTCCATTCACTCTCCAATTTATTAGACACACCAGTGTCTGATCCACGTGTTCCCGTGCAAATAATGTCTCTTTAGGCAAATTTATCTTTAAATAAATATTAGATGCTCAATGTGTATTGAGCATGCAGGATGGAAACTAATCTTTGGAAATTAGAAATGTATTCTGTGCTGTCATTGTTTGCATTTTTTTAGACTATACAAACAGAGGATATTAGCTTGCTAAAGGTTAATAAACAGCCTTAATTATTTATTTGAAAGTGAAATCTTGGTGCTTGCAAGCTTCATTTCAACACTAATGGCCACCATATATTCTAGAGCAGTACATTGTGCTCATGGCAATGTTGGGAGGGGGCTTGAAACTGTTCAATTGCTAACATAGTTTGTCTACTTTACAGCTAAATGTTTTGGATCTTGAATCTTGCCTAGTTCTTCTTTAATTTGTAACTTTAGCACTAAGTTTGTGTAAAGGAAAGATGAAGAGTGTCTGACAGACAAAAACACTCTGAAGACCCTACACTCGGCTTTGTGCTTTAAACAAACAACCCCCAACACACACAATGGTAAAACCATATACCATGTTATTATTTTGAGATGGTATGATGATATGAAAAGAACTGGAAAACATTCATCCAATATGCAATGTTCCCTGTTATACCTGATATTTGTTTATTTGTCAAAAAGTAAAACAAATATCGGTTAACATACTCTAAATTTTGTAAACGACTCAATCAACGTGAGTGAGCAAGGACAACTAGATGAATTGACTGGCAGAAGCAGAGAAGAATTCACCCTACTAAATAAAGAGTCTAAATACAATCAAGCAAAAAGTTGTAGCCTGACCTTAATTTCAGGGCTGAAAGTGTAGAGGAAAGTCTCTCCTGTGCCATAGTAGTGCTCACTAACTCTGAATGGGTGAGTGGAAAATGCTCCAAAAACCTGCAAAAATAACAAAACCAGCCATTACGTTTAACTATGACATACTAACTGCATTATTTGTGCATTTGTAATGTATCAAATACTAGTTATGGGAATCTATTTTGATTCAGGAGGCTAAATAGATGATTATAAAATAATGCTCAATGCATTCAAATTTTTGATTGTCCTATATGTCCTGGTAGCTTAACAGTTGTAATGTTATGTTGCAATATAGCATAGTTCTTAAACTGATTCATGAAATGTGATGTTTTGATTAAAATAAAGAATCCATTATTCCCTACCTACCTCAAATACGTATCTTGGTTACTATCAATCAGTAGAAATTTTGCTACAGACATTGTGTGTGTGTATATATACCTGGTTGTCCATATCTTTGATGACCAGCAGCACAGGGCAGTCCACATTCCCCAGATTTCTGTACAGTGTCTTAAGGCTGGTTCCATGCACCACTGTGCTGTAGGCCAGCCGCCACGGATATCCCTGAACACGGGCTGGAAGCCGAGCAGCCAGCTGTAGAGATCACAGGAGAGTTACTAGGTAATTAATACCTACAGCTTATTCTTTAGCTGAGCCATAAATGTTTTTCTTTTGAAGTAATATTTGCACTGGGTGTGTGTGTTGAGATTGAGATATGTTAAAGTGTTTTGATAAAATATATACTGCCATTTTAGATATGATGCCAGCAACAATCTGGGGATTTCATTTTCTACTGTAAAAACATAACGGAATCATTCAGCGAATCCAGAGAAATCTCTATATGTTATTACAACAGATTGGCTCCAGAGTAAGAGTTTGTGTGCTAAAAATGGCATGCCTGCAGTTCTTATGTATTTCCCACTGAAAATAATTGGCACATTCTGAAATGAAAAATGTGGCGGAGGAGATCTCAATTTCTTGAGCAGCTGAAATCCTATACCAAGCAAGAAAATATGGAAAATATTTACATTTCAATGCATAAATAAATATTAAAACATGTGTGTAAAATGTGTTTCTTTAAAAAACAGGAGGTCCTCGGGTTACGTCAGTCCCGAGTTACGATGTTTCGTGGTTACGACACATCTCCCATTTACTGTATAAAGCCTTGTTTCGACTTAAGTGGTTTTGCGTCGTAAACGTCGTAACGCAAACTTCATGTTTGGTGTGCACGGCGGAAGAATACACGGTTACGCGGCTCGGGACCGAGGAGGATAGGTGTTAGGATAGGAGAAGTGCTTACAGTATGTTATTTACGTACAGTATGTATGTATGTTCTGACTTACACCGAAAATCGGTTTACGACACGACGTAGGAATGGATCAACGTCGTAAATCGAGGACCCCCTGTACACTTCAAATGCAAATAATTTCTCAGTTTCAGCATTTTGTCTTTGTACTATTTTTAACTAATTTATACATCATTGCTTTATGTTTTAATTTACTTTTGCACAGGGTCCTAAGTTTTCTGCAAACAAAATCGTACATATAAACCCAGTGGAAGCAAGCAAAAGTTATACTTATTAATCCAGACATAGACTTGAGCTTGATCTAGGAAATTGGCCCTTAAAACACTATAAATTAAAAGGCTAAAAGTTAAGAGTAAGATGAATGGTTTGCTGTCACGAACCTTCTCAATGTGTGTATCCTCAAGTAGTTTGCTGGGGTCCAACAGGATAGGCAGAATGTCTAAGGGCTCATTTACCTCAAAACTACCAAAGCTCTGCCTTCTCTTTGCTTCATTGATGGTGATAATCTGAGGGCATATTTCACAAGCTTAATATTTAATATATGACTGAATATTTAAAAACAGAGGCAACCTCATACAGCACATACAAATCATGTAAAGCCATTCACCTCCCAGCTTCTTGGAACTGGGTCACTGAAGAAGTTGTCGATCATGTTGAGTTCATCTTTCTCTACAACCACAAAGCCCTGCTCCTGTGCATCTTTTCCATATGCATCAGGGGACCACTGAATGAAGAATGAGTAAAGGTGGTCCACTCTATTAAAAAACAAAACAAAAAAACACCACACACACATGTTAAAAATAAATAAATAAAAATAAGGGAGAACAGCTCAGTTAAACAGACAAACAATTTTGTCCTATCCATGGGTTGCAGTCATATAATTATTTTTTTTGGCATGGGCTCCACACTGGGGCCTGATTGTCTGGTTTCAAAGCACTAATATAAACAGATGGGAAAGATAAACAGATTTGTCTAATAAGTAAGAATTTAGTAAGGTCCAGCTAGAGGAAATTTCTTCAGCCAAGGTCTGGACCGTCATAATTTCTAACTTGTGCTATGATTCAGTTCCATATCCTGTCTACTGAAGTAGCCTAGTAGTTCTATCAGCATGTTATGTCATGAACAACTGAAAGACAAAACAAATTACAAATATTGTTCAATATATCTGAACAATATGTATTGTTTTAAATGCTGAACTGAATTATTTATAAAACTTAAAAAAACAAACAAAAAATAACAATGCTTTTGAAAAAGGTGCATAATTATAGCAGAAGTAAATAAGAATGAAAATAATAAACATACATGTCTTGGTCCATTCCTGGTTTAAGGACTTTTAGAATGCACCTTTTTCAAAAGCATTGTTTTTTTTTTGTTTTTTTTTCCCCCCAATGTAGCCCTTTTTTTTTGCTGTTGACTAATCGTGCTCAGTAGTTTATTGGTTTGGGTCCGCATTGGATATCATCCAAACAGTCCGCCTATTAGTGACCTCTGCCCAAATAGTTTACCTTAAAGATTTGTAAAAACAATGTCACTACACCACAACACAGGGTTGAAGATGTTTGAAATTCAGCCCTAGTGGTTTGGTGGTGTAACTGCAGAGCGATACAGACGCCAACGTACAAGTATAAACTTTTACAATGGCATAGGACACCTATTTACTCATTTAGGAACACAGAATTTGGGTTTTTATTTTCTAGATTTGGGTGTTTTTTTCTGCTCCTGGGGCTCCCCCTACTGCAGTTAACCTTTACAGCACTGTACTGAAATTGGTATAGAGGGGAAGGTAAGGGGTGGTTTCCTACCCTCCTCCAAAAGTTACATAGTGCAGTTTCTGTAGTGATGAGCCGAGTGTAGCAACAAGAGAGGCTCAATTCTACCCATTACAGGTAAGAGATGTATTACAATGATTTTGAAGCTGTAATTTTAAGGTATAAATATTACATAATGTTCCTTTAAGCTCTGTTACATAGGTGCAGAGTATAGTTTGAGCTATTTCTGCAATTCTGAGTCACCTGTTTCTTAAACAGGTAACTTTTTACCTGATACTCTTTTTTGTCTTTTGGACTCATCTCCCTGTACTGATTTTTTGGGTTTTAGATTTCTTCTGGTTTTGACCTTGCTTCACGTAATGTGTTTAATATAACTGAATCTGATCCACAGTGAGTAATCTATGAAATCTTCAGATCTGTATATTAATGAACTGTAGTTACTGATGACTCAAATACAGCCAAATACTAAACGGTACAAATCATTTTGTTTATTCATAATGGTTCTAAGAACTGAAAGTGTTTACTTACAGTCTGAAATTCACACAGCGGTTGATTAAAAAACAATTCTGCATTTGGTATTATTGGTTTTAGAGAAACATTTTTACTTGTTTTAGCACGGCGACTCTGTTCTTTTGTCTCCTAGCAACAGTGTCACTGTGTGTCGTGGGGAGAGCTGTCCGGAGCCGGGAGATTTGTTCACGTTATGGCTTTATTCACACAAACCAAAAGGAACAGCAGATTTTCATAATGTAGTGGAGTACAAAGTAAGATATTTGACTTTGAAACATAGTGGAGTTGAAGTAAAAAATCACCCAAACACACACAAAAAAAATACTTAAGTACAGTAACAAATTATATTTATTTCGTTACTGTCCACCACTGCTATGTAGGGAGTATAGCACTATATGGGATGCAGCCTGAGCTCCTCTCTACTGACTGACACAGAAGAACAAAAATCAGTTTAAAAATTGTGATACGAATAAATGGGTCACGGATCCATACTTATTCTTTAATTCTACAGGTTGAAAAAGCAATAAAACTATTTAAACATCATTTTGTATCACCTGTAACACATACATTAAATTAATTTAAAAAAAAACAACAACAACCAAACAACACATACCTTTCTTGTGGTACTGCAAACCAGTACTCAGACTGCTTTCCCTGGCCTCCAAACGAGTGGGCAGGACTGGAGGTCCGGCCAGTAGCAAATGATTTCCTCATGGGCTTCCCAACTCTAAAGCAGAGAAACATGGGAGGACTCTTGCTCTTCTCCTCTGTGGAGAGTAGCATATCTGCAAAGAGGACATACACAATGCTACTTCTGACCCATCCTAAATTCACTTTTATAGTATGCTGCATGCATATTACTCTGTATTTAGTTCAGGTCAAGTAAAACCCAAAATAGTTCCTACTCAACAGACTATATCAGAGTATTGTGCATGCAATGTTATTAAGATAAATCATATTTTTTTTCTATGTGAATTAATTAGATCATCTATTTCTTATCTTCATTTCACCCTGCAATTCAATGGTCAAGACCTTCACAGGACCACCATAGAGGTATGATGTGTTAATGTGTTTTGTGCTGGTATGAGTGGATCAGACAAAGCAGTGCTGCTCGAGTTTATGTCCACTCTGTTGGTCCACTTTGTAGATGTAAAGTCAGAGACAGTAGCACATCTGTCACTGCACAGTTTGTGTTGGTCGTCCACTAGTCCTTCATCAGTGGACACAAGACACCGCACACAGGATGGTTTCAGATGGATATTTTTGGTTGGTGGTCTATTCTCATCTAGCAGTGACACTGTGGGCTGTAAAAACTCTAGCATTCCTGCTGTATCTGATCCAAATCCCACTAGCTCAACACACACTAACACAGCGGCGCAGTGATGAGTGATGAGTATGATCTACCACCCAAATCATACCTACTCTGTAATGGACCTATGGGAGTTAAAACATAGGGTGAAATGGGGATAGGAAAGTATACAGACAAACAGATTGACTGCAGTGTGTAATTGTAGGACTACAAAGTGCTCCTGTATGGTCAGTGGAGCTGAAAAAAAAAAAAAAGAACAATGACTGTAGATACAAGGTGTTCCTAATCCAGTGATCGTTCAGTGTATAGGTCGGTTGTCATACATTCTTACCTTCGATTGGTCCTTGCATCCTTTTTAGCAGCCATGACTTCATCTCTGCTTCACTGGCTTGTCTTTCTTTCTCTCTTTTTGTAAGCTCTTCCTCTGAATTTGGCCCTTTGATTGTCTCCTTGTCCTCTTCATGGCTTGGTCCAGAAGAAATACCATTCTCCCCTCTGATAGTGCCAGGGTTTACCGTTATGGCATCCCCAGCTGCTACTTCCATCTGAGATTTAAGAGCAGGAATCTGAACCTCAATGTTATTTGTATTTTTCATCATATCTGTATTCCTGTGTCCATTTTCACTAGGTATTCTTCCAGCATGTAATGTGGTGGGTTTGCTCCCATCTAATGCCATCTCCATGTTTTCATCTGTTGAACGATTATGAAGTCCTTCATCCTCCTCTTCCTGGGCACTGTCACATGACCCCACTGCCTCTAATGTTTTGCCAGAGTTGATTATTTCACTCCTCTTTGCCTCCTCAGTGTCACTCTCCTCCTGTAACGATGCTAGGCTGAAGCATGTAGTGTCGGCAGTCTCAGGTCTGTTTTGAGATGTGTCTGCATTGCCATTTTCTGTTCCAGAATCATTTTGCAGGAGCTCCAGCTCAGTAAATCCTTCATCGGACGGAGACTTGTCAGCAGGGTGGCACTCCGCTGTTTCAGAAACCGCCGTCTCCATGTCATCTAATATGATTGGACGGTTAGGTTGCCCAAGAGCTTCATAGCGGCTGAACGGGTTCAGGTCATGTTCGGATGGAAGTTCCACCCACTCACCTGGCCTGTATAATGGACACAGATCCTGAGGTTTGTCGCTACCGTGGAAACAGTTGGCACCATGTGAGGATGATGGAAAAATTAAAGAGAGAAACAAACCAAAAAAAAAAGATAACTTAAAAATGAAGGACAAACTCAGGACAACCAAATTATGAACTTAGAATTAATAAAAAACATAAAGGGTACATATTATACAACTTTTTCCACAAGTTAACACAGTTCTTTGAGGTCTTAATGAAATATCTTTGACATGTTTTGATCAAAATACCAGAAAGATCAAACACCACATAATTTTTTTCCCTGTCTCAGAACAACTGGTTTCAGCTTCTGTATACTCCCAAATGTGAAAGCAAATCAGAGGCATGAGAAGAAAAGCTGGATTTTAGTCACTTTCACTTTGTTCTCTTTCTTTCTGTTCTCATTTTTGCCATATTTAATCACTACCTTTTTTCTATGCACTCTGTATTTGTTTTGTTCTAATTAACCTCCTCTTTGCACTCTCACTTAAATGCAGATCCAGTTATGTGACTGGAGAGGCTCACATGGGTCCGTTGCTCTGTGACAATTCTGAAATGCCTGCTTTCTAAAGGCCAATTTATACGTTAGCACTGACTCGACGCAGAGCCTACACTGTATGCTATACAAGAGCCATACGCTGTTGTGAGCGTTTATATTTCTGTGTTGGTATTTGCGTTGCTTTGCAATTACACTGCCACAACATTAGGGCTGAATCTCAAACATCTTCCTCTATTGTACATAGGACACAATGCAGTGGTGTAGTACAATTATTCATCAAATTTTAAAGTCCACTATTTAGGGAGTAGGTTGTTGTTTGGGATAGAGCATAGTTTACATAAGATGCCAGGAAAAAATCAAACACAAAGCCAGCTCTTTTTCCCCACGTCTCATTGAAATTTCCCTGGAGACGTCTGTATTTTTCCTTTGTTCAACATTTTTATTAATTCCCGAAACCCACACCATGTCTGAGGAAATCTCTCGCTATGAATTTGCTGCTGTCTGCAGTCTCTGTAGTGTGAAGAAAAGGAGTTCTTTTTCCTGTGCTACTTTGGCTCAACATAAACAACGTCCGTTCGACTACTGACCAATCACAGTCATTGCGGTCTGCTTCGATGCGATGCTTGGTAACATTTCTGGAGAGGTGTGTGTCGGGCTTTAGTGTAGGGTTAGCATTGTTGCATTGCCTACAGCGTAGGTTTGATGCCAAAGTATAAATTGGGCTTAAACAGGACATAATTTACAAAACTCATTTTATTGCTCGTTTTCAGATTTGTTTTCCGATCACAAATAACTGACTAGGTTGTTTTATTTCACAGTTTGTGGTCCTGATTCCCACTGCACTTAAAATGTGATTTTAAACATATTTCTTTTTATAATATGTCCCCTTTAATAAAGCAAAAATGGATTATGATGATGATGTTAATGACAACAAAAAAATACGAATATAAAACAATAAAAAACACATTTCATTGTAAGATGCATGTATAACTGCAATCTACTGATCATCCAGCAACAAAGGAGGGAAATAGAAATAAGTTAGAGATACACAGATATCACATTTTCATGTATATGTATTTGCTTATGCAGATTTCATAAAATGCAGAAATTAGAAACAGATGATTCAGAATTATACGGAAATATATTGTCCAGAATCACCCAAATATTCTACTGTTGGAGTAAAAAATACACCAAATATCAATCTAAAAATTGATCCCATGCCTATATATTTTAAGTACATTTCTGCAGGCACCAATATCATGATGCATTCCTTCCTCCCAAATCAGATTAAAGCAATTGGTAAGGCAACCGAAATAGGAAAGCCTGAAATGTGCATATTGCTCATGCCTGAAGTGTCTGTTGAAATAGTGCCTGACAAAGACTGTAGTGCATGCAATAATAGGGTGGAGTAACAGTAGGCAAAAAAGGGAGCAGGCAAATAAGTAGGCAAAAAGGGTCAAAGAAGCTGTCGCTGCTTACGATGGCAGTGTATCTTTGAGCTTCATGCGGGACACGTCATCATACAGAGCCACTGAGAGCACCTCTTCCATTGGGCAGATGAGGCCATACTCCTCACAGCCGTGCTCAATCACTAGAGGATCAGACTTGTGTGGGTCAAACATGATGTTGTTTGGTGTCACAATCATTACGCCACCCACTACTCCCTGTTGAGATAAATGTAAATAAATTAGAGGTGGGTATTATAACAAAACTGTAATGTATTTCTGATCAGTTTTATCATAATCATAGCAATTTTATTTTCTTACCACATTGTGGATATGGTCAGTACATGTTCATGTTCCCCACAAAACTGGGGCATACTTAGTCCTCAACCACTATCACTTTATTCTGGGTGTTTTTTTTTCTTTTTTAACAAATGTGGCACTACAAGTTCACAATTTTGCTATACTCTGGCCTCTCACCATGCCATCAGTGAAGTACTTGCAGCTCATCTTAAGGAATTTGACAGTAACTGGACTCTCATCCTCAGAAGGTGGGGAGAGCTCCCGGTGCCGGTATGTCCCAGACCTGCCACTTGATTTGCCATCCTACAAAACCAAGAGCATGGACGCTAATTTCTGCTAAATCTTAAGATATCAAAAGTAAAGAATGTTGAAAATCCTGCTGGGAAAACTTATAAAACAACCACACAGGTAATAAGTTTAAAAAAAAAACACATATATACAAGGCAAGGCAAGTTTATTTATAGAGCACCTTTCATACAAAACCAATTCAAAGTACTGTACTGTGCAGAAGTCTTAGGCACCTAATATAATAATATATATTTAAACTAATGCCTTCTCAGTAAGTGTGGTGCTTGTATAAAGTTATATACAATCGCAGTAAATACCAAAAAATAATATGATACAAATAAGAAATATAATTTCTATAAAGTAGTAGGTGAGAGTGAGTTTGAAGAATAATGTTTTGTTCAGATTCTCCTTGATCGCATGAATCTGTTAAATCAAGAGAGCACAGTATTTAAAATCATTATTTATTAACCTGTAAAAGTAGGTATTGGATGGTAACCTCAAATAAAACGGACTCCACGAGGAGAGATTTGGAAAAAGTTAAACACATTCACACACAGAAGGTCACACTCACTGGAACAATGTTATTTGTTCTTATTCTAATGCTTGCCGTTATTTGTTTGTTTTTTTAGCAAAATGTCAGTCTCTGGTGCCTAAAACCTTTGCACAATACAATATATATATATATATATATATATATATATATATATATATATATATATATATATATATATAATATGAAACTTCTTATGGAGTGAACTCTTACTTGTAACTCTTTCTGTGATGGTGCTGTGCTGACTGAATTAGAGGAAATGTTGTCTGGAGAGCCAGTTTCTGACTGGCCCATATCAGGAACAAAAAGTACCTGCATTTTAAATAAATAAATAAATACATGGAAGACATCAAATCATCACAGCAAGATTTTGATCATATCATCATGTTAAAGAAATCAAGATGCTAATAAACCAGAATGAAACCAGTGGCAATTGAGTTACATAACATTAATAATTTACATAATGAATGAATGCTAATGGAATCTTCAAAGAATAAACAACTGAGATGGAGCAAGAGGTTAAGAGCCTACAGTCTGTTTTTTATTCTTACATGCACCCACCTGTCCAGGGACCACACTGCGAGTAAACAGACGATTCAACTGCACAAGTTTGTTTGGGGTGATATTGAACTTCAGTGAAATGCCGTTCAGTGTGTCACTAGGGCCAACCTGTAGACAAAACATTTTCACGTGTGATAACAGCTAGTAATTCTGTTCCAACATAAAAAGGGAAAATAATAAATAAATGTGTCTGAGCTGGGATATATTAAAATGTAATAACTAAGAACATTAACAACAGATATCGCAGATATTGGAGCCCACAACTCCAACACACTGATACATGTCTTTACACACTGGAATTTATTTGCAAACATTGTACTTTATACATAACTGCAAATCTTACACAATAATGTGACAAATCACTTTGAATTATTAACAGCGATTACATTATGCATGTCATTCGTTTGCCCTAGCTCTGCACCCCCACCCCCTTTAGGGAACCACTGGATTAATAGAAATTAAAGTATGATTACATTAATCATACTTAACTCAGATTTGATATTTGTTTAAATAGTGTTTGACAATATTTAATCAAACTGTGTCGCAATATCAGTAGGTAAACATCATTTGTGCAATGACCTGAACAACAAAATCATTGTTCTCATTCCATGCTCCCTTTTCCGACTTATAAAACCTCAGACAAACTAAGTACTGTGTTACATGTTTTTGTTTCATGAACAATTACATCCCAGCTTCCTACCACAATTTTGTCTCATTTCCCTGTTTTTTTGTCTCTGAAAAATGTTCTTCTCTGAAATACTTACACATTTATCAAGGATGAATTAAAACACAGTTACATAAAGACATCCAAAAATAGACGTCTCGTCTGTCTTTGTATAGAACATGTTTTGAAGGCCACAGTCTAAAAGGGAATCTTCACTCACTGTGTACTCTACAGTGCCTGGAGGCTTTATTTTCTCTTTCTTGGCCTGGCCATTGGCTTTGCAGTCAGTCTCTAGAAAAAAAAGAAAGAAAAAAAATGTTTATACAAGTTTACCTGCTTGGCAAAATTTGACAAGGGTTTGGTTAAAAGGCAGAGGGACATAATGATAATAATAATTATTTATTTAAAAAGCACCCTCCAAGGACACTGTACAATAAATAAGAAAAGAGGAATACAAAACATAAAATTCAAATATAAAAGAAAAATAAATAAATAAATGAAAATCCTTTCATCCATATGCTAGTTTAAAAAGGGGAGTTTTAAATCTGGTTTCAAAAACATCTACAGACAAACAAGTTTGCAGTTCATCAGGAAAACTATTTCACAGCTTTGATCCCACACAAAATGCTTTACTTCCAATGGTGCTTAGCTTAAAAAGTTGTGACCTCAAGCAAGCGTAGGCTTGAGGAATGAAGAGTATGCACTGGAGAAGACTTTTGGATTTAAACACCACCCCAAGCAATTTGTGCTAGATACAATACTGTACTGGGAACCAGTGTACACAATTTAAAGCCAGAGTAATATGCTCTCAAGATTTTGCATGTCAGCAAGCAGATTCAAGTATAAAAATACTCCAAATACACTACTTAGTGCATGCATACACACACACACACACACACACACACACACACACACACACACACACACACACACACACACACACACACACACACACACACACACACACACACACACACACACACACACACACACACACACACACACACACACACACACACACACACACACACACACACACACACACACACACACACACACACACACCTTATTTTAAACAAAGTGAAGAGTTATGGCGCAGTGGACTCTGTATTTTTTTTTTTTTTTTGGTTTACAAATCAAAGCAAAAAGTTATTTTCTACATCTATGTGGTTTCTCTGGCTGTGTTTATCTTGAATCGAGGCACGTGTTTTTCTCCGCTGCTCTCGTTCACCAGCTCAGCAACACGGCTTTGGAGTGATACTCTGAAATACTCACTTTTAACTTAAACAGAGAGAACTTGGCATCATTTAGTGTATGATATATATCACTATGATCTGAATTCGCTGTAAACAATGGTTAAACTATAACATTTTATTGACTTCATGCGTTTATCTCTGCTTCTGTCCCGATTTAGACGGGTTTTACATTGCACAAGTTAAAGATCCAAAGTTCGTTGGAAAGACCAAAAATGAATGCGTGACAGAATGGAACTATTTTGCCTCGCGGAAGGTTGAGAAACAAACAAACAAACAAAGTTTTCACTGTCTTCTTTATTTTAAACCTAATAATAACACACTTGAAGTTTGTGCTATAATGTGAGATATTGGCATTACTGTATTGATCTTCGACCGCAGCACACCAGTACCAATATCTCACGTTATAGCACTCCCTCTCGTGTATTAATGTGTAATTAATATATATGAGGATTAATTTCCTCAGAATTCTGGACATGGAACAACGGTACCAAGGAAAATTAAGCCTCTCTAAAACTTCTCTTGGGACCATGTGTGAGATCGTGTTGGCGATCATGTTGGCAGATTGTTGGCCTACTGCTGTCTGAGGTCAAATACATGTGGGGGAAGGAGCAGGGAGGGGAAGAAAAAAAAAATTATATATCATGCGCTAGAAGATTTTTGAAGTTTGCACACAAAGTCTGACACATTTTTAAATGAAATATCTCTTTCACAACCATGCTTGATAGAAATTTCTAAGGAGCTTCAACATAAAAAGTACAATACGCTCCAACTATTTCAGTTTGTGAGGAAAAAAAATTTGTTGCTCAATGATATTACTACTACAACAGTGGAAAGGAAGTTGGAGTTAACATTTCTAACATCTCTCTTTTCATTCTGTGGAACCTTACTTCATTTTAATAACAGATTTTCCAGAAATCACTAAATTGCAGCCAAATATGATTTTCTTTAAAAATCCTTACACATTTGAAAACACTGAAACAGGAAGTGAAACAAAAGGCAACAAAAAGTTTTATACATATTTAAAATTATATTCTTAATTAAACTACTGTAGTATTATTTAATTACAGTTTCTGTCAATAACAGACAGTTAACAGTGTTGCTTATTGTCATAAGAGGGACAGATTAGTTAAGACATAACAGCTCAGCAATGACACACAGACTGAAGCACTTCCTTTGTCTGTTTGTTTTAAATTATATTTTCCTCTTCTAAAGCTAAAGTGCGGAGATATGGCTAACAGAATAACAGAGCCCTTATCGACAGTTTCCATACAGTGAGCATTTCAGTGGCAGTCACTAAATGAGGTTCCTGTAACTGACCAGCTCAGCTCCAGATCATGTTTGTGTACAGAGGCCTGCTGTGGTGCAGTTCAGTATAAGGCTGTGATAGGCTTCTACAGCTGTGTGCAAACAAACATTGTGCACACAAAAAAAAAAAAGATGTATTAAACCATTCAGTGCGAATAAAAATAGAGGAATGCAGTAAATAAAATGTTGGCAATTCAAATAGTCACTGGAATTCCCCAACAGTTTTAATGGATACATTATTAATTACTTTGTATATCAACTATAAACAGATCTTACGGACTAACAGTACAGACATAATGTGATTACACATCGAAGCAAGCTTTAAAACACACAACGTAGCTTTCCAATTTTGTAAACTCATTATTAAATACTTGGCATGTTTTTGATGCCTGGACATGAAATATAGTAGTTATGCAACATCCTTTAAAAATATGCTTGCGCTGTCACCCACCATCATTCATTATTGTCTGTTCTGTTTCTGAGGTTTTATGTTTGTGTAGCTATTAATGGAGGATTTTGTACAATAGCATAGCTCTGAACTTCCCACTTTTTCCATCCAGTGCTATAGGTATAAGAGTTATAAGAGTATAGGTGTTTTAGGGTCACTACAATGATGTCAAAGCAAGGATGCTCATTGCAAACAATGCTCATTGTTACTAATTTTCACTCCAAATGGTTGTGCCTGGCCATTTATACGTGTAGCAAATATTCTACGTTTATTCTTAATATTACAAATCTAATCTCAGATTTATTTTGGCTTCAATCTTTGAATTATTCTGAATTTATTCTCATGAGACATTTGCATACTTTAATAAATAAGTATTTAAATCAATAAATAAGTCAAAATGTCCAATCCCATTTTAATTACACGTCTATTCTGAAATACACTTATAAAAACAACTATTTTTTATGACAAATGAAACAGACACATGAAACTGATACCGCTACCCTTTGGTCTATGCTCTTTCAGTTATCTAACAGTTTATACAAATGATTTCCACTGGATGCCACTGTATAACATTATCACTTCTGAAATTTTCATGAGAAACTCATTCACAGCTACCTGCAACAAAGCCGTCTTACCTGACCCTTCACTAAGAGATCTCTCTGTTTTTCTTGGCTTTTCTCGTTCATGGTTCTTCTCTGGAAAATGTTGGGAGGGGGGCGTCGCATAGATGACTGGTCCCTTTGAGTCGGAATCTGAGTGGTTCTCCTCAGCCCCAGCTTTCTCCGATTGGCTCTCCTTCAGTTGTCGCCTCTTCCTCAACCTGAGATTCAAGACACAACGTAACAGAATATGCACCATTTTAAACGTCATGACAAGTGAGCTCAGAAAAGAGATGTTCTGCTGCATCCAGGGTGGTGTACACACCAACTACACCTCTTTCACACATTGTGAACCATTAACATATAGGATTCAGTTTCTCTTCAGTTTGATGTCACAGCTCAGAAGGAAGCCAAGCTGAGGCACATAGAGCCAAGAGAGCTGAGCTTGCATTTAAGAGTGGTGCAGGTCAGATGGGTTTATGTGCAGAGGGGAGAATTAGCTTAAGGGAAAATAAGATGAGTCAGAAAATGAGATTAATAAATAATGGACATTTTGTATCATATGTATGGGAATGTAAATATTAAAGTTTAGTAGAGCAAGGAGGGAGACAGAAAGGAGAGACAAAATGAGCTAATGGAGTGAAAGGGATGTCAATCGATACAGCTGGACAGCCTCTGTCCAGCATGCACTCTCCAACAGCACAGACGCTCCATTAGTGGCAAAACATTCCACAGCTGAGCTGAAGCAGCCCTGCAGGGAAAATCCTGTGTTTGGAATGCAAGCTCTCCTTTAGTTCAAAGAAGCAAACCAAACAACAGCACCTGCTGGCTTGGAGCAATATAAGAAATAAGAACTTTATGTTTAATATTATACACCCATGATCTCAAGGTTAAGGGAGCTAGCCTTGCCAAAACTAAAAAGCTGAGCTCAAATCGAATGTGTGATTTCAAATCATAGGCTCAGTTTGGTTTCAATATATATTTATTATTGTTAAATTAACCATATTTTAGAATTGGCGATAATGAAACTGAAATTATTTGCTGACGCATTTACTGCATTCCTGAAGTGGTGAATGTTTTTGTGTTAGACAACTGCACTAAAACATAAAATTAATATTTTACTAATTTTAGCTCATACTTAATTTGCAACCCTCGGTTTTAGAATTCACTTTTCTGATATATATTTTTTTCCAGATATGTACACAAAGACACCAATACACCCTGAAATATCTAAAATATCAACATCTGATTTTCATCCACTCAACAACATTGTTCAGCTCTAGGTCAGTGATTTCTTAATTCAACTATTAATATGTAATAAACCTACACTCTGAGACTGATAAGTGAAACGCACCATACTCGTCACATATTCAAGATATTGTATTTGAATTATATTATTTAATTAGCTAACTTTGGCTGCTTTGAAATTTGGCTGTTTAAAACAAAACACCTTGAGGATCAGAAACAGCAGTACTGCCTTGAGTTTTTAGACACTGTGTCCACTCACTGTCCATTTTGTCAGACCTACCTTGTTGGTCCACCTTGTATATATAAAGTCAGAGACAGTACAGCAGTGACACAAAGCAGCTTTAAAAACTCGAGCAGCTCTGCTGTGTCTGAACACTCGTATTAGTGCAACACACACTAACACACCACCATGTCAGTATCACTGCAGAGGTGAGAATGATCTACCCCCCAAATCATACCTGCTCTTTGGAGGTCCTGACCATTAAAAAAAAAGGTATAAGGGAGCACACAAAGTATGTAAAGCAAGACATGGACTACAGTCTGTAATTAGAAAACTACAAAGTGCTCCTGTTAGTTCAGTGGAGCTGAGAGGATGGACCCTGAGTGTAGAAACAAGTCATAATGTTATGGTTGATTGGTGTATATGTAGCTATCGCTCAAAAAGGTTATAAAATTTAAAACAAATTAAACGTTCAATGCATTTGCATTTTTGTTTGCATAATGTGTTTAATCAGCAGTGTCTACCTCCCCACAAACTGAAACAGAACAAATCTAAAAACTTTTAAGTCAGAAAATACGGGATTTAATAATCTGTTCTGTATATGCCACTTATAGCTAAAAATGGTCCTGTCTGGGTGGGTACCATGGCTGTCCATCTTTCTGTGCAGAGTGTAAACTAGATCTAGCCATAGCAGTTTGCATTCTCCCAAATTGGGATAATTTGATCTGTGGCATTGCATTAGCCTATGCTCGTAAAGAAGCAGCAGGGTAGCCTTAAATCCTTGGGGGAAGCACTTTCATGATGGCTTTTGAAATGTGAGTGCAAGTGAATGCGCTGTGATAAAATGGTACTCCATCCAGGGTGTGTTCCTGCCTTACACCCAGTGATGCCAAGTAGGCACCGAACCCACCGTGACCCTGAACACAATAACATGGTTAGAGAAAATGAATGCATTAATGTTCACACTATCTTTTAAAAGCAACACTATGTAGCACTATATAGTCACTTTACTGTGACACTCCACTGACCTGTAACAGGGAGAGCAGAGCCTATGTGTTCGCTACTTCAGGCTCAGCACAGTAGAAACTGCAGTATGTAACTTCTGGAGCCCTTAGGTGAGAATTCTGGCACACATCTTACACACACCAAGAGTGTGATCAAGCGACAGACTGGCCAAGAGTAACTCACCTGAGGGGCTCTGTGGCCAGATTGATTTCACTAGAGTGCTGTACAGTAAGTTACACTCTGCAACTGTAGGGGGACCCCAAGAGCATAAATACTAAATCTTACATAGTGTTGCTTTAAATGTAGCCTGTACTTCATATAACTCTGAAAAGATCAAACTCCAAAACTGACCTGCATGAGCAGAAGAGCAATACTTCTACATGAACCAGAAATAAATGTCTGTGTGTGGTCAAAGCATTTTCATATTGAAACGAAAGATTTTAAATGGATAGAGGATTTATTGTGTTTGTAAAATGACATGTTTTCTGATTTATTTGTCAAAAACCCAAGGAACCAATCCATCAAATTTGAAGTAGGGCTTGCAGGTTAAGCTCGAACTGGAGGTGAGTGGCAGAAGTATGGGTGGAGATAGAGGCAGGGACCTAATATTCATAGTTACATGTAAGCCACTTTCAAGGCTGTAGGGGATTTTTTTTTCATGGAAATTATATGAAGAAGTTTTGAATTATTATTAAGAAGTTTTAGGGGTTTACCTGATAGCCAGATGGGGAATTTAAATGCAGGGCACACAACAACTACCTCATCACTCAAGTGTACCATGTTCAGAATAGCTTTTTAACCTCAGAAAGAGACTGGTGAGTTGGGAAACTCCCACTGCAGAACTAACAGCGTTAGTTGCCAGCACTGTTTCAGGCCCTGCTGATTGAGTCTTTGACTGATGTCCCACTGCTATTGTTGTTGTCACAGCTGCTGCTACCCTCAAAGCTACCGTGGGTCTGATGTACAAATATGACTCTGCTTACACCCTTTTCTGTGCTTCAATTAGTTGGGTGTGGATGAACAGCACATTTGCACAAGCGATATGGAAGCATGAGCAAGCGCATGATAGGAAGGAAAGCAAGCCACAGCAAGCTTAAGATGAAAATTTACCAGTGAAGACTTGGCAGCCCATGTTAGCCTTTTGAATGATGCAGCTTAATGCATTGCCTGGAAAGCATGCATACTTCTTCAAAAATGCAAACGCTCAGTGGAGAATGTAATCTATACATATCAGGCATTTGTAAAATCCTAAGAAACGTTTAAAAATATACAAGAATTGCATAACTATGACTGTGCTCTGAATTTTAGCTCTATCCAATATTCACATTTGCTTGGAAAGTCATACTACAACAAAGAAATAAGACAAGTAAATCACTTCATTACACATTTAGCTGACCCATTTTCCTTCCCAATAAACACTTAACATAAAAGCTTATAATGAACCTCATGACAGGTTAGAACACACATAAAAATGTTATGCTAGAGAAAAGATCACATGACCAGCTAACTCCACAGTGAGCTTGCTTAGCAAGTCACCATAAGCTAAAATGTAAACAATCTAATTCAAATATCCTTTTTCTCCATAGTTTCTTTGTTTAACCTTGGTTGCACATTGATGTTACAGTGGATATTTAAGCTATATAATAATGGCTAAGCACTGTCTCTGATTGGTGGAAGTCACTTTAAAGGGAATGCCTGCTATTATGAGAAAATGCAGTTCACACTGGTTGTTTACATTCAGAAGTGCAGCATCTTTTAAGGTTGAATTACCACAAAGACTCATTAGTAACTTGAGTTGTTTAGTTTTGTAGCTCTTTCAGTAATGCAGTTGACATCACTCCAGTAAGGAATAGGGGAATAAATAGCAAACTTGAAATCACCTCACCATCTTCTAGCTCATGGTGTGTCTTCGTTGGCCGGATAAAAATCCAACCCCCTATGAGGATTTTGTAGGGTATTTTACATCCACAACCATACGGTTCAGCTCTGTTGTGGCTAACAAAACTCTGTGTTATGCTCGGTTTTTGCACTTTTTTCTTACAATGGCTGCTCATTTCTTTCAGTCTTTGATTGACTCTTATTTACCTTGCAAAATATCCAGGCCTTTTCTCTTTTTTCTCCATTTTGGTGAAGACTAGGAGTGGAGACAGACACAGGCAGACAACGTTATGTCCCTGGTTCAGACCTTCTGACCCCTTTTCCTACAAAAGAATATATGAAATAAATCATGGTAAACATCAATACCAGTACAGCATTGGTCTAATACCATCTACTCGACACTTTGCACCCAAAAATATTGTGCAGAATAATAGAAAACACAGTTAATTTGCTAAAGATAATACTTCTTCCAAAACAGTACTGATTTTTCAGGAATACATGGTAGATCACATTTATAGCTTGCATATTTCAGAGCTAAGAGAAAGCCAAACTGCGTCCTTGCAACATAAAAAAAGAAAGCAAATAAATAAATAAACCACAAGTGTTTATCCAATCATCCAGAAGACCGTTCGCCCCTACACAAGAATTGGTAAAGAAAATATACTGAAAAATAAAAATGATATAAAAAGAAATCTGTTAGTTTTTTTTTTTTGTTTGTTTGTTTTGTTTTTTTCTGAACAATCCACCCACCACTCATTAAACCATACCTCAACATCACTGCATTGGACTGGAATTTACATGGATCATGAAATGCAGAACATTCCACCAGTTTCTAGAACTTAACTGTAGATACGTGCAAAAAAAAAAAAAAAAAAAAAAAAAAAAAAAGTTTCCTTCAATAACTGCAAAGACTCTCGAAAAGAACTGAAATTGTGTTAAAGGCACTACATAATCAAAAATGTCTGTATTTTACAGCAAGATCCTGATGCTTCTAAGCTAGATGGCTACCTTTTTACTTTCTTTATCTGAGGAAAATTCATTGTATTCTATGAACAAACCTGGAAATTAAATGAAGGACAGTCTTTAAATTGACATATTATTGTATGTGATGATATGTGGTAATGCTACTGCACCACGTTTGATTAGCAGGAATGATTACAAACAGAGCTGAGTTCCATAAACGTCTGCTGTATCATGTCTGTAGATAGAGTAAGACCATTTTCTAACCTGTTTACAATAAAATATTCAAAGCGCCAGACTATATTGGAGCTAAAACATTAGCAGCAAGCTTAAACATCTCATAATTTGTCTCTGAAATATATCTACTAATGCTCACGAAAGACGACAAAGTTAATAACGAGCAGCTGTTAAAATGTTGTTAGGAGACCTAATGCTGGCTTTCTTTGCACTATAAACGTTAACGTTAGTCTAACGCTTCAGACAATGGATTCAGGGTAGCCAGATAGCTTAAAATTAAACAACACGCTTTTTCAATGGAAATGAAAGCAGAGATTAATCTAGATGCTAACGTAACGTTACGTATTTCGATTATCTGTTAGCTAGATGGATATCCTAGCTAAATAACATGCCAAGCAACACAAAAAGTCAATAATGCCACACTCACCTGCAAATCTAGCTACATCTTCTAACGTCCAGCCAACAACACCATCAACGACAACATGTCCATGAAGCTCGCCTCAGACATTAGTGTTATCTGGCAACGTCTGGCGGTTCCTTCCTTTGGCTTAGCACCACCCGTCGTTCCTCTTCGTGCTTTTTTGCCGTCTGAAATGTGCTCTTTCAAAACAGAAACTACAGCCTGGACTAAAGTTCGCACACATAATAACTAACAGTCTCTAGCAGCCATAAACGGTAGCCGACCAAAACGGTTTCCCAACAATATTTATTTACATGAGGATTTGCTGATAGGCCCGAGTGCCCATGCTCCACCTCTTACCCTGACGTTTCCTCAACACATTCTACACAAGCTTAGCAAAGCCCATTACATAATATCACTGCAAACCAGATTATGTACAACCACCATAATGTATGAAAAAGAACTTCCGTAAGAGTGGCAAATCTTTTTTTGTTAATTTATTTAAGTATATATATTTATATTATTACAAATATACAAAACACTTAATGAAAACACATATATGGGACCACACTTCTTATAGTAAACAATCTGACCACGATTTCATAGAAGCTCTAAGACTGGGTGAGCGGTTGACTAAATGATTTGTGCTCTCAGTCACGACTCGGTGTGGATTCCCGGTCTAAAAATAATATTTTAAAAACTTGTTTAACTAACAACGTAGTATTCAATCCAAATCAATTCAAACAATAGCTAAAACAAACAAACAAAAAGTGAAACCAGAAAGTTTATAAATGTGTGAAGATAAAACACCTAAATTACAATTGCTTTCTGGTTGTTTTTGTTTATCATCAATTAAAAACATGTATCTCCCAACATAGTAACAATAGTTACAAAGGAAAACCCTTCTAAATATTCAGTGTAAGTCAATGTAGACATATTTAATTCCAAGTCATTTTCAAGCATTTCTATTGGTCCATTCATCATGAAAATGTCAAGGACAGCTACTGTGTTCAAACGATAATAACCTGAAAATAGACAAAAATGGAGATACATGTTTTTCATTGGACAGTGACGATTAAAACAAAATTTTAATTCATATCTCCAGATGAGCAAGCCAAATGCGACAGTGGCAAGGAAAAACTGAAGAAACCTTGGAAAGAACAAAGGTTCACAAGAGAGACTCACACTCCTCTGGTCCAACAAATTATAAACAATAGACATTTAATTTAAACTGCCGGTAGAAGCAGCCTTGGAGGCTGTAGAGCTCGTGGAGGTCTTTAGTAAAGGTCTGTGCTGAATCATTGTGTTCACTAATTGTTCACTCTGTTAAACACACCTACCTCATCCAACTAGTAGACGTAAAGTCATAGACAGTAGCTCATCTGTTGCTGCACAGTTTGGGTTGGTCATCCTTTAGTCCTTCATTAGTGGACAAAGGACATCACCCACCGGATATGCTGTTGGCTGAACATTTTTGGTTGGTGGACTATTCTCAATCCAGCAGTGACACTGAATGCATTAAAAACTCTAGCAGCCATGATATGACTGATCCACTCATACCAGCACAGCACACAGTAAAACATAACCACTTCAGCACTGAGAATGACCCAGACCCAAAATCATTACCTTCTTTGAGGTGGTCTTGATCTTTAAACAGAAGGATGAAATGGGGATAAGAAAGTATGCAGGAACAAGTGGTCTACCGTCTGTAACTGTAGAACTACAAAGTGATCTTGTCAGGTCAGTGGAGCTGAGAAAATGACCAAGGAGGAGTCATAATTTTATGGCTCTCCAGGCTAAAGAAATTGTTACCAATGCAATGTGGAATAGCAGAGCTGCAGGTATATCATTGCCACACAGCTGCAATGTCCTGGTCTTGTGGTGTCTTGTGATGGATCGGTGCCCTTTCCAGGTTGTATTCCTGTCTTTTCTGCTCATTGACTCTAAGTAGGTTCTGAACCCGCTTTGATAGGACAAAACAAGATGAAGTGGTTACAGAAACTGAATGAATTAATGCATGTTACCAATTTAAAGTTCACAAACCAGAGTCTGAGTCATGATATAACGGTGCTTTAGTACTCATAACATGAATAACTGAAAGATGTCCATATTTTGGAGCATCACATACTGTACTTCCTTCTACACAGTAAATTCACCAGAGTTAAATCACCACTGTTTGTGTAATAATTTCACACTCTCAGTGTTAACACTAATAGTGTTGATTTAACACTGGCGAATTTGCTGTGTAGACACATATTTCCTGGGTCTTATTTCAACACATTATAACAGCACATAACCAAACAATGTTATCAGAGAGTCTGGGTTCTAGTGGCATGCTACAGTCCATGTCTCATATCAAATTTATTTATATATATATATATATATATATATATATATATATATATATATATATATATATATATAAATGTATTGGTAATAAATGGTGTGGTGAAACAATGTAAAGCGGTCAATAATTAAGGCACTTATTATGTTAACTGAAATGTATATTTATTATATTTGTATACATTTTAATATGATTTTAAATATATTCACCCTATTAAATGGTTAGATTCTTCTCATTTCAGCATAACATCAGCCTTATTCCTTCATAACTTACATTGTTCATCTTTCCCAGGGCTGTCCACTTCTAGAGGTATAACTTTAACTTGTTTTTAATGGTGATCAACATCTACTACTGATAAAGACAGGTTTAATGATTTCATTGTTTATTACAGAGTTTGCAAAATGATAATAAAAGCATGATTTTACTATATTTGTGCCTCTTCATGAAAGAAATGTATTTTTTCTGGGCTGGATCTTTGAAGAGAGCAGATTATCTCTTATAGTTTAGGCATTCCAGCAACCATTTCACTCTCAATTCCACAGTGGTCCTTTCCCCTCAGGATCTTAAAGTACCCTGTAGGAGAAAAAGATTTTAGCATTAGAAAACAAGTAACTTTTTCCATAGTGTTTGTGATGTGTAACTTTTCAGAAGTTTGCTTAGCGTGGATTCACCACTAAAGGACGATAAAAAAATCCAGGTAAGGCCCACAATCTCTCTCTCTCACTCTCACTCTCTCTCTCTCTCTCTCTCACTCTCACTCTCACTCTCTCTCTCTCTCTCTCTCTCACTCTCACTCTCACTCTCACTCTCACTCTCACTCTCTCTCTCTCTCTCTCTCTCTCTCTCTCTCACTCTCAAAAAAAAAAAACATGAATAAACCAATGTGAGCTAACTATAGATAATAGTGCACTATAAGGGAAAAAGCCCACAACACAGGAGGTAGAAACCTTGGGGGAAAATGACTCATAAGGGGGATCTGTCCTCTGGTCAAATAAATTATAAACAAAATAGTTTTAGTTTGGTAGTTGTTAAAATATAAATATGATTTCAGAAAAATAACCAAATATACATCTTTTAACCCTACCCAATTGTGACCCAAATGTGGCTGAAGGAATAAACAAAAACTAGGAAAATTTTAAGCACCAGCTTGAACACATATCCTGTGTCCGAAATAGATCCCTATTCACTATTCCCTATATTATTCACTATATAGTGCACTATTGTTGGGAACTGAATTCAAGAGGGTAGTGAAGGATTTCCAATAATACCTTTTGAAGGTTTTCACCAAACAACGCAGTGGATTATGGGTAATCTGATATCTGCTAGTGTACATGGGTTGTACAGTACTTCTTGCAGTGCATTGTGGGATTCTTTAAGTGCACTGAAAATTGTCCACCATGTTTTCGGACACTACGACAAAATGGCATAATCCCAAAGTAGTGCACTGTATAGTGAATAGGGCACAGTTTTGGACACAGCTATAGTCTTTGGAGGTAGTGCAAAAAGGTGGGAAATGTTTAGATTGCAAGACAGTACCTATGGAATTAAAAGTGTGGAAAGATAAGAGAGAGCAAACAATGTAGGGCTTTGAAAGCTAACAGCAGGATTTTAATGCATACACACTCTGCACCTAGTAGTCAGATAAACTGGTTAAGTACAGGGATAATGTGAGAAGATTTTTAAGCGATACTAGAACATTAGCAGCAGAGCTTTGAAAGTCTTGCAGAGAAAGGGATGAGGTTAAATGTTCATCATAGAACAGACAGTTGCATTAGTCTAACTTGTCTACAAGGATCTTAGAATCTTAGAATTTAGCAACAATGCGAAATGAGGCATTCAAATAGTAGCCCTATAGTAGCTCCATGGGTACAGTCACCTCCCATAGGGGCAGTTGTTAGCCATGGAGTGGTAGACTGTGACAGATGGGGTCGTTACAGTGGAGGGCAGGTCACAGCTGGCCATATCATCCTTGAGCCAACATTTATCAGGGTCTCCAGCATAACTCTCAGTGTATATTCCCTGTACCGAGAATAGGGTCTATAGGGCAAAGCGGAGTAGTGATCAGAGTCTCAGAATGTGTGGTGGTGGCTGGCAGTGCAACCTCATTCTGGGCATTGACTGAGATGGAGTATTGCTGCATCATTTCAACAGCAACAGGGCTGTTATAAATTGTGATAGAATGAGAGAGTGGTTGACACATCTACAGAAGGAGGGAAGAAAATCGACCTGGAATTAAGTATGTATTCAAGTTGCACCAGTGCCATAAATAAATGGACAGAGTCAGAATAGTGTTGTCATATACACCAGGTACCAGGTGAAAATGATGAGTTCTGTCTGTTAATGTTTGAGTATTTCAGTGTATGGTTCAAGTGCTGTTGAGTTGAGCATTACTTACTGAGCATTTATACTTTTTTAAAAATATTTGTGAATCAAACAGGCTAAACATTCATGAGAATGAACATCACATGTTCTTGTTCTCACTGCATTTTACAATAATCAAAACTTTTCCAGAATCATGATTTTAATACCTGACACTATTTTTTCAATTTTAAATGTATCACTCAACACTTAGCATGCATCTTGGTCACATAGCAACAAGCTAATTATAGTAACATTTTTTTTTTTATGGAGGGAAAACCTCTTTACTTCTTACCTTTGTCTCCCCAGTCTTCGTTCCATGAGTTGGCAGCCAACCAGTAGGGAGTGCCATTCTCCTCTCCCCAGCCAAGTATCTTGATGGCATGTCCACCCAGGAGTCCTCCAGTCACATGCTGGTACACTCCTAAGGAAAGGAGGAGTTATTTTCTCCAAAGATTGTCTTCATGGTATGATATAGCCCTGATACCTAGCAGTCTGAATGTATTAGCAATTCTGTGCTAAACCTGCTAAGTGGAGTTTCTTATATGCTAGAATGTATCACAAGTGGCATATACACCGTACATAATACACTGTACTAGTGTCAGTCTAAAAAACAGATAGGGTTTCATGCATATAAGACTGATCCTGTCAATTTGTGGAATGGGACTTTCCAGGTTAGCTCACTGGAGGAGAGAAGCAGAGGGGTGCGTGCAAAAGAGTAGAATTACATCTAAGCCAAATTAAAGACATTAATATATTTCTTCTTGGAAATAACTCCTAAATATGTCATTTTGATGTACAGAGATGAGATTTTATTTGATGTCATGAAAGAGATGGTAAATATGGCCATCCTCAAGCACAGACCCTTTCTATTGAGTATAATCTAGTTAATTAAGGAGGTGCAAAGCCATTGTTGAGTTGTGCCTTAAAGAAAAAATATAAAATCATTTAAAAGATCACTTTCATTACTACTGTTGCTAATTTTTGTTGGTAAAAGTGGAGCAAGCCTCTTTTCACACCACTTGTGGAATGTACAACATTTCCCAGTCATGAGCTAAGCACAGCGAAAATCTGCATTGTGCATGTCATTGAAAATGTGTTACACTGTGCAGCAGTAAAATTTCCGGGCTCTGTCTGAGCCTTACTGTCCTACTGATGATTATGTTACGACTACCGGTGGAGGTTATCTAAGTATCTTCAACGAACACAGAGGTGGGGCTAAAATTCTGCTTGTCTTGCTCTTTAAAGCATTAAACAACAATGATATAAAACAGGGATTATGAGGAATCACAGAACAAACTGGTATGGTGAGTCTTAATATTTTTCCAAAAATACATTTAACTATCAGTGGTGAGGCTCGTAATGAAAATAACCTGTCTTGTAAAGCAGAAAGTCCTCATAGACAGAAAAAGCTGCTTCAACTGGGCCATTTTTGTAGATCTCAGACATGATCTGCTTGGGGTCAGAGGGAATGGAGTACGAGCGCTGGCCTGCAGGGAGAAAAAGAACAAAAAAATAGGTGAACAGATAAGTGAGTTTTGAATCTGAATGTGCACTAGAAATAAAATGAAAAAAAAAACAACCATAATGTTACATAGAGTTCCTTTAAGAATGATCACTTATAAACTCCATATAAAAGCAAATGAAAGATGTTTACAGTTACAGTTTGTGCTGAAGTGCTTACCAAAGTGCCTGTCTTCAGGGTAGGAGGGAGAGTACCCATCAATACATTGATTCACACAGTCAGGGGTTTTCTCCTCTCCTGAGCATGGTGGCCGTGTGCCATTCACATGGTGCTCACATGGAGCGATTGTGTAGGGCCTGCAGCCTGTAACATGTGCAATAAATGCTCTTCACCTTCAAATGCATGGCATTTTGTAGAACTTAATTTTAATTTTGTAAGAAAATTAGACAAATTTAGCAGTAAGAATCTTAAGCTCAATGTCTCTCATTTCTGCAAGGTGTTGTTCCTGCCCTGTCCTGGTCAAACGTATGGATCATGGAACAGAGCACTGTTTTACCTATTCTAAACAGCCCAGTTCAGAAAGACTGGTTTCGCACCTGTTTCTTTAAATGAGAATGAGACAGCTGACCTTTATACAAAGCTTTGTTTTTTTTTTTTTGGCTACTTTTATTTTGTTTATGTTTTCTTCATATTTAATCAGCACTCCTATTTCTCCACACTTTTATTACTATGTTTGGCAATAACTCTCACACTAAAAATAAAATGGTAAATCTTTACAATACTGGTACACAAATAAGCATATATTAATACGTCATTAATTATCTCATAATCATAGTATCACAGTCATAGTACTCATTAGCAGACTGAATTAACAAGATGTTGATACTTAATGTTTACCCTTGTTAATGGCTATTTATGTATGACTAACATGGTCATTAATGTATATCCCATTGTTATTTCCTGATATATTAAGCATTAATGTATGTATTAATTCACTATGGGGACATCATTAATGACGTATTAATATATGCTTATTTGTGTACCATCCATCCATCCATTATCTGTAACCGCTTATCCATTTCAGGGTCACGGTGGGTCCAGAGCCTACCTGGAATCATTGGGTGCAAGGTGGGAATACACCCTGGAGGGGGCGCCAGTCCTTCACAGGGCAACACACACACACACACTCACACATTCACACCTACGGACACTTTTGAGTTGTCAATCCACCTACCAACGTGTGTTTTTGGACTGTGGGAGTAAACCCACGCGGACACGAGGAGAACACACCAAACTCCTCATAGACACCCGGAGCCGGAATCGAACCCACAACCTCCAGGTCCCTGGAGCTGTGTGACTGCGAAACTCCCTGCTGCGCCACCGTGCCGCCCTATTTGTGTACTAGTATTGTAAAATGTTACCAATAAACTTATATAGAATATCCTTCCAAAAGTATAATATTCTCATTTGAGATTTTTGCAATATCTGCAAAGGGCCAAATAAAGAATGATGACAATAGCAATATCTGGAATTGTCGAATTGGAATTGTCGAATGTGGAATTGGAATTGCTATGTGTCGAATGCTTTTAGTATATTAAATATATCTACATTGGCTAATCTACTATAATAGCTATGGCTGAAAACTGTCTGACACAAACTGCTAGCCGTGCTAGCTAGCACCATGAGTAGAGACACGCAGGCAGAGTATGGCCTATTGTATCCACTGGGAGAGCAAAGACTAATATGCTCTCTAGGACAAGTAGCTAGCTGCTTCAATGTGTTAAAACTCACCAACATTAGAGTCATAGAGTCCCCCAGTCACCAGGCCAGTTTTGGTCCAGAATTCCCAAGCAGCATCTGGAAAACCTCCATAGCAACTGGTACAAAATAACAAGCATACAGTGAGATAACACATATCTGTAAAACACTATACTGAACGATCACTGAGTTAGGAACACCTGCCTTGTATCTACACTCACTGTCCATTTTATCAGCTTCACTGACCACACATGAGCACTTTGTAGTTCTACAGTTACAAATTGTAGTACACTTATTTCTCTGCATACTTTCTTATCCACATTTCACACTGCTCTTTAATGGTCAGGACCCACACACAGGTCCACCACTGGTCTATATTACAAGAGGAAATACTGAGTAAGTGTCGTACACACCCCATCCCACATTCATCACAACATGAAAGCAGGTCTTCTGCAGAGATCTCCACTATGACTTTGGCACCGCTATGGATACAAATTCTGTCTGATATAGCCTCGACAGCTCCAAAGGCCTACGACCACAAAAGAATCATAACAGGATTATAATGACACAGTAACAGGAAGAAGGGTTTGATTAAAACGTGTGTAGTCAGTATGGCATACCCAGCATGATCCACATGAGCCTTGGTCACGAATTTGGCTGATGGTATTGCAGTCAGGCCACTGATCTCTGGAGTCAAAGCTATCTGGCAGTTGAAAGCCTTCAGCAAAACTGACCCTGATATATGTAGTAACAAAAAAATTGCTTTAGGGTGGAATTATAAACAAGATTCATAATAAAAGACATTATACAAAATAAAATACAAGTTTATGAAACTATAAAGAGACAATAGAGAAAGAAATGCAGAAATGTGTATGATTTTTATTGTTTTTTTATTGTGTTTTATTGTAAAGCACTTTGAGACTTTTCTAGAAAAGTGCTACATAAATAAAGATTCACTTATTCGCTTACTTGCTTAATAGAATATATATTTATTTTCACCCAAAAAAATAATAAATGGAATTTGACCGTGGGTGCCCAATTTATTATTATTATTTGGTAGGTATTTGGCAAGAATATATTTTACCTACATTTCAGAGAGCCGGGGACGTCTCAATATGGTACCACAGAGTGATTTCAAATAACTGTAGTCCACATTATCAAAGTTTAGCGTGGCCTGCGATGAAATAAAAGGAATGGAATGGAAATGAGAAAGGACACAAAGATGAAGAAAGAGAAACTGATTCAAATATATATATACACTTTAGTTGATTTGATATTTTTGTGGTTAGTTTTTAATGAGAGCTTTTCAAAGCTTTAGACCAAATAATTCTGTTCCATATTTTAAATTTTGTAAAAGCTGAAATATAAAAATATTAAACATTACTGTCCAAGTAGTATTGGCCTTGTTGATAATGTTGACCATTTCCTGGGATAGTGGAGAGGCTTGTGACTTGGCCCCAGTGAAGGATATGAGGGACAGCAGGCACAAGATCATGATTTGGGACATCCTAAAGAAAGATCAATTCAAATTTTAACTGGACAGAGGTCAAAAAACACAAGTAATAGTGTAAAGAATAGTATTAATTTATTATTGTAGGCTTATAACCAATTTAACAAGAATGAAACTACTTACCTGAGTGTTTCCTTCTCTCCCAACAATGGCAAGATCCTGACACTTTTGTAGTTAAAAACCCTCACTCTTATCTGAAGTCATGAGATTATCTGTCATAGTCAAGTGATCCAATAAAGCCAGAGCCATCACAAGATTTATAGGAGAGCCATGAACTTAAGGTTACTCACTAGAACTATACAACTTCATTGCAGGCGAGAACACTAAAATGAAAAAGCTGGCAGTGAGGGATTTTTATTTATTTTAACTGAATAGAGAAAATTACCACTAAGTCTCTTGAATCCACACAGTGAACTGAAATCTTTCCAGCGACGTATTGTATGCCGTAGAGTTTTATTGATGTTTTGTCAGTTTATGGTAACTGTTGTGTAGTAGTAAAAATGAGTGTTGCCATTTTAATTAATTCATTTATTCACTCACCCTGAAGGGGGCGACAGTCCTTCACAGGGTGACACACACTCACACCAACAGAAACTTTTGAGTCACCAATCCACCTACCAACGTGTGTTTTTGGAACGTGGGAGGAAACCCACGCAGACACGGGGAGAACACATTAAACTCCTCACAGACAGTCACCCTAAGCAGGACTTGAACCCACAACCTCAAGGTCCCTGGAGCTGAGTGACTGCAACACTACCTGCTGCACCACCGTGCCACACATTGCTATTTTATTCACCATAAAATAATCTAAAAATTACACAGTAGAAGAATTTGTTGATGAGTCCCATTAAGGAAAGAACACTGCAAAGCATGTACATCGATTTTTTTTGTCGGTAATATTGTGTACAAAAGTATGCGTGTGTTTTATTTAGACAATTTAAAGACTGCGATCTTAACATTAGCAATAGTGAACATAGATTATTAATACTTAATTTTAGTTTATTTTTAAAAATAAAATCACTATTTTAATGATTAATACAAAATGTATTTACCATAAAATGACAATGACAGAAGGTTTGTATTTTATATTCCAATTACACGTTACACAAAAACACTTTCAAACTTATTTGTACAGGAAGGTTTACAAATCCATTATGAATGGGTGCAAACCTTGTGAAAGCTATTATCATTTTTTACAACAGCAGTAAATCTTCCTAGGAAGCCAGAATGTGTCTCAGACAAACATTTCAACTTCAAACCTCACTTGTCTTAGATAAATTCAGCTTTGCTGTTTCCACCATTAGAAAGAAACTGCAGAAATATTATTCCTGAAGGAGCTGCAAGGCAAAAAAAAAAAAAACGCTAACTATAACATAACGCTTGATGAATAATAACCAATTGGAATAATAACCAATGGAGAGATAAGTCAAAAATAGGACTTTCTGGAAGACGGTGCAGATTCAGTGACTAGTTATTTCTGACAGAAACATGGTTTCTGATTCTGCAAAAATATCCTATCACCAATCCCTGATCTTTATTTATCGCATTTCTGCAATATGATTAATTCATAATATCAGTGTTTAGGAATAGAAATGAAGGCTTAGTCCTTGACTATATCCTTCTTTCAATGGAAAGACCCAATTTAAAAATGCTGTGTAGCTCAGGACTAGGCTTAGCCTCTGTTTTGTAAACAACCCCAAAGGTGCTGTATTTGCCTCCTTTATTTTTGCCTATTTATCACTCAGCTTTGATTTTCATTACAAAATCTAATTCAGGAAAAGAACATGAGTTAACACAATATGGTCTAGAACTAACAGAATTGATAATAGAATATTTTATTTGCTTTATTACTTAAACTAAGTGCTACTGGAGAGATTTAGAGCATGACATGCTAATGGAAGGTTCTGCTACAGCAACTCATTGGTGTTTAGATCAGGTAGACCTTGATAGTTCGTCTTATCCTGTCAGCTTTCCTTGCTCCTGACCTTTTGGCTTTCTGTCTTGCTGCACGGCCAAATTATGCTTTTGTATCTGATTAAGATTAGGCTGAAGAACATTTCTTTTGTCATGAAAATGTTTAAAATATTTAGGTGGGGATCAAGGGCAAGATCACATGTATCAAGAGCAGATTATATCACTTTGACCTCACTAAAAATTCATTTTCAATATAAAATACAAAGATCTAAATCTAAAGAACGTATGATAATCTGTTTAAAAGAAATAAAGAACGGAAAGATTTTAACCACAACGTTAGTGGCCTTGGCACTAAATGCTAAGACTAAATTTCATGCCCTTTGAGCCCGCTTCAATTTCAAGAGCTGTATACTGTAGTTTAACTCATGTTTACACAGTAACCGAGCTGCCTTCTGTTTCATTAACCACGCTTATCATAAAGCAAATTATATAACAGACTACTGCACCAAATAAATCATCTGGAGACAGCGTTTACACTTTTATTTTTTGCATTTATGTACAAATCAAAGTCCCTCGATACATAGAAAGTTATAATCATTTCATCTTTGGTTACGTACAAACCCCTAGCTGGCTTTTTATATGACAAAGTTCTGCAGCGAGAACAAAGGTCAACAGACTGCTGCAGTCCATCTATCCAACTCAGTAATATCTAATAAGAGTGGATGTGCTTTCTAGCAACTACGTATCATTGACCTCATTGACAATAGGTCAAAATGCATTCTGTGAAAAAAAGATATCCACTCTGATAACCTGAATTGGAAAACAATTAAACTCTCAAAACAAGGTTCTGAATGTGAACACATGAATATGTTAGAAGTGAATGGCATAGTTTACCACATTAAATCATTAACAAATACCATGCTGCCTGTGTGGCATCACAGAAGTGGCTAGTTGCAAATAGCAAAAAGGACAGGCACGACAAGGCTATCTTGCATGCTGGCCACTGCTTATGTAACAAATATTTTACAGACACAATTTAACATTTAGTATGGCATGATATGAAGATTTTGCAAATGGGACTGCCACATGTTTTACTACATGTTTCCTGGTTATAATTGTGAAAGGAATTTAGAGAAAATCTAAACAGAAAATTCCCAGTGAAAAACCAGAAATGACTAAAAGATTACCAGCAGTCTTTGACAACAGATAAAACTGTCCAGTTTCTCCATATGAGCAGAGCAGGGTAATGGAAGGGAATGAGAGGATGGGAGCTGGAGATGGTGGAGAGGGGCATTAATGTCAAGATCCTATAAGACTACTTGTCATTTTAGCCCTGAAGCTTTTTTTTGGGGGGAAAAGGACAGACTCAGCTGCCCTGCATGTCTGTGCTTCCTGTAGACTGAGTGGCATTGAGATACTGCCAGCTGAGAGCGGCGAGGAGCATGGCAGCGGAAAGGTAGAAGGGAGAGAGGTGATGAGCTCTGGAGGGCAGTGCCGTCATGGAAATTGTTTTTTCCCGGATCACACCCAAGATGCTTAGCGTTTTATCCCGCGACGGATCAGACAGGGAGACTTTCTGCAGAATCTAACGGACAAAACAGAAAGAAACAGTTTTCCATCAATCGATCTTCTAGAACGGCAGAGAAGGTATAATTTAAAAAATTTTAATTCAACATAATTGTCAGGCTTATGTTTCAACTTGGGAATTCCTTGAAATGATTTTATTTCACTTGAATTGTCCAATGGTGGTGAATTATTCAAATATTATTTACAATGGGTAGGACCAATTTTGTAAGAAACACTGGCCTACCTAAGCTATACCGTGATAATGTATTATTACAAAGCATTACATTTTCATTCATTCATTTATTTTCTGTAACCGCTTATCCAGTTCAAGGTCGCAAAGTGGGAACACACCCTGGAGGGGACGCCAGTCCTTCACAGGGCGATACAGCTGTGTTTTCCCTGTGTCCACGTGGGTTTCCTCCAGGTGCTCTGGTTTCTTCCCACAGTCCAAAAACACATGGTAGGTTGATTGGCGACTCCATAAATGTCCGTAGGTGTGAGTGTGTGAGTGAATGTGTGTGTGTGTGTGTGTGTGTGTGTGTGTGTGTGTGTCGCCCTGTGAAGCACCGGCACCCCCTTCAGGGTGTGTCCCTGCCTTGCGCCCAATGGTTCCAGGTAGGCTCCGGACCCACTGTGACCCTGAACTGGATAAGCGTTTACGGATAATGAATGAATGAAAATTGAATGCTTTGTAATAATACATTAGTATAGCTGTATAGGCACTGTATGTGCTGAATGACATCCCAAGGTAAAGGAGGCTCTTTGCGGGTCTTCTCAAGATTGGAGACACTGGAGGAGTCATTTAGTGATGAAATGAGTTGTATAAGTACATGCCTAATCACAGATGCTGAACAACAGACCACTCTACTCAAATTCCCAAGACTGATTACTCACAGGAGTGAAACTTCTGGCAGCTATAGATAAGCTTTTTGCACAACAGCAGCCTACATACGTTTTAAAAACATGTATCCATTCTCGTTAAATTACAACTTTTAAATGGTTTTTAAAAGCAGTTATAATCATTATATGGGATTCTGAGTGGGTGAGTTTTTTTTGTTTTTGCCAAAATCTCTCCCTTTATCTGTTAGCGACTAGAACATAAGGTCATTGAGGACTGGATATTTTTGGTTGGTGTGTTGTTCTCAGAACAGTAGTGACAGTCTAAAAACTCCTGTAGCATGCCAATTTTTTCTGTTAGTGCAAAGCTTAAAAGTTACATCATTGTTTTTTTTATTACATTTTTAGAGCAACCTTAGGCAAAGGCACAGGAAGAAATACATTTCTTAAACATCTATTTCAACTTTTGAACTACCCGGTTTATCATTTTGGAATATAAACTCATCATCATCTAAATCTGTCTCATAATAAAATCTGTATTGTTTAAAGCAAACAAATCCAAAGCTATTGATCAGTAAAACAACGTAAACAGCCTCTGCATCTTACTTAAATGGAAAGAGGTTGATGCGTTATTACTGCATTATTATTGTTACATAGTCACTTTTTAGTACATTTATTTATGTCAGCACATTATGTTCATTAATGAACATACAGTATTTACATTGGTATTTATGTTAAATTATAAACAAACATTAAAAGTGAGACAAACCCACCTCCTGAGTATACTGTGCAATGATACTCTGTACAGCTTGCATGTTGGTGGCCTCCATCATCAGAGTTACAGCTTGACCCTTCCTGATTTTCACCACACCTTGGAATACCTGAGGGTTGTTGTAGCAGGCTGAGAGAGTCGCTATTGCCATAACCTGGTGAGGCAAACACATGGCGTTCTTTACTAAATGCTGGGGTTGATCTGTAAATTCATTCACTCATTTCAGTCATGTTTATAAACACTTTAACAGATTTTTATTTAATACTAAAATCATTTTGTCTTTAATATCTGGCCTCAATTATGAATAGTTAGGTGGAGTACATATAATATTTACAGATAGGGATTGTATTAAGTGATGTTAATACTACAATTTAATGTCATTATTTGAGTAAAAACTCAATGATTCCCATGTTTTGGGGAAAGTGAGAATTCATTTCATTCAAAGTTCTGATGTAGATGAATGTTGTGATTGTGATAGATATTAAGGCCATTGTTGCTCTGATGACAGCTGAGATTTGTTGGTTTTGTCTGACACTGACGCTGACATATTAAAGGTTATTTGAGAAGTTTTGGAAATACAGATATTGATAAAGACTTTTTCTCTCCCTAAATCATAAACCATAAATCTAAGCATTTTTAAATTTAATTATCATTTTCTTAAAACAACCACCCCAAAAGAGACACTCATCTCAATAAAACAATATGATGAGCAGGAACTGCATGGCGTCTTGTTAATAATTAAGCAAGTTAGCATGCTAAATATAGGAAGAACTATGCATTTTTTGGATAGATTTTCATACTTCTTTTCTGTGTGCAAAAAAGCACAGACTAAGGTTACACTCGAATACCTAACGAAGGTGAAAAAAGAAGGGGGTTTACTTGTAGATACTTGTAGCATTTGTAGCCAACAGCAGGACTTGTGTGATCACAGTATGTTATTTAGACTCAGAAACCACCAATAATTGGAAATATTTTGCATAAAGATACTAAGTACCAACTACGGAATTTCAAGATGGAAGACAAAAACACTTCATTAAAAACTCTGGCTCTACTGGTTAAAGATGGAGACTGTGTAAATGGAATTAGAGTGAAAATTCACTTTTAGAATTGGGTGAAAGTACAGATGTGCTCTTAAGTTTACATACCCTGAAAGCTTTGGCATGATAACATACACAAAATTTGACACACACGGGTTTAAATCTATTTGCTTGCAATCAGCGTGTGTGTGTGTGTGTATATATAAAGAGTCAGTAAGTTACTGGGCTCCTGACAGACTTACAGCATGTTCCATCCACAGACACTGCTGGATTACGGGCCATAGGGAAAGCAAAAGAACTATCAAAGGACCTGGAGGATCCTTTATAAAACAGGAAAAGGATATAAAACAATATTCAATCTCAGATATCTGAGATTGATTAAAAAGTGGAACTTGAGGGATTCTGTTGAAACCAAGCCAAGGCCAGGTGAATCAACAAAAATATCAGCTACAACTCACAAATAATGTACAGACCTCTCTGAAAAATGCGGTGTGGCTGTTTCAAGATGCACAATAAGGATGCACTTGAAGATAAATGAACTGCATTATTGAGTCACTAAGAATACAATCTGCCAAACAGCACAGAGACAATGTTTATAATTTCTGGAAGACAATTTGTAGTGATGAGACCAAAATTGAGCTTTTACATTTGGAGAGGAATCAGCAAGGCCTATGATGAGAAGTACTCCATCCCTACTGTGAAACAGAGAGGTGAATCACTGAGGTTTTGGGGATGTGTAAGCTACACAGGCATAAGGAACTTTGTCAAAATTGATGGTGGGATGAATGCAGAATTTTATCAGACAATACTAAAGGAAAATTTGCACTCATCAGCCAGGAAGCTATGCATGGGGGTGCACTTGGATGTTCCAACATAACAATGATCCAAAAAAACAAGGCCAAGTCGACCTGTCATTGGATACAGCAGGAAGAACTGAAGGTTCTGGAGTGGCCACCTCAGTCTCCTAACCTCAGTATCATTGAGCTACTTTGGGGAGACTCAGACTTGCAGTTCATGCAACAGCCCAAGAATTTACAGGAACTGGAGGCATTTTGCCAAGAAGAATGGGCAATTTTACCATCTGAGAAAATAAAACGCTCACCCACAGCTACCACAAAAGACTTAAAGCTGTCATTGATGTTAAAAGAGGCAATACACTGTATTAATGGCTAGAGTATGTAAACTTTTGATCAGAGTAATTTGGGTAGTTTCTGTTGTCATTATGATTTAAAAAGGACAAACACAATTGTTTGATAATAAATGGCTTCACCCAACCACTAAACATGAATAAAAGAAAAGGTGTTGTGTTATCATCCATTTTCTCTGAAAAAAGTTCTGCCAGGGTATGTAAACTTATAAGCACAGCTGTATGCAAAATTCAATTCAAATAAAGCATATGAAGAAGTAACTCCTGCAAAAAAAAAAAAAAATCTCTCAAACCTGGCTTTAAAACTTTGCAAAAAAAAGTGCTGACCTGTGGGATGGCGCAGAAGTTAAAGACACTCTGGTTGCGAAGCCGGGACAGATAGGCGATAACATCAGGAACATGTCGGAGGGCATCGGTCACCAATAAGTTGAGGCAAGCCAAAGCTGAGCTTAGGTTCTGAGGCTGGGCCAAGTCTTCCAAACGAGAGGCAAACTGACTCCATGCCTGTTGTAAATAAAAACACAAAAGCACAAGATTTACTAGTGAACCTGGGAAACTATATTGTTGCATGCTACACACATTTCTTGGTAATAAATGTAATAGTATGTAAAATGTAATAGTATGCATTTTGGAAAATGGGTGTAACAGGTAATTACTGTCAATGCAACCGCAGTGTTTGAATACCCAGGTTTGCAATAAACCGCAACGCTCAAGAACTCACTCCGGTATGCTCTTTAGTGCAAGTTTAGAGTCTTCATTTTCATGCATTTAAATCTTGTGTGAACCTATTGGGAGAATCAAGGGTGAAATCAAATCCTGAGCTAAGTGTATTGTAACGATCACAATACAGAAGGTTTAAATGGGATAAACTACTGAAGGTTTTATTTTTATGGCTGCACTCTGTTAGTAAACCATCTTAGCTCTGTGTTGTGCTAATTGCATGCAGTGCAGATGCAGTTTTGACAATGAGGTAATTTGGAGGACAGAAAACATGTCAGGTGACATGATGGACTACATCTAGTGGGTGATACCATTAAAATCTATTAATCAATAATAATAAAAATAAAAACCAACATCAACAATAATAATAATTCATTCATTGTCTGAAACTGCTTATCCAGTTCAGGGCTGCGGTGGGTTCAGAGCCTACCAAAAATAGCTGTACGTGGGGAAGGTCAGGGTCATGTTCTTCATAGGCATTAGTGCATAAGGAGAACACTTTTTTCCTTGTGGGGATGCTTTTCTGCTCACGAGGGCTGTTCTATGAGCTTAAATCAAGCACACATGGCTGATTTTAGTGCTGAGGGTTTTGTCACTAATGAAACTTATATAAGCCACCAATTTTGGTATTATCATTGTTCACTAGGTTGGGAATAATATAAATATTTACATAGTTACGTCATGTATTGTTTTTGTTGCCTTGCACATGCTGCCATGAGGAAACTGTCACTGTGGGGTGTCACTGGTGCACCTCACCCATTAAAGGAAATGAGAGGGGTAAATCTGACTGGATGACTACATTTGCTGATCAAGTATTTTTGCTGCATTACACAGTATACACACTCTATATTTCTGCCACACCCTCATTAACCTTTGAAATCTTAAACATTGTTTCTGTGCTTTCGCCATGTCCATGAAAAATAAATAACCCTTAATGTTTCAACAAGCCCAGTGACTAATAATGAAAACTCTGTATGTGCTCCACACTCCAGCTGTACCACCAGCCAACAATACAGTCTCTACTATAAAAATTTTTTATTGCAAATATCCTGTTATTGCCCCCTCCAGTGTGTATTCCCGCCTTGCACCCAATGATTCCAGGTAGGCTCTGGACCCACTGCGACCCAAACTGGATAAGGGTTACAGATAATGAATGAATGAATATCCTGTTATTTGTTCTCACTCGCACACACCTTTGACATATCTGTTAATCTAATTAACTGTTACACCATATTAATTTCCATGTGGGATGCACATGGGAAAGCCCTAAAAATTTACAGTTGCTGATAAACGCATTTATTAAAATGATCACTTTCAAAAACTAAAATAAATAAATAGTGCATCTGAACAGACATGATTGGTCAACAGAGGCATTCGGTGCCTTTTTTTTTTCTCGATAAACATTTTCAGTTTCATTATTGCTATTGGCTGAACTATGGCACTGGGTGACATTCGCAGCCAATCAAACACATTTGCTGAGATAAATACGCACATAGCAAAATAAATTTAGCCAAATTGCAACTTTAAATGTAATGAACTGTGCATTGGAGCACATTATACTTGCAAATTATGAACATTTTGATAACTGACAGACCGTGGAGTTGTTTTTAAGAACATTTAAAAATAACTGATTTTCACAGAAGATGTCCTGCATGTATGTGTTACATTGTACTGGGATGGTGGTTGAAACTGTAAATATGGCATAAACAGCCCCATCTAGAATATTTTTCACCAGCTTTTATTAGATCAAAAAATGATCTCTTAAGTGGTTTGGAGCTGCAGAGCTTTGCCATGGTATGATGTGCAAAAAACAAACAAACCACAGGTATTGTGTACAGATCTTAATATTCAAAGACTGTTGAATATATTTCCAGTGATCTGGACCTGAATAAACTACACTGAGCCACTTTAAAATAATTGTTTAAAACATTGTATTTTGTTTGATTATAATGCATTAGCCTCTTATTTTTGCTGCATCAAAAGCATATGGAATGTGCTTTAATTATTGGTCACTGTACAATGTACAATGAAATGTGTCTTCTGTATTTAATCCAACAGTGGCAGTGAACACACACACACCCACATAAGTGTATTAGAAGCAGTGAACACAACCAAAGCAACAGGCATCCGTCTCCCCACTGCTCAGGAAAGAGCCAGGGGTTAGGTGTCTTACTCAAGTGCGCCTGAGCTGTGGAATGAGGGTTCCTTCACTTGATTGAGAGATCAAACCAGCAACATTGTAGTCAAGCCTACTTCTCTAAATATTAGGCCACATAAATTAAGACACTAACCTACATATAGCATTGCAAATGTACTGTATAGTGTGACCGATTCTAGATGTTCCAACTGACCTCCTGTGGCCAAAAGGACCTGCCTTCCTGCTGGTCCTCCAGGTAGTCTCTGATGATGTTGGTCTTTTGTAGGAACAGGCCCATGGAGTTGGCCAGCTCAGTGTCACAACCCACCTCAGGGTCCTCCAGCTGGGAAGCAGAGAAAAGCCGAGACAGACCCACTCCTACCAGACCAGCCACGTAGTGACAATACTGCAAAGGAGAAGATATTACATTCATTAAAGCAGAATTACACAGAACAGCTAAAATATAATAATAATAATAATAAAAAACAAACAAAAAAAAGTAGAAGCAACTATATGGAACCCTGGATTACATCTGTATTTCCACCCTTTAATTAACAGTGTGATAATTTAGGTAAGCAGTTTTCACATCATTAAACTAGTGAGTAATTATATCACACTATTATAGATTTTTCCTTTCTGCAGTTCTAGTACAAATCTAAAGCAGTACACTTGAAAAACAAAATGTAGCTTAAGCACAACTTATTGCTCAACCACAGCTTTAACCTAAATCACAAAACCCAGACATTACAAATATATGCATTCCGAAATTATTGCAGTAAACCATGCATCTCAGTAACTGATATAATAAGTCATTATTATTATTTTCTCATTCTCAATTTCTCTCAAGGTCAATACATAAAGTGTAAAATGAAAAAACATAATACTTAATCATTTGCAATCATTAAACTCTTATTAAAACAATAATTAAGGAAATACAGTTTCCAGGAATAGCTGATAATAAAGCTCTCTAATGTTGTTTTAATTTAATTTGAGCAGACACTGATGAGACAGTCCTCGGAGCTAAAACCTGTGTTTTTGTCTTAGCCTAACTCACTTGTCACATACTTTTGTTTACAACATGTCATTGCAGACACAATGGTAAGGAATGATGCAGGAAGCTCAGGATCATTTCACAACAAATGGTCCACTGGCTGCAAGAGGAAAAACCATCTCACTTGTACCAATGACCACACAATTCCTGACCTTATCACATTTGAAAATGAGGACACATGTCAGAATGTTATTTATTGACTACAGCTCTGCATTCAACAGCCATCATATCCAGAAGCTGATTATCAAACTATTTACACAACATGAAATGTTCTCTCTTCTGCTGGATTTAGATTTCCTAAGCAACAGGCCTCAAGCACTCAGGATTCACAACAGGATATCCTGTTCCAGGCTCTGGAGCCTGCTGTTACAGCCTGCTCATTCATGACCGCAGCACAAAACATAACTGCATCCCTATCATCAGATCTGTTGTGGTGCTCATTACCAACAACAATTACAGAACTTATAATGTGCAACAGCACCTATTTTATTAAGAAGGTGTGTCATAAAAAGGACTGTGTTTATACCCATCACAGAACGCTTCTTAAACAGCATTGCTGTCTGGTACTGAAACGGTTCTGGAGTCAAATATTTCAGCTAACAAGGACACCGAACAGTGCCCATAGAAGGTCCGCAGCATCAGGAAGGATCCCTCTCACCATACACACAGATTGTTCACACTACTCTTGTCTGGAAGAAAGCTATGAGGCATCAAGTCCAAGTCTTACAGAACCATGAACAATTCTTTCCCATAGGCTCAGACTGCTGATCTCACTTCTGATGGACTTTAAAAACTCTGAACTGTCTGCCCTCATCTTTTTTAACCATACATACAGCTCAAAGGCACTGTACAAGTACTGAGAATACTGCCTTCATTTTATATGCAAGGACATTTGAATCACTGCTCTGCTGCTAAAGGAAATTAAAGTGATTGTTGTATTAGTGTATACACAATACTCATTGCAGACCTACACATTCTTGTTTCTACATTCTTGTGCTTAGTGATTAATAGGGTCTGACCTATATGAAAAATTCCCCACAGATACAGTGTTTAATATACCTATAAATACTCAGACTTCAGTACTCAACGCTATTAGTTAAATCCAGCTTTACTCTCATAACCCCACTCCCTCCAAAAACTAAAGGAAGTTCAAGTTGGGCTTTAAAATTTACTGAAAGATACCACATTTCAGTTTGGAGTACTATAGCAGAAGCTCTCGTTTTTAGTTTTTTTTTTCTTTCTTCATCTTTGCTCAGGTGTCTCATTTCTATCCCAGATGTGTTTTATTATTTTTAAGCTTATCTTTGCACTCTCACATAAACACAGATCTATGCTTGGATATACTCAGATAATACACTTGACATAGAAAGAGGTGTAAAATCAGAATGGCTAATTTTATCCTATGTTATTCAGTCAAAAACTGACTGGGCTGCCTTATTTCAGCTTGCCACGTGATAGACAATCTAGATACACAGGTTTATGGTCAAATGAACATAAAGTTTATATTTAAACAAACGTTAAATGATATTCAAGTTATTTTTTGCTTAGCCGACACTTAGTTCTGGCTTCTAATTGGCTTACAATTAGGAGGAACACCTTACAAATTTTGGATGCCTTTATATTGATTTACATAAGAAGGCAGATGTGAGGCAGATCACTATCTGTGATAAGAATTGAAAATAAAGCTGACTTTGACATACTCAGAGTCCTATCTTCTATAATGAACATACATAAAGCATGATGTAAATATGCAGCGTAAAGTAGATTAAATTTAACCTTGTCCCACTCCTGCATTGAGCCAACTTTCTTCTCAAGGAATTCTGCCATCCCGACTCCCATTCTGTGGCATATGTCTGAAATCACGTCCCGATATTCTTGTCCCAGATTCCTGAACTCTACTGAAATCTGCACAAAGAAAATAAGCAGTCGCTCAAATAATTTTGTAACAAAAAAATACAATTAGTGTGATTTAAATATGCACTTCACTCAAAGTTGGTCATTTGCTTCCATTAGAGATATTTAAAAACCTATAAATAAGATTTTTGCTGATTAAATTACTCATTTCAGGTTAAATGAGCAATCTGTTATACTGACAGCAAGCATGTATGGGTACTGCAATACACATTCAAAACACTGGACACCCTCCCCAGATGTGAAGCTCAACAACGTTGCTAAGTTGAGGAAAACTACAGGAAATGTAAACTTTCATATCTAAAAAGAATTTGCCATAATCACCCTATTTAGACTGAAAATATATATAATTTAGCTAAAATATCTACCTATTTATCGGATTCATGTTTGACTTTCCATTTCCAATTTCAATGTTTCCACTAGATGAGGCTGATGTCATTTTCCTTATTAAATTCCTTATTTTCCTTAATGCTTTTAGAGTTTAGTTCCACTAATGGGTCAGTTTACGAAGCTAATACTGGTGTTATTCGCTAGCTTCTTATTAAAATTTTCCATTCCACATTAAATAGCTGATCATGTGTGGCTTATTCCTCACTTTCTTTATTTAAAACCCCAAAACCCATGGTTTTTCTTCCGACACAGTGAGACTCTCTTGAGATTGGCCCTGCTTAAAAATTGTCTTGTACATAATTGCTACCTCCAGGCAACTGTGTGTCAGTATAATGGGATTACATTTGTATATTACCGACGGAAAGTCCTCCAGAACTTGTCTGTCTTTCTCTTTGCTCTCTGTGAAGCACCAGTCTGTTTGGTAGAGGAAAGTGTGGAAGTCATGTAGCAGTGGAACCTTCTTTTCCAGAGGAATCGTCATGTCATCCTCAATTGTGTCCAGGGCCCGGAGAACAAGGTAGAATATACATACTGCATGACTAATAGAGGAAAACAGAAAGAGGAGAGAGCAATGCGCAATTAAAACAAAACAGATGTTAACAGTAACATATTCCCTGAAGCTTTGCCTTAAGCTTATATAACCATGTACATATTCTTTGGAGAAATACTGCTATGGGTTTGTTATATATATATGTTCACATAAACTCCTTTCAAATACCATTTTATAGTTTTTAAACAAGATCACACACCACAGATATAAACAACCATGCTAGTGCTTTTAATTTGTTTAAAGTTCCTGTCTCTAAGATTCCTTAATAAGCTATATATTCTCTTAGCTAAAAGGTTTTTGCTGAAAATATCAACAAGCTACAGTCTAACTAACCATATGTCAATTCTTATAGCCAGTATTTAATCTGTTGCACAAGGAATGCAATGGTTTGTTTCCATATCGCTGCACCTCGATAACGATAATTTAACAAAAGATCATGCCAAAAATTCAAAATTATTTCGTACTGTAATTAATTCACATAAACCCTTGAAACATTTCCTTCATCAATTTTTAACTGAGCTCTCACTATATACTGCATTCTGCATTCCACAGCTCTGAAAGGAGCCTGCACTACAACACGTTTTAAAAAATAACCCTTCCACATACTTAATGCAATTACACATTCTCACCAAAGAAGTCCCTATATTCCCACATCCTCAAAACTTAAGGACTGTTGCTTTAATATAATCTTTACTGTGTGACAAGCTTGTCTAAACAACATGGAGTCCTGAAGCAAGGCAAATCATGTAGCTTTCAAATCAGCTTGGACCAGACTTGTCAGTTCTTTTGCCCGCAGCAGATCACAGAGTAAAACAAAAACAGGATTATGTTTCACTATTTTGCTAATAATGTTTTTTTGTAATTCAAGAGATAAATTAGCCACTTTGATTTATATACAGGGTCATATTCACTCAGAAATAGCAATTATGTTTTTCTTTTTCAAAGATGAGCAGTAAACCTACAGAAATCTAATTTTTATGTAATGCTGAATACTAATACTGACACATGTTAATAATCGTAGCTAATCTGAAAAGTGACAACCTGTAGTCTTCTGAAAAGATTTTATTCTAGACATTAGAACATTGCAGTGAGGACTTGATTGCATTCCACAACATAAACAGTAGCCTTATGAGGTCCAGACACAGACATTGGGTGATTATTACTTGATCAATAACACCACTCCAGCTTCTCCTAAACATTATGGAGATTATACAAAATGTATGAGCACAGCCGAGTTACTGTCAGCAATGTGAAGTCTACAAACATTTGTATGTGTATTTGAAGTTAACAGACTTAAATATACTGATACTTCATTCGTTCAGAATGGAAATATAAACAAACCCATAACTTAATAAGAATGCCACCAATATTTTTACTGCAGCAATACTCAAATAAGTGTTTAATGGTTTTGTGAAAGCAACAATCTATTACTTAGGTTCATTTCAACAAACCTAAATATTGCAATTAAACTTTGTACTGCCTGAGTACAAATAAGTTTGCATCCTCCAAAGACTAGGCACATTACCGTATATGTTAATGTCAGATTAATTTTTATTTCCTGAATTATCAAACTGGAAGGAATACATAAATGTGACTTTTTGTAAAATTAAGATACATTTTAATGTTTCGTTTATTTATATGTTAAATCTCGGCAAATAAGCAGAAACTTTCAATAAATTATTTAAGAAAGTCATCATTAAAGTTAGTTCTTTGTACAGAACATGTTATTATTTATTTTCAATAAGAAAATGTTCACTTGGGATGAGTAAATATTTGCATGAGTGTATGCCAGCTGCTTCTGCAAAGTACAAAAGTTAAAGTTGCAAAGTTGGGCCGCCATGTTAGTTTACAGCTTGTAAGACACACCTCGCTTAAAGCGTGCCTGAGTAGGGCAGAAAAGTAACGTTAGACGGTTTTTGTAGGTCTTACCGTAGTTCTCCGTCGAGGGCCTGGATTACAGCAGCAAAACTCCTGCTGGTCTGGTTGAGATAAACGTAGCATGTTCTCAGAGTGTCACTCATGGACTCCTGACAGGAAAAAAACAAACATGCAGTGTGTCGGTGAGGGCTGGTCGGTTTTACATGTTGGGGTCTTGCGGCGAGGCAGCTCTCATGGACGCCCCTTCTCCCCGTGGATAGCGCTGGTGGTCGGTGGGCCGAAGCCGAGCTCCGCACCGAGAGAGTGCGCTTGAACACGAAGGACGCTGTGCTCTTGCAGCAAACTCCTGCCATGGACAAAAGTTCTCCGCAGGTTTCTGCTATTGAGTCATGACATTTGGGGAAGTTTAGACGTGTCGTAGTGGATGTCGTTCCCAACTGAAGATAAAGCTGAAGAAGCGTGCTAGAGACTCAACCGCTAACATGTAAACCGTTGTAACTTGAGTAAGTGACTATACAACCCTCGTTTCGAGACTCTACAGATCTGCGCCATTGATTTGACCCGCCCAGTTTTCATAACGAAAACAAACATTTCTGACCAATGTACGTGAGGGAAAGGAAGACTTTTAAAACTTTGTATATATATATATAAAATGATAAAAGCCATTGTTTTATTATGTTATAGCTAGGTAATTATTTCTACTTTTTGCCTTATTTAAAGGAACACTAACATTTTTACTGTAAAATTACAGTTTCATTGTAATACTATATTGACATGAGAATAGAGACAGTGTTTTTGTTGCTACTCTGGGCTCAGGGCTGCAGAATTCGTATTATGTAATGTTTTGGAACCCTCCCCCATTCCCTTCCCACTGATTTCAGTACAGTGCAGTAGTATTAATTAGACAAGGAAAGCCCCAAGAGCAAAACCCCAAATCTTACCTAGTGTTCCTTTGAATTTAAATATAGACATAAGCTAAAATTTATAAAGCAGTACATTAAATTTCTGAATTTGTGAATATATCATGATTAAAGACAAAATGTCTAAAACATCCATATACAGAGAAACTTGTGTCAACAACCCACGGTCACCAAACTTCCATAAGCTAAGTTTGCATGTTCCCGTACATTAGACTTTTGCTTAAGCAAATATTATGGTAAAGTAAATAATGTTTACATTTGTTACGTTTAGCCATAGCATACTTTCACACATGTTTTTGCCCCCCATCACCTCCCCCACCCACTCACCTACCCACTCAACCATTTTTACAGCACTGTATTGAAAACCAGTATGGAGGTGTCAGGGGAGGGGCTGTTTTTCTACCCTCCTCCAAAAGCTACATAGTACATTTTTGGCAGTGCTGAGCCCAGAGTAGCAAGGACAGAGGCTCTATTCTCCTCAGGTCAATGGAGCATCACAATGATTTTGAAGGTGTATATTTAAGGTAAAAACAGGCCCAGAAGGGTTTTTAATACAGGCAAGTCTTGTAGTGATTTGTTTACCCTGAACTTGCAAGTGTCAGAAATGTGCTAATGAACATGGGCCAAGAGTAACCTACCTTGACTGTGGGAAGTTTCATGGTGTGTAAACAATCGCCATCTGACTGATAGCTCTATGGATAATATATTTCTTTACGAGGTATGGGGGAATAGAATACAAATAAAAACAATGTTGAAATGAGACTGTTTTACAATGCTTTAACTTGAGCATGTACACTCGCCTCACTATCTACTAGTTTATGTTGGGTGGATAAAATATAATGGGTAGAAGTCAAAATCTCTACAGTGAATATAAATGGGATTTTTACTTCCCAAAACAGGTTGTTGAGAAGTTCATTTGGTATATATATATATATAATATACAGCTGTGCATCTGGTGGTCTAGATCTGGATATGATCCACATCATAATCAGTAATTCATCCCTTCCTCTTTAATGTTTCTTGTTAAATGTCATTTGTTTGACCAAAAATAATGCATTGAATAGAGGACAAATGCAGCTGTAGTTAAGGCCAACCTTTTTGGCATTTATTCTCTCCTATTTGGAGCTGGTCCAACCTGTATGAACACATAGTTGCTCCCTGAATCAAGGGCCATAAATATGCTAATGGGCAAGGACCCAGATTGGGCTAAACGGTTGTAGGCAACAATTACAAGCCCTGTGTTGTAATTGCCCATTGAAACAATGTTTTAAAGAGCAATTTTGGGGTGTCAGTGTCAGTGCAGAAATTTAAAGTGGCCCTGAATAAAATGAATATTCAACCTGTGAACTTTGTATTTGCTAAGAAAAATGGCATATATAGAAGTGTGCATGCCATCATTTCTTTTCTGTAAAAATCAAACTCTCCCTCAAGCCCCCGTATACCCTTCATATACAGGTTAACTTCGTGTACTTCTTTTGTGTAATTCTGCATAAAACTATGTCTGACATTTTAAGTCCCTACGTGGTGTTTTAGTGTTAACTAACTGTTAAATCCAGATTATATCCAGCAGTGGTACAAAGTTTAGTCAAAATGTAAAAAAAGGGTTGAAAGGTAACTGAGTACTACGTTTTTTAATTTAATCTAGAGATAACGAGATTAACACTGAAACATTGAAACGACCCCCCCCCACACACACTAAGCGCGTTATATAATACCAACATTCGCTAACCAAATTCACACTGACTTTATTATATGACGACATAAAGACATGACATCTTTGCTGTCGATAGCGTTTCTGTCTAAATTCATATCTGCTCGGCTGATAAATGCTATGCTTTTTTTAAATAGCAAAAATATGAATGGTTAGACACATTCTTCTATTTTTGTAACATACAAACAAAATGTAACATACGTACATCCTGTTAACAGTAGCTACAACATCTATGTTATGCGTTAGAATTAAAATTAGAAAATAAATGAACCTGGATATTGTGGTTCTAAAAGCAAATGGATTCCAAGAATCGTGTAGTGGGATATTTTTGAGAAGAAAAAAGGCTTTACTCACGTAATCCAATTTGGGCATGACAGTGCGACAGCCTCCGATTTTGTATTTAAAAAGGTTAAATATCTCCTCGGGGTGTCCTAGAGACTTAAGAATGTCCATTTTGTTGTTTTCATAGGGTATTGACTATTTCCCTGTGATCTTTTTATCCATTAGAGCCTCATATCTCCATCCCATGGAGGAGGATTCCCTCTCGTGTCTACCTGATATTACAATCCCTCCAAATCGCGCGAGTCGTCAGATCGACTCAGCTTTCTGATTGGCTACTGCGTCATGGGCTCAGACGCTTAAAACCAATGAACTTCCAGATCTGCTGGTGTGATGACCCGCCCCTCAGATTGCGTGCTGGAGTTATTGTGAGCGAAGTCTCTGACTGGTCAGTTCTCTTTAAGCACATTATGGTCTACTGTATTGTGATTTTAAGAGTTGAGCAAGAACAGCAGCTAGAAGTCACATTTTATTTATTATATCTTTGTTTTGTATTATCTATGTGTATATATTTATTATAAATTCATTATTCCTATACGCTATATTTACTGAATTCTGACGCTCAATCTAATACCCTTGGGATGAGCTGGACTGGCGTTTGTGTCTGTCTGTCTGTCTGTCCGTCCGTCCGTCCGTCCGTTCGTTTGTTTTCACTTACAAATCTAAATGTATATTGTAAACACAAATAAACTTATATTAATGCCAAAAAAACACTGGGACCAAGGCAGCTTTCCTACTGTGTGAAATCACTTGCCCCTTTAATTTCACTTTATTTATTTTTTTCAATACAGGGGGCACTAATCTACCATTTGAGAAGAGCTTGGGCCCAGGAAATCCTGGGGTGTTTCTGTTTAGAATATTCATTAATGATTTGCTATTTCGGATATTAGTTGCTGGTTACATTTCTTGATGTAGGAGTTAACTGCGCAAAATGACAGCAGTTTTTTTAAGTACTCCCAAAGACGATATTCTCTCTTATTTTGCCCCATCCCACATTATTTAGAGTGTGTTGAACACATAGATCCAGTGAATAAAGAACTTTTCCCAAACCACAAAATGTATACATCTGAAAATACCTGTATAAATGTAAATGTTTACCACCTCTCTGACAAAAGTATCTCCTGTTAAGGAGATGTCACAAAAAATATGAGCCATTACTAGGAAGTCTATGCCCCCAGTGTAGATGAGGTTTTGTAGACCTTTTGTCTGCTGTGTTCCTTTGTATGAAATGGCTGTTGGTAGTTCACTCCCAACCCCCTTCTACCTAATGTATTTATCTCCCAGCCCCACAGCTGAAACGGTAGCTGCTTTAACTGAACTAGTCTTTAATGTGTTAAAAACATTAAATGTAGCAATGGTTTGGACCTTTAATGAGTGCAGTGGCCAAAGAAGTTTAAGGAAAACCTACCTTGTATCTACACTCAGTGTCCATTTTATCAGCTCCACTGACCACACAGGAGCACTTTGTAATTCTGCAGTTACAGCTTATAGTCCACCTGTTTCTCTTCATACTTTTTTTTATCCCCATTTCCCCTGCTCTTCTAAGATCAGGACCCCAACATGACCACCACAGTGCAGCAGATGAGCAACAAGGTAGGTGTGTCTAACAGAGAGGACAATGATTGGACACAGTGTTTAAAATATTGAGAAGCACTGCTGTGTCTGATCCAATTTTACCAGCACACCACACACTAACACATCACCACCACGTCAGTGTCACTGCAGCGCTGTGAATTATCCACCACCCAAATCATAGCTGCTCTGTGGTGGTCCTGTCTGTTGAAGAACAGGGTTGAGAGGAACTATATGGTCTTTTTGCAGCTTTGTGTGACCTTTTTTTATCCCCTTCATAGTCCCATCCCCCATTCCCACCAGTCATTCCCGCACTTACATGATACCACTCCTCTCACACCTCTTTCTCCCCTTCATTCTTCTATCTTATCACCTTCTTTCTTTGATAATCTTCATCAATGCTCTTACCTCTCCACAAACTCCTCTTCTTCCTCCTATTCCCGACCCCCATTTCTCCAATGTATATAAGGCCCTTCTAAAATATTTGTTGTGAGACTGGATTGGGAACAGGCTGGACTGGCCACAGTCACAGACCGGACTCAGAACAGACTGGACTGGGAACTGGCTTTAGACTGAACTGGTGACAAACTGAAGACCAAGCTGTGTCCGTGCTTTTCTGCATGCACGTGAGGACACCTCCAAACGTCCAAACTTCAGATCATCCTGAGATAGACTGAGATCATCCAGTTGTACTCCCAAATGATCCTGTGTATGTGTAAATAAACTCCAGTCAACGCCGACCTCCAGTCTCCTGACTCTTCCTGTCAAATTTCTAACAGGGTGAAATGTGGATTTTTAAATATTTTTTATTTGTATGTAAGTTTTAATTTAACCAGGCAAGTCATTAAAAACAAGTTTTAATCTACAGTCAAATTAGTAGATTTAGTACAAATTAGTGATTCCAAAGAAACATACGTTAAGTATGTTTTTTCCATAAAATGCACAGTTTGAAAAAAAAAAAACTCCAGGGTTTGTTGAATATATTTATTTAGTATTTCTCAAACATTCTGCCATTATCACAATGGCAAATATAAAAAAGAAAAATAACTTGCTTATTTATATATATATTTATTTATTTATTTATTTGTGATCACTTAGTGCACAAAAAAAAGACCAATGCTTGTGATCATCACTGTCACTGCTCATAATTGTTCTTTGCGTGTGTTAACAGGTGTCTTTCTTTCATACAATGAGGTTTAGCACTATAGTGGAGTGAGGTGGCTATACATACATTTATACACATTCATATACTTTTAGAAAATAAATTGAGTAGAATATCTTTCTCAAAGACATATGAGAAAAAAAAGTTAACACTGTTTAGTAGACTGGGGACTTTAGCTGGAGTTAGGACCTTGTGTCATATGAAAGTAAAGACTTGACCCTGTATTAATAGTCAATAAATAGTAAGAATATATGTTTTCCTTAAAATGAAGGAAACAGTCAATAAATGCAATCAGTTGAGGGTGAAAAAATAATTTAAAATCTAAACAGAAATTAGGGATTAAGATTAATTTCAGGTTTCATTGATGATGTAAGTTAATTTTGATTTTATTATGAAAAAAAAAAAACTCAATTTCCAGAAAAGTTGTGTGATTTTGTAATTTGTGTGAACTGTTAATTGTCTGGAATCTTTACTTAACGAAACAATTACAAATAAAATATTTCTATAATTTCAAGATCAACTTAATTTGTAAATAAATACAGAGCTTCAATCTGATGTGTGTAACTCACTCAGAAATAAAAGTTGGGACAGTTCTTAAAAAGGGTGAAAATATCTAAGTAGTATTCAGGTGAGGGAATCATGTTTAACTTTAAAAGGAGCAGCAACCAGATGCTCAAGCTATGCATGAAAAGATAGGTCATGTCTAACAAATTTGTGAGGGTTTTCTCAAATGGCTGAAAAAGATAATTTCTCAATGCAAGATTGCATAGAACAGGTCTTTCACCATCTACAATACATAACAGGGTCCAACAATTACTGAATCTGCAAGAATCTCAGTCGTGTAGAGGAAGACAGAAATCAATGTTGAATATGCGTGACCTTTGAGCCCTCAGACAGTGTTGCACCAAAGAGATATGCATATTTGGGATTTTAAAGAGACATATGCTGCCAACATGGCAATGTCTTTTCCTGTAAAAATCCATGATAAATTCAGGAAGACAATGCAATTCTACGAACACAGTTTCATAGAACAGATCTGTCTCCTATTAAAAATGTAATGTGAATCATTAAGAGGAGATTATGAACAACGGTGACCATGAGACATAATGCAGAATGGGCAAATATCCTTCTTGCAAAACTGCATCTTCAGTTCTAAATGATTAAAAAGGTGTAATTAATAGGAAAGATGATGTAATACAATAATAAACAAGCCTATGCCCTAATGTTTTGTTGAATGTGTTGCAGGCATCATATTCTAAATATGTATATATTTATAAGTACAATATTATTAAAGTGATCATTGAAAAGATTGGAAATATTTTCTATGAATTTTATCAGTTAAATTATAAATAAATATAGAGAATTAAGAAATAATTTTTTTTCCTTGCATTTTATAAAATGTCCCAACTTTTCTGGAAATGGTTTTGGTAAAATTACCAATGAATAATGTATTCAATGAATCCATAAACACACTTTGTCACAACATGTGTACTAATGAAATGCTTATAAATATGTGCATTTTTCTGATAGTAAATTTGTATCTGCTTGTGTCATAACCGTTGCTTCAAATGGTTAGGAGTGGGCTTCTTTTGTCTGCATAAGAAGTGCTCAAACTGTATTTTGAATATCCTCTTTAAGAAGCTTTTCTCTTATTAGTTAAACCAGATCATGAATGTAAAGTGGCAGTGATTCTTGGAGAAGGAGTGTATTACTGACGTTTACCTCTAGTGAAGGTAGAAGTGAAAACAACAATCTTTTTCATTAGTACACCATGAGGGAAACATCACTTTGCCATATCTTACCTGTGAGAATGTAACACTATTTAAATGTTTGCAAATGCTATACAGCAACAGAGAGAGAGAGAAAAAAACAGATAAAAAAACAGAGATTTTCTATTTGCAATTTCATAAATACTGAAGGCACCTTACAGTGGAGTAAAAACATCAGTCTGTGATAACTGGACAAGATACTATTTACTCCTGTTGTCAGTCTTTGGTCTCGGGTATCAGCCATTTTCACTGTGGGTCAAATGGTACTTTAGTGTTGTTTACCTTATTTTCTTACTAGTATATTCCACAGCTGTGTTTCTTGCGAAGCAAATTTGCACATTTATATCCTTCATAGATTTGCATTATTACTTTACGTGCTCTTATGTTGCTTCTCAAAAGATGTACGCAGAGGTCAGTTCGTCTTATAGCATCTTCTGTTGTGTGTAGCTTGTGTTTTATTTTCACAAGACGTTTTGGGACTTGATTGCCAGAGAGTTCCCCTTTGCTGTCCTGGACTAACATGTCTTAGGCCTGGTCCCAGTCCTTGCGGAAAGTGCAGTGTCCGAGTGTAGGAAATCCAACTGATGCCTAAGCAAGAATCAGGCTGTTCCAGGGCTCATTCTTAGAGCTGGGAGCTCCAACATGGCCTCCTAGGGAGAGTTTTGAGGAAGAAGCCCCATGCTGGCTTCCCATGTAGGCTGGAATAGAAGAGACCTGGCATAAAAAAAGAGGAATAGTTTTTATCATATTTAACAGAAAAAACACAATGTGTGATCCCATTTCCAGGAGGGTCAGCCAATCACAGCATTTTACATAAAGTAAGTGTTTGTTGGCTGACTGACGGCATTTCTTCATTTCATTATTATTTTCATATGATGAGCAAAACTTCAATCAGAAGTTTAGTGTGTCCATGTTTGCCTTTAATTACAGCTATTTTCTTTTTGTCTATTTCCCTTTTAACAGGTATGGCATCTTGACACCGACATTTCAGAGACCTGAGCCCCTTTCAAATGTGAATTTTAATACTGATGAATTTGATATAATACAGTGTTAAAATATTGTGTTACCTTGAATTATTTTAACTTTAAGGCTACCTTGTTGCTTGTTGGACTGATTTTTAACACACCAGTATTAGTACTATTTACATTTATTCATTATTAAAATCAATGTTATTACTAGATTTCAGAAACTGAAGTTTGGCCCATATTCAAAGTGTTGTTTGCACTTATTATGCATTAACTACATTGGCCATTGAAGAGTAGACAGTGGTTGAAAAAAATGGGTTTTTATATATTTTTTAAAATGCACATTCAATATGCTTATATATATGTGTGTTTGCAAATTGCTTTACCTGTGTACATATGTTATGATGAGAATAGAGAGTAGGTGTATCTGGCTCTGTCTTGATGGGGCGAGGATCTCCTGAATTGCCACTGGTGTTGGCTACACTAGAGGGTGTGTGGCAACCAGTCCCAGGGGTCCCTGTTAATCAAGAATAGAAAAATGAAAAGTTTTGTATTATTTAATTCAAAATCATTCTTTCTTTCTTTATCTGTAACTTTTTATCCAGTACAGGGTCACAGTTGGTCCGGAGCATACTGTGAAGCATTGGGTGCAAGGCTGGAGCACAGTCGAGGAGCCAGTCCATTGCAGGAAATCACACACACACTTATGGAAAATTTTGCATGGCAAATTCACCTATCAATGTGTGTTTTTGGACTGTGGGAGGAAACTGGGGCCCCTGGAGCAAACCCACGCAGACACAGAGAGAACACACTAAGCTCCTCCCAGGCAGTGACTGAGATGGAGCAGTGTTGTGGCTTGGGCATGTGTAGCTACAAAACTCCTACAGAGCTACATAGTAGATTATGACAAAAAGCCCAAGAAAGCAACACGCTTCTAGCATCACTTGTACAATTTTGGCCATAAAAAACATTACACATTTCTCCCTCGATTGTTTTTCTACTAGTGAGGTGAGGATGCAGGGGAACATAAAAAAAATGGCTAACACTAAGTGTTATACTACACCTTTTATCAGTGGGGTGGATTTGTTTGTTTGTTTTGTCTTACCCTTCCAGGCTTTAAGATTTTTTGGAGGAGCTAACTAAGAAGTTACATGCTGTACCAGATTTGAGTTTGAGAATGCCATCTCAAGTCATAAGTGAGTTGGCCATCATACAGCCACAGATGAGACAAATTATTCAGCTGTTTTTTATTATAAATCTATTAAATATAAATAATAAAGAACAGATGAACAATTTGTGTTACGTGTGGCTGTATGATGGCCAACTTCATAATGCCACTATCCCAAATTTTACTGAAGATTTGTTATACTGTCAAGATGGTAAGTGTAAACATGTAAATATTTCCTTTGTACTTTCGTCAGTTAAGGTTCATTAATAAATGACAGATTCTTGTTTTCAACAGTATTCAACAAAAATTCCCAATCTCTTATGAATGTGTTGTTTATATATGCAAGCATGATTGTCATACCAGGCTTAGACTTGTTCAGGTTTTTGGGTTTGCGTTTGCGAGTCTGAATCCCTTCTTTTTTCATAGCAAGAGGACGAGGAACCTGTGTGAAAGAAGATTTGCTTAAAACACATTTCATTGTTGGTTTAATCCATTGATATTGAGGTTTATTATTAGATTATTCATTCATTATTACCAGTTATGAAGCTGATAAGAATGTTACATATGTAATAGGATGAGCAACCTAAATGACACCTACTAACCCCTAATTTAAGGAGTTAACAGAACAGCACTTTGTAGTTCTACAATTACAGACTATAGTCCACCTGTTTCTCTGCATACTTTCTTATCCCCTTTCAGCCTGTTCTTCAATAGTCAGGATCCACACAGGGCAGGTATGATTTGGGTGGTAGATCATTCTCAGTGTTGCATTGACACTGATGTGATGGTGATGTGTTAGTGTGTGTTGTGCTGGTACGCGTGGATCAGACCCAGCAAGGCTGCTAGAGGTTTTAACGCCCTCAGTGTCACTGCTTGACTGAGAACAGTTCACCAACAGTAAACTGTTCTTCTGTGCAATAGCAACACAGTTTTGGAGCAGTTTAACTTTAGATACTTGGAACATTTCTGTGAGGACTAGATATCATGGATAGTCCTTGTCATTAAGCATGGCAGCGTTATATAGCTATATTTCAGAGTGCCTTGTTTCATGTTGTACATTTCTTTGGAGACTGTACTATTGCTGTGTTTTCCTAATATTTAACAGGAATGGGAATAGGATGTGACTCTGTGTCTTACCCCATGGAGTTTCATGTAGAGTCCACAGGCATTGCAGACTGGCTCTCCTTCTGAGTTTCGTCGCCAAAGTGTGGTAGTAGTAGTGTGACAGTTAGTGCATGATAAACCTACCCTCCTGGAGGCAGACTGAGAGAGAGAGAGAGAGAGAGAGAGAGAGAGAGAGAGAGAGAGAGAGAGAGAGAATTTGTGGTATCATTTTACAGATCAGTAGTAAATGGATAATTATCTAGTAATATTATGGTAACAAATTGTATCTGCCCATAAATGAATTATTTCCCTTGTTGTTACCAAATAATTATTCAGTACTCCAAAATGTTATCAAATTTACCCATTTCACTAACCACACACACTAGGCAATGCGAGTTTATTGATGGAGCACCTTTCATACACAATTCAAAATACTTTACAGAGGCAAAAGAAACAGTAAAAAGCAGTTAAACTACACTAATTTCCCTAAATATTTTTTTTACAATAACTGATGTTATTATCTGATGTGAAATGCAGTAGCTAAGAAACTAAACAGAAATAAGGAAATGTACTTTACATCCCTAGTTTATTGTAATTTCACTGTTATTTCAATCATACATCATGCTTTACCTGATTGTTTACAGGCTTAACAAAAAGAAAAAACCCAAACAAACCCCTACTGTATGGTTTTGGGATAATAACCTTAAATTAAAAAATCAACATAAATGACACTGATATAAACTGGATTGCGATCCAGAAAAATTTGTTCTGAGCTGGAACCAAAGAAGAGTAGGTTTTTCAGCACAAACCATGGCTTCAGCTTTGGGCATGTCAAGGTCCAGTAACTCAAGAAAGAGCCCAGAGCCTCAAAAACAGCTTTATCGCCCAGTAAGAGCTGGACGGGGTCATTTAGAAAGTTTTATATAAATAAATAATAGGAAATAAAACAAGAACGCGCTCCATTTGCTGAGCTGTGCAACGCCCCGGAGTGTGAGGGGTTTCAGACACTGTGGTGTAGTCTGACATGTCTTGACTCTTTTACAAATTACACCCATCTCAAATTATTTTTCTCAAAGTGTTACACATGCTTTTCATCAGAAGAATCTCTGCAAGAACCATGTTGAAACAGTAAGTGTGTCATCCCTCTATATTTTGATTAAATTTACTCTAGACTTTCCCAAAACCTATTTTCAGAAGTGCTGATACTTGTGAAAAAACAAGTTCTAAACATTTCTTGCCAAGACTTTTGAGGTCTAAACTTTGTAAACACAGGTGTTGGCAACACACTGCTGATTATATTTTTTAGAAATTGTATGTGGTTTTACTCTTAGAACATAACAAATGTGAGGTGACACTGTGTTTTTCTCAGTCACTGGTTCCTACATTGAAAATGCATGAGATAGGTGTGAAAACTCAGGTGAGAGGTCCCCTCCACACTGTCAATGGCCCATTACCTTGCTTAGCTGCTGAATTAAAATTCTTTTAACATATGAATGGCAGAACGCTTCTATGTGCGGAACAAAAACATGCACCTCAAAAGCATGCCTCTTGTTGTTTATGGTTCTCTCACAAGAATATAAAAATATATTTTATTTCAACCTATATATAGTTGGAAAGTAGACTCTTCAAGGTTTCCTAGGTATGTTAAATTTTATTTAGGATAAAATCTCGCAGTTCTAAACGTGTTTAGGTGGAATTCCAGGGGACTTCACATGTTTTACACTAAGCTGTTACATTGAATAAATAAGTAATTGTAATTCTTCAAATCAACAAAACGTTCTTGGTCTTCTTTGTTCTTTGGTGGTAGATCATCTAGAATTTATATTTGAATCAATTTTAAATGAAATGAACAAGAAAAACACTGATGCCGGTGTTATATATTATGAACAAAATTTGTGCTCCTTTTTTCATTTCTGTGTTTATTACCTGCCCTCCGTATTTTCTGTAAAACACACTCACAATAAAAACACATGTAAACAAACAAGCACCTCTGTGATGACTATATGGATAATGGCGGTCCGGCAGAACTACGCATGCCTAGTTTACATTCTCTTTTTTCCCACATATTACTTATCTGTAAATAAATGTGCAACCACATTTATTCTGTTGTAGTAGCAGTTTGGCTAGGACTGAAACTTTTGTGTATAATATCCAAGTGCAAGATTTTGTATATTATTCATTCATTCATTCATTCATTCATTCATTATCTGTAACCCTTATCCAGTTCAGGGTCGCGGTGGGTCCAGAGCCTACCTGGAATCATTGAGCGCAAGGCGGGGATACACTCTGGAGGGTGCGCCAGTCCTTCACAGGGCAACACAGACACACACACACACACATTCACTCACACCTATGGACACTTTTCGGACACAGGGAGAACAGGGAGGACACACACCAATCTCCTCACAGACAGTCACCCGGAGCGTGAATCAAGCCCACAACCTCCAGGTCCCTGGAGCTGTGTGACTGCGACACTACCTGCTGTGCCACCGTGCCGCCCCTGTATATATTATATACATTTGAAATTGTGAAATGGATAAAACATAAAACTAAATATTCTTTTAATTAAATGGATTATATTTTGGACCAAATTTATCCAGCAGTTAAACTAGATTTGTGAAATACATCCAGCTTTCAATATCTGCATATAGAACATTCTAGAGGAGATTTCTTTGAAATTAGTGTATTGGGGTTATTCAGTAAAACAAAGTTATTCTTAGCTACTCATAGAATGTCTGAAGAACAACACATTTTAATAAAAAAAATTGCAGACTGAGAGTATCATTATAAAAATATTTTATGTAGCTGGTAAACAACAGATTACAACTCTTGAAAGAGAGAGTGATACCTGCATTATTTATATAACTTGTTAATCGTTTTTGTTATCCTCCATTCAATAACGAATAATACAAATGCAGACTAAACCACAAAATGTACTTTTACATTCGGCCAAAACATTAAGATGTAAGACAGACCATTTAAATACCTCAGTGTCACTGCTTATCAGTGAAAAGTCAACCATCCAAAAACATCCAGCCCAAACTGTCCTGCGGGCAGCGTCCTACGATCACTGATGAAGACTATACGTTGACTTACAACTGTGCAGAGTCTCTTGCTTTCAATCTATGAGGTGGATCAGTAAAGTAGGTGTGTATAATACAGCACTAGTGAAAGACAGCATTTGTATGTCTCTAATCCATTCATAACATGGTAGCAACACACTACCATGACACCACCATCCAAAACCTGCTCTGTCTTTTCCTGTAGAAGTCCTGACCATCAGTGAACAGTGTAAACGGGAGCTAACAAATATCCAGAACATAAATGACTACCGTATAGCCCCTGCCACACACGCATGGTAACCCAGAAGTTGTTCATATTTTACCAAGAGAAGCTGTAATATGTGAACGCAAACGTCCACAAAATTTGTCTCAGACTTTACGTGGAATTGATCCTCCTAAGCCCCTTTCACATATGAACTCTGAAGAAACTCCAGTGAAATTCTTGTGAATCACATGTAGCACACCATTGGAGATTTGGGATGGTGCTTGTGGAACACATGAAGGTGATACAATGAATGCTCTTGGACATTTGAGGCTTTGCACACATGCTCTGACTTGGAGCAGGATAAAGTCTGCGTAAAGTCCGGGACAAGGTAAATTTCTGTCCTGGGTAAGGCTGTGCCATATTGTATCTTTCACAATAATATGGTTATAATGAATACTGTGATATTCTAACAAGGTTACCTAATGATGTCATATAATTAGCCAAAATATGGCATACTTTCTTGACATGATTTATTTAGTCGTTAGTGAAGTACAGTGGAAAGTGGTCCTGAATGATTGAAATTACATTTGTAGTAAAATAAAACATTTTAATAAAGAAAAACATTTAATATAATTAATATTAATATATTTTTTGTTGCAATAGTGTGTTCTTAAAATGAATAAAAGTATTTTTCATTGTTTCATCTCATCACCAAGTATATCATTATCGTGGAAATACCCTGAAATATCATGATATTATTTTAGGGTCATTTCACCCACCCCTAATCCTGGGTTTATAGATAATTACCTCACATGCAGCAATTCAAACCTTGCCAGAAGAACATGGTGAATTTATACTCACCAGTCGTCTCTGAGGTTTGATCAGTGGCCTGTTGATGCCATTCATTTTGTGGTAAAGACCACATGCATTGCACAGGTAATGACCAGTCCCATCTCGCCTCCACAGTGGAGTGGACATTGCCCCACAGTTTACACACTCTCTGCCCTCTGCAAAATCATCAAAGAGCTCTGAAAAAGGAACAGAGACACAAAATAATGAGTCACTTATACAGCCAAGTGAGGTTTGTGTGAACGAATTGTGTAGACTGTGGTCTCTGTTTTCTCTTTAACCACGAGGAGGCGCCATTTCTCATATTTCGACACTGGAGGTTTGTGCGTGGGTCTGCTTATTCTCAGTGAGAGACAGGTCCTCTCTTGATAACAAGACTGCTCTGTATATAGAGTTGAAATGGCACTAATCTTTATAAATGGAAACATCACACAGAGTCCCTGAAGGGCTCTTAAGCGTTATGCTAAAGGATGGGTTACTACAGGCAAATTGGAGAAAACAGAGGACCCTTGGTGTTTACACAATCATAATCCGAGAATGATGTATGTGTTTCACTTTCCAACAGTGTTATTCATGGTCTTTCAAGTGTAAATTAAACTGCTGTCAAGCTGAAGTTTACATTGATCCCCTCTGAGCACAAAGACCCTTAACTCTCCCTCACAAGGACATTCAAACAATGAACCAAAGAGCACTGATACCGCAGCAAACCATTTAGTCCCAGCTGGCATTCCTCATTATGATTAATACATATATGGTAAATTATTCACCACAACTTTTATTTGATTTGATTTTTATATGTATTTAATAACAAGCAACTTCTTTTTGAAAACAAATGTATGATATATATATGATTTATTCCAAGATCAAAAACTCTTATTCTAAGATTACAAGCTGTAGCCCTCCACAGCCAGAATGATCCCTGTCTGGCGATTATCAAATTCCATAATACAGACTAATGAGGAGATGAACTAGAAGTAAATTAGCTGTCAAAATATTTAGACTAACTGACCGACCATGGCAGCAAAGTGCAGCGGAAATACATCAAAGAATGTGGTTATGAATGATGGAAAAATGGCAAGATGAGCCTATTCCCAGGAAACTGAAACCGTCAACTTAATTAGACTAACTGATTAGCTTTAATACATCGATAAAATTGAATATATTCTCACAGTCACAACAAATCCTCCCATATTCATTTTACAAGATATAAATTAGAATGAAAAACATTCGTAAAAAAGAGGAAAGCTGACAATTTCACATTCTGTTAAAAATAGGAATAATATGTAGAAACAAATGTGTTATAACAGTGATAGTTGCCCCACAAGCTTCATAAGCAGAATTCAATGTCTTTCCAGCAGTGTCAGCAAACTGGATACTTATAAATGCTATATTGTATTGTGTTGTAGACTTTGCGATCTCTGTTCCCTATCACTGCCAAACCTTACTAACCCTTACTACCTTCTCTAGAATGTTGTTTTTCACATCAAACAATTACCTCTAAGCTGAAAGTAGTCTTATGACTCCCCACACTCTTAAAACAAATAATAAAGATGCTACAAATGGTTCTTTGAGCAATGCCATAGTAGAACCCCTTTTGGTTCCATGAAAAAGGCATGTTATTTTTAAAGACGTTAGAGTCTGAATAAGCTTTGAAATGTTTAAAAATACATCACACAGTTTTAAGTTTCTTTACCTATTACAATGCACTAGGGGGAAAAATGGTTCTATGGCTTTAATTAAAGAACATTTTGTAGCAACTTTATTGAACTATTAAAGAGTGCAGGGTAAAAGACACATATATAATCAGTTATTCAGTGATTTCTACAAAGCTTGGAATACCAATTAATTAATTTATCCAGTGATACTACCATCTATTGGCTAGTTTTATTGACATGAGATTAAAAGACTGCAGTTTTTGTGAGTGATCAGCTGGTCAAAGTTTTTATCCAGAATTTGGTCCAAATATGCACTGCACATTAAACCCAAGCATGTGCCCAACAAGTGGTCTATTTATAGACCACGTTCCCAAGTTGAGCAATTACAACTGCCAAAAAAGCTGGTTGCAATTTATTACTTCATTACTTACTGCGGAATATGAAATGCAGTCTCTGACTTACTTATATAGAGGATGTATACATTTACTGAGTCCATAACCGTTTTCAGATATGTCATAACAGATTTGATGTGACTTAAATAGAGTGCTCATTACATGCAAATATAATACAAACAAATAAATTACAAACAAAGGCTCTCAATTTTGAATTTTTTTCTCAGTAATGTCCGTTCTGTTTGAGTTTGAATACAGTATGTTACTGTTCACTTTGTTTTAAACTGTGTTATTTTTAAATAACCCCACAGGAATCCTGAAGGAAGGATGAAATATGCTTGATTGACTCAACCCTTCTAAAAGCATACAATCCCTCTCCTTTCTCTTTTTCCTGCTGACATGATCATTATTAGCAGGTTCAAAGTCCACTTTGTGTCCTATACCCCACTGAAATTTAACTGATATTTGGGTAACCACTGCCAAAATCACCTGACTCTGTATACTGTAGCCCTCCAGTCCAGAAACAAGCAGGCTCATTGCCCGCAATGCAAAGTTACAATCAGTTCAGGACTTCATGATTAGATAACAGATAGGTAATATTTAAGCCAGTATTATTCTTGGTACTCACACGTTGGCGAAGCTTGGACCAACATTCTGTGGTTATACCTGCACTAGGTGGTTTATAAAGTAAGGAATGCTACTTTACACTGAAGCACCAATGGAAGGACAATGCCTTTGTATAAAGGATACAGCCAAAGGAGATCTTGTACTGGACTTGGACCATATTCGAGGTTTGAGGTATAATATAATGGAGAAGTATAATATGTTCAGTTTATGCACCTGATTTCACCCACACATTACAAATGGATTAAAGAAGCAACGAGTCCGGTTTTTTTACCACCAAAAATATTTGAAGTGCAACTCACTTGAGTTTAAAACTGAAATGCTCCATAGACTGGGTCCCCTTGGAGTGGTCTGTTTAAAAAAGGTTTGGTACATTATCTGTGACACATCTAGGCTAGGAGGCCTCAGGACAGGGGTTGTTTTATAACGTGACAACTGATGGTTCAGCATTACTGTGAGAGTGTGGTCCTAATGAAAAGGCTGAAGCCTGCATTAAAGGTCTCATATTGTGGAAAAATATATATTGTTTTAATGTGAAAGAGATTGATGTAGTATTTTAACACTGTTAAAGTGCCAAATATAATGTACAATTTTTAGTTCCACCAGTGAAACCTAAGGTGAAAATGCTATCCATATTGATTTCAGGGTATATGTGATGTTATAAAAACATTACAAGCTGTAATCCAGTTCGTTTGCATAGGTATTAAAAACACATTAAGCATAATTTGGAATATAAACGATGCCTTAGATAAAACCTAGAAATAACGAGATCTCACCGCAAAGACAACAAAGAAAGTTGGATAGTCGAATCGACTAATTTGAGAACTACGTGAAACCAATTTCCATTAGCGGCTTGAATGAAAAATGGCTTCCACCTGTAAAAGTATATAAAGTCAAAACACTGAGACGCTGTTAAAACAGAACTCAAGTCTTGTATCTTCTTCTTCAAGACTAGTATATTCTTCCTAATCACACAGAGAACTCAGTTTCATTCGATTTGATACTCCAGCTGTCGTCATATATAAAAAGCGATAGGCCTATATCTTATCAAAAAATAATAACAATGGCGTGAGTAATTGTGGGAAACGCGAGACTGTTTAATCACACTTACGAAGTAAGAGTTTGCTTCGTAGAAGTACTCTACAATGCGATTAATCACATAGTTTTAGACCTGTGAAACAACTAGTTATAAACTAAAAAGTTAGTACCAATAAAAAAATTAAAATTAATCCAGAAATACATGGTAGAAACAGAAGTACCGTTCGCATATTATTATTATTATTTAACGTTGTGGTTGTTGTTATCTTAGTGTATATTTCATCTAGAGCTCTGTAATCCACAGTAGAACAAGACCAAACTATTTAGTTTTGTTAAGTAAATTTTAAGTTTCTACTTGTGACACATAAAATATTTAACGACAAGGCAAAAAAAAAAAAAAGTTCGCTGACAGACGCGACAAGGTTTTTCAAGTCAGAACAGGCCATCGCTTTCGGGAAAGACAATTTTCACTTGAATGAATTTAGCGACTGAAATTATCTGAGGAAAAAAATAATCATATTCTACATTTAGTGAGTATTTTCAGATCGTGATATTTTAGATTGTACGGGTTTTGAGTAAATAAATCTAATTATACTCTGTAGTTTTTTTTTATTTAAAAATATCAGTGTTGATTATAAGACGTTCTGCTGGAATTCAGTTGATCGTTCATACTTCAGTAGATGTAAAGTTTTGTAAAATGGTATTTATTCTTAAGTATTTTTATCAAAATTACAATGTGTCTTACGTAGCTCCTCACCAGCCTGAGGTAAAATAATACTTGAGACCTAAGCGTGATAAAAACCAAAAGCTATGCAAAATATAATGCAAATTGAAGTCGAATAAACGCCTATTTTTTACATTTTTATACTTCACATATTTTTAGATTATGGAGTAATACAACAAAAAAATTAATGTTAATTAAGATGTAAGTCTGAGGAGCTTTTAAAATGTATTAATACACGGAATCAGTAAGCGCGTGAACAAAAATAAACAACAGTTTATGTAGATCATATAAAAAACATACGACGAAATCAAATCAATCTAGTATTTACTTCATTTGAAGAAATCCATTTCATTTGAATTAGGACGCCAAATCACACAAAATATTAAAAAGTTTTGCCTTGAATGTACTTCTCTGAAACACCAACTTTTGGTAAATATATTTGTGAACGACACTGATAGTGTTCTATAGAACTATTCAAACAATATCAAAGTGCACATATTTGGGATCAAGAAGATTCAAAGCCACGTTTTAATCTGCAGTGAAAAAAGCCATATATTTGCGTCGTATGTGGCAGAACAGCTCTTACCCAGGTTCGGGTGTCTCGTGGCGGCGCTCTGTCCTCCGGACTGCAGCCCGTGCAGCACTGAGCTGTCGAAATGGGACGCGGCCCACGCGCCCCCGACGCTGGGGCTCATGTACGCGGGGTAGTGACTTGGGTGGTACGAGGTGCTCAGTCCGTGCATGCCCGCGCTACTGTCGCGGGCTCCGGAGCCGAAGCGCGGAGATACAGGTGGCGCGTGCGTAGAACTCACTGAGCCGCCGGCGCTGTAAGACGACGATGAGGAGGATGAAGGCACGGGCTCCTGCACCCACGCGGAGGAGGCACCGTGGGGCGCGTGCTGCGGAGCGGCGTGCGCCTGCAGGTATGGGAGTGGCGGCAGCACCGTGGGCACTCGCGCGCTCGGCACGTACACGGGAGATGCCGCGGAGGACACGAAGCCCGGATCGTAGGACGCAGCGGAGTGGTGACTCGCGCTCATTCCTAAACCCTGATACATGGCGTGCGAGGCCGAGGAGCACGCGACGGGCAGCTGACGTTTGAGGTGCGGAAGAGAGAGCGCACGCAGGGGTCCCCTTACCTCACCGAGAGCATGAGGAGAGATAACACCCACACTCACACATACACCTGAGTACAGAGAGAGTATGTGTGTGTGTGTGTGTGTGTGTGTGAGATTGAAAGAGAGAGGAGGCGATGGAGGAATGACTCGAACTGGGTGGAGAAACGTGCTCTCTCTCTCTCTCTCTCTCTCTCTCTCTCTCTCTCTCTCTCTCTCTCTCTCAGACGAATGTCAAATTTTTATTACTGGCCTTTTAAATATCGTTAATCCTGACATTATGTTAACTGTTAAAAGAATCTTAAGCAAAGGTATGTGTGCTTCAGGTGAAATGAGTTATTTGTTGTTGATTTAAAATTTTGTACGCATCAATAAAGAAATACACTTATATATATTTCATTTATAATAACTATTCATTATAATTTACTCAATTTAACACCTTGGGAAAAAATAAAATAGAACATGGCTAGGTTTTACTTTTTCACCAAAAATTTCAACACAGAAAATTAATAATTCTACAGTGTGTAATTAGCAGAACATGGCATTATAATTGATCTATATTTCTCTACTAATTAGAAGGAGGGGTGAATATTTGTCAGATTTCATTATAGTACTGTGTAAAATGGAGACGAATTGGGATGAAACTTAAAAATATTATAGAATATGGTGCAATTACGTTTCCTAATTGGTACCGAAAATGTACCACCACAACGACAACAAATGTTACCACCACAGTGAATATATAGGCGTGTATGTGTATGTTGTTTATCGATTGTCGATCTTTTTTTCTGGTTCTCGGTTCCATTTGTAAACAAACTGATCTTTACGAAAATGTATGAAAGCCCTTTTTTACTTTAGCTTAAAACATATGACCAAATTTGATTCTCTGTCCCTGATTTACTATGGAACTGATCGGATGTATATCAGTGTTATCCTTGTCTGTATGTTTTCTCTGCTTCTAAAAAGCCTATTGCGGAACTGCTGAGATTGTTCGATTAGTCAGACGTAAAATGTCGGGTCCTGATTTATTTATTTATTTGTTTGTTTGTTTATTTGTTTATTTTGTAATTTTTTTCTGTGGCTTTTGTGGATATTAAGAAAATTATAAATTACGCGCCTTTTTTCAGGACAAGCGAGGAAGTCAAACAATTTAAATGTCTTTGGAAAAAAAAATATAGGGAAATAAAAATAGGGAATATTAATAAATATTGTTAATAAATGTATTATATATTATTTTATGTATATATTTTTAATATTATAAACCTGTCGTATAAAGAAGGGGCGAAGCAAAATAAATGTGTCAGGTAAAGTAGCCTAAATAGCACAACCAGCGTCGTATGATTTAAATAAATAAATAAATAAATCTTGATTAACTTCAGTAAGAACTGTGGTGTGTCAGTGATGTATGTGCTGCACGTTGCTGAAGGCCGTTTCTCGACGCCACTATTGTCCAGAGTTTTAAATCGGAAATGTGTTTGTTGTTGTCGCTGACAGATTTCTAGTTGCCATTGACGACCTCACAGCACTTCATTCTCTCCCCATTTCCCTCTGCTCTGTCACTTTCAAGTGCTGAGCTTTACATTCAGATGAACTTAGGTCCCTTTGGGTGCACAGTATTCAATTATAAAATATTGAAAAAAAAGAAAAAGAAAAAAAAAAAAAATATATATATATATATATATATAATCCTTAATGTTCTCTGGAGCAATTCATTATCCAAATCCTTTGGAATAAGTGACACAAAACTAATCAGGCAACATCAGTATATGATTTCAATAACGTTCTTATGGCTGACTGCAGTCAAATCCAGAGATGAAATTGAAAAGTTTTTTTACTGAAGCTTCTGATATTTAAATTTCAGAAGAAATGTTGGATGAACCATAAATAGAAACATTTGGTTTTTGAGTATTATAATAATTATGAGTATGGACACTATTGTCCCTCTATCCAGTGGGAAATGGAAAGGAGGAGCTTCTCACATCATAGTCATATACAATATTTTCAGTACCTCTAGTCAAATTTATTCAATTAATAATATTTAGATAATTATTATAATATAATGAATTATTATTATTAAGTATATAATATAATTGGATGGAGACTAAGTAGGCATTACTATCTCCCAAAACTGAAGCTTATAACTGAAGTTGGTTTCCATTTGGCATCCCCAGCACATTGCTGCTCAGTGCCCTGGAGTGCTATGTCCCAGAGCTGCTTCTTTAATGCTGGCTTCTGGATCACCTGCCTCTTCTGTTCCTGCTCCTCACAGCCATTTGAACTACTTTGCACACACGTCCTGCTTTTTCACCTCAGTCATTATAGTATGAGTATCTACGTTTTCAAAACAATCTCATGAGACTGCTGGTCATATACAGGACCAGATTTATGACCATGATTTCTCATCAATAAAACCTTGTCAGTTATAAATATTCTTTCAGACTTATAATATTAAGGTGTCTTTTCTACAAAAGCGTAAAAAAAAAATAATTTTCTGGCAATTAGGGCACCAGAAATTGCATTTTGAAGTCCTTGCTTATTTCAGTAAAACAAGGCCAGTTCACATTCTGCATTGACACTTAAGTTTTAAAACTACAGCAATTTGTCTCCTCTGTTCCCAAATATTTAAAGCGTTGTTAAAAAACAGAAGTGACACAACACAGTGGTAAACAATTTTTAAGAGCTATCCTTGTAAATTATATACTTTAAATGAAATGGTGCCAAGCCAAATGTATGTTTTGCAAAAGAAAAAATAAAGCCATGCAAAAACACTTCAAATCAGCTTCTGCACTGGTTCCCTTTGACCATTTGGAACCATGTAAAAGAGAGAAGGCGGATCTCTCCATATCACAGTTTCCTTCCCAGCCCTTTCTGCATTCTTGAAGCACACAGCTCTCTATGTCCAGTCATTATCTGATGTCCAGTGTAGTGAACACTAAGCTATAGCTTTGTCCTGCCCACTGGGCAGACTTTCTGCTGATAAAGTAGCAAGAGTCTGCCCTGCAAAATGACAGGGCAAAGCATGCACTCTACTATTTTTTTTATCAGTCATGAAATGCCATGGAGGATGAAAAAATGTTATTACTAACTCATACTTTAGCCAAAATATATTAAATTATTTAAATGTAGTTTGAACAAAGGTATTCATACTGTCCTTAAGTTATTTTGTTGTGTTGGCCATTTCCAAATGATATGAAGGAGACCATTATATATTTGCCATGTATAATTACCAGGTTACTTTAAGCCAGGTTGAATAATCTGTATCCCTAGGGACATAGTCTGGTTATAAAGAAAATTTAAGCATTGAAATACTTCATTAAACACTGTAAATACAGTATTGTCAAATAAAAAAAAAAAAACGAAGACAAGAAATGAAGACCTCTGTAGTTTATAGTTAAATCGCTATTTTGATAGCCACCCAGCTCATTGATCGATAGCTACTAAATACCAAAACCCAATTACTATTAAATACAAGAATCATTTTTAACTATATCGGAACACATTAAGTGTTGTTAGTAATGTATCTGGTCAGATCTAATAAGGTTGAATTGTCCTCACGTTTCTGAATGGAAAAAAAGGAGTTTAAGGATATTTCTTGACGTTTTTGTTTCTGATAGAGTCACATCTTCTGTTAATTATAATTAAAATGAACTTAACTTAGGACTTCAGTTACGAAAGCTGCTATTTTTTCCTTTGCAAGAGGATAGCATGTAGTGTGTATTTTTGCAAATTACTGTACAAGCCATTTCACTTTATATCAAAGATAAAACGGGACATCTATGATTGGTGGAAAAAGCTGTTCTCTGGTTTGTTTATGTTCAGAAGCTCCACATTTTTTAAAGTGGAATGGTATGTTTGAGAGGAAAATAATGACTCTTGTTTGTACGTGGCTGAAGTTTAACTCATCTGTACGTTTTTCACTGTTTGAATTACCAATGAAACTCATTTGTAACTTGAGATGTTTAGTTTTGTAGCACTTTAGGTCTGTGTTTACTTTCATGCAGTTTGCACTCTCTCAAACTTAGAGTCAGTTAAATCTACAACAAACATAAGTCAACATTACCCACATATAGCACAGGAATAGAAAGATATCCTCATCTCATTTCATGCTTTTCAACATTTGATGGTCTCTTCATAGTCTAAAAAACTCCAAAATGCTTTTTTTGCCATGAGCTGGGAGAGAAAGCTTGGCGTACCAGGCCAAGACCCTTTGGTTTTTTACTCATTTACAGACACTGTGGCTTCATAAACAAGTTTGGTTGGTTTTCGAGCATGCAAAAAAACTGGAGAGCTAGGAAGTGTTGAGGAAATATCTTCAGAATGTTATAGAAAACCTTTTTTTTAGAAAAACTTTTACAAATCTTTGTTTTTTCTTAAAATCAGATATTTTTCCTTCCTATTATGCAATATTCAGACTTTTTGTGAATGCAGAGATGATTTGTAGACTTGCTTCAAAGCTTTCGTCTTTAGTTAAGAAGCCATTTCTGTGTAAATAAATACGTAAAAAAAACTGTGTGTGTATTGTGTTTGTATTGTATTGTGTTCATGTCTGAGGCATCATCAATCGAGGACTGTCCAAAAACAACAAGCTTCTGTCAAGCTTCTCAACAGCACCACTGTAATTCCTGAGTTCCAGGAGCCTGTCAGTGTGTGTGTATGAATGAGGTGCTGGCTGAATGAATGGAAGGAACAGATAGAGGGAGTGAGGAGGAGGAGTGACAGAAAATAGGGATGTAGCCTTGTATTTATGAACGACTTATTCTTGTAGTGTTCTGGTTCTGAGAGAGCAGGCAGTAGACTATAATCATTCGAAACATATATGTGTCTGTGCCCTGTACGTGTTCCCAAATCTGTCTCCATTCGTCTCCTATATGTCCCGCATGCCTGAGGAAGACCGAGGGGGTCACTGGCCCTTCCAGGCCTCTGCTGGCCCATCTTCCTGTGGGGCACAGGCCAGCCAGACCACTGGCTCCAGGAAGATCACTTCAGTTGGAACCACTGCCAAATTAATACATGGAAAACTGTCACTCCATTCCGCTTGCTTTTATCTGTCGCCTGTTTTCCTCATTCCCATTTCATTTCTGTAAACATGAAACACATACAATGGCTAGACCGGTGCCATCATACATTCAGTGCATATTAGCAGTTCCGTGCACACTATACCACAGTAGTCTTGTGATTGATTCATTTTTTTAACCATTATTTAACTGACAATGTGCAAAGAAAAGGTTTCCAATGTAAATGGATGCATGCATTTTTTGATGATATTTGCAACTGCTACATCACCTTTACTTATAATTACACTTACATTTTTTTGGGGAACAGATCCTTAATTACTGTAGTTTGGCAAATTGTAGGTTGCTGCATACAAGACTTCACCTGCTCAAGATGTCATGATCCCTGTTGTTTGATCCTCCTCTTTATGAGGCACCATACATTTTAACAGGATGCAAATCTGGACTGCAGCCTCACATTTTGTGACTGAGGCTATGCTGCTATATTAACAAATACAATCAAGTTTGTTCATTCATTGTCTGTATTTGCTTATCCAATCCAGGGTCCAGTCGGGTCCGGAGGCCACCCAGAATCACTGGGCGCAAGAGGGGAACACAACCTGGAGGGGGCGCCATTCCTTCACAGGGTGACACACACTCACACATTCACTCACACCCACAGACACTTCAGAGTCACCAATCCACCTACCAACGTGTGTTTTTGGACTGTGGGAGGAAACCCCCACGGAGAGAACACCAAACTCCTCAAAGACAGTCGCACAGAGCGGTAATCGAACCCACAACCTCCAGGTCCCTGGAACCGCGTGACTGCGACACTACCTACTGTGCCACCGTGCCACCTACAATCAAGTTAATGAATGAAAACATTGAAAATTCTTGTTCTATTAATGTTTACAAAAGGTCCTAACATACCTAAGAAAAAGCTAACTCAAAGGAAGGGAAAGTGAAAGTTTATCAAGTTTTTCAACAAAAATTACCACCAAATATATTACCACTGTTGAGAAGGCCTCACTGAGACAAGTAAACAAGCATTAAATTGTGCTAATGTGTCTTGGTGTCTTATGATGGGCATTTTAAAAAACCTATTAAACATAATCTGCAGATACACTGCAATATCTTCCTCATTTTCCTTTAAAAAATCCTTGTACCTGTTCTGACCGGGATTGTTGACCTTTGTTGGTTCCTGTACCTTGTTAAACTCGCGTCTTCCATTGATCTCTGTGTATGTGTGCATGTGTGTGATGAAACAGAGTCTAATCAATGAGCTTTGTGTACCGCAGGGACTGGACTATTTGGACATCACTCACAAGCACATTCTCTAAGCTTATCTGGACACGACGTTATCTCCCCAAATCAATTACGACTGAATCGCTCCAAGTGGATGCCCTACGTGTGTGGGTCTGTACACAGAGGTGTGCTCAGGCTCTGACCTGTGAGGACTGCATTTAATCGCTGTCATCTAAATAATGAGCTTTTGCTAAGAGGCCACAGACCTGTTCATCAAAGGTTATCTATCTCTTGACAAAGCACTAGTTTCTGATAGTAAGCGTGTGCTCATAATCAGTTTGCCACATGTCTAATATAGTTGGTCATACCTGCTCCGTGTGGGTCCTCACCACTGTAGGGCAGGGTGAAATTGTAGTGATGGGGTTTTTAAGGCTCCAGTGTTACTACTGAACTGAGAACAGTCCACCAACCAAAAATATCCAGCCAACAGCATCCTGTGTCCACTGATGAAGGACTAGAGGATGGCCAACATAAACTTTGCAGGAACAGATCAGCTATCGTCTCTGACTGTACATCTACAGGTGGACCATTGAGGAAGGTGTGTTTAACAGAGTGGATGGTGAGTGGACACAGTGTATAAAAACTCCACCAGCACTGCTGTGCCTGATCCACTCATACCAGCACAATAAACATTAACATATCACCACCATATCAGTGTCCCTGCAGCACTGAGAATGATCCTCCACCCAAACCATACCAGCTCTGTGGGGGTCCTGACCATCTGACCTTTGAAGAGCAGGGTGAAAGGGAAAAAATAATGTATACAGAGAAACAAGTGGACTACTGTCTCTAATTTAAAACTACAAAGTGCTCCTGTATGGTCAGTGGAACTCACCAGAATGGACAGTGTGTGTGGAAACAAGGAGGCGGTCATAATGTTATAGTTGGTATGCACATACATGTGCCTGTGGGCACATTTTTTGTGTTGTTCAGTATTGCATATTTTGCCCCAATTTGTTACACAATCAAGAGCCAATACATTGGAATATCTGCTATCTTTCTCAGCATGTTCTCCGAAAACCTCACATTATTTAAATTGGACTAATAGGTTATAACCTTCTGTGTTTGTGTTATGGTAAAGTGTTTATTTTGGGAATAAGCTTCTTCTTGTTTGCCCAGAGAATGACTGGTCACACAAACCTGATATTACATTTGATCTTTTGTTCACCAATCATCCCAGGAAAGGCAGCACATGATCCGCCCTGTAGCAATACCCCTCTCTCTACGAAGCCCAGGTCAAAATGTTCTCAGAGCAATAGATTGGACTATTGTCCCATTACATCATTTCATTGACAGTACAGCTAAGCCAATAGATTTCCATTGCCCGCTGTCTGACCACTAGATGGGTGTGTTAGGGAGGACACAAACAGCTGTTATCTTCTATTCTGTGTGTTTTTGGCTTTGTCCATAAGCTTTATTCATAGCCACAGTAGTGAGGGGAAAGAGAGAGAGAGAGAGAGAGAGAGAGAGAGAGAGAGAGAGAGAGAGAGAGAGATGGATGTAGAGATGGAGGGTGTTCGGGTCCCTAGAGATAAGAGCAGACCAAAGTCCGGCAGCCGAGCAAACACTGGGCCAGCAGCCCACTGAGCCGCTGATAAGAGCAGTCTCACCAATGGCTAGTTCACCACTAATGCTGCCTCAACTCACTGCAGTTTACTGTTTTCTAAGATAGGCAACTGTATATACTACTATCGAAATACTTAATAGTAATAATTTACTAAAATATGCAATGTGTCTATATTGCTTAGTATATCTATATTGCAGAGCTAATCGAAATTCAGTTCAACTTTTAGTATAAATTAGTTTTTCATCTTAAATCAAGTTGTAACTAAACTTGGCTACATTTAGCCTGAGAGAACTGATATTCACGTGTTTTAAAATGATATATGAGGAGTAATCACCCAACACGTATGTAGCCCTCATGGAACGTACTGCTTTAAAGTGCCAGAGTTTACCTTTGTGTTTCAGTTTCACGCGAATATGAACTCATTTAACGATGCAGATGTAGAATTTAAGGTGGAACAACTGTAACAGTAGGTTGTAGCACTTGAAATTAACTTCTTCACTATTTAAAGTGGAGCAGAATGTCAAATTAGCAACTGGCGACATAGAGCCAACACCAATTTAATTACAGCATTTAAGGTGGAATAGAAGAAAAAAAAATAAGAAGCTGTCATTTAAAGTATAACAGTTTTTATCCAGGCACCTACAGCTTCACTGCAATGAAAACTTCAAATAAATGGTGTGAATATAGTGGCAGCATTTATGTTGGAAATGAAACCTCTACTTGGAAGTAATTTTAATGTGGAATGGTATATTAATAAACATAAAGAGTACTGGTGTATTTGGGGAGAGTCTAAAATGGTTAGTATTTGTTTAGATTTCACTTTTCTTCTTCAAAGTGTTGTACACGCATGGTTACTGTTGCACAGAACGTTTTTCTTCACCTTATTATTAGACATTTGCCATACCATGCAACTTGATGCAATGGTGAGATTACATTGTAAAAATAGCTATTCACACAAGAAATAATTTTGGGCTGAATTAACTTGAACATACAACTATGTTCAAGAATGTAATGCACAATTATCAGTATTCCTCCTATTTCCGACCGTCCCCTAATTACGGCCACTGCCGTATATGGTGCAATTCCGCTCTCTCTCTTCACCAATCGCATTGGGTAAAACAATAAAACATAAGATCAAGCCTTAGTAGGGCATTTAAACATCAGTCTTGGAAGAAATCACATATCTACACAATATTTAAGTATCTCTAACAGTGTTGTAATTCTTTGTGTGCAAAACTGCATGTGGAACACAACACATTTCCATTTCATGACAGATATTTCCCTCAGTGTAAAAGTTAGCTTAGCGGTTAGCTTCCTTTTCTCTGAGGGGAAAATCTACCGCCATTGTAATCCTGACATGTAGAGTACGGATACTAACACAGGACATACATAATCTCATCATGAACCTCTCAAAACCACTGAATGTGGTAGCAACTGTCAAGTTTGACTGTCACAAGCAGGGGAGGTGGCCGAAGTTTGGGGACGCCAATAATCTTAGCAGTATTGGCACCTACTAAAAACAAAAGCGTTTTTATCTAAAAACATATTTTCTTTCAAAGTCAAGAAAGTCTTGGACATTAATCTACACACATTTGACTCCTGAAAAATGTTGATTTGAGTGAGTAAAGTACTTCTATTTATTTAGAGTTAGCTAAGATTTCCAATATTGTAATTAAAGTGGCCGGAATTTGGGGTAATTACGCTACCTAACTTATATTAGTTAATTAATGTGTAATCTGTAACCACATCCAATTCAGGGTCCCGATGGGCCCAAAGCCTACCCAGAATCATTGGGCGCAAGGCCCTGGAGGGGCCGCCAGTCCTTCACAGGGCGACAAACACCCACTCACACCTACGGACACTTTCTGAGCCGCCAAATCCACCTGCCAACAGCTGTGTCTCAATACAGGGGCTGCGTCCTTCGAAGGACGCATTTGTAGACCGATTACGTCACAGCAGTGCGACTAGACCGTCCCATTTCGGAGACTCCTTCATATGTGGCCGACAAATGCGTCCTTCTTTTCCCAAGAAATGAAGGATGCAACAGGACTACCCTTCACCAGGCGAGATATCCCATGGTGCATTGCGTGCTGCAGGAATATCAGAATATTGCGACTTTTTGAACGCACTGTATTCAACATAAAATCTTTAATGACACAAATATATTAAGAAGGAAATTGTCTCTAATGTTTCCTTTGTTTAAGGAGCAAGGATCAGTTTATTAAACTGTGGGGAAATGTAGTGTTTATCTGTGAATGGACTCTTTTATCTCTTGTCTAGCTCTTACAGTGTTAAACTTCACTGGTCTGAGGTAAATACACAGCGACTGAAGCTGAAGCAGAACACAGAGCGATTATTTCTGTAAAATATTGTTTATAGGAAGTACTACTGAGCTCTGTTCATATCAGAAAGCTGTTGTGATTACTAATATAGCCTTTTCATTTTCCACAATCACTGTTTATTTTAAAGATTAAGGTTACTGTGCTTTATGACGACTGGGAGGAGAGCACACTGGAGAAAGATGAGCAGAGAGAGATGTTTTTATTTGTTTAATTAATGGAGTTTAATATAGGACTCCAATATCTACCGTCATCTTTGGGTTTTTGTTAAAAAAACCAATTAAAGTGTGCACTAATTATTATCACCGTAAAAAATAACCAAAATCAAGTATATAGAGCCTCAAAGGTGTGGTAACAATAAAAGCAGCAGGAGAACATTCGATCAAAAAAGCTGTATCTGTTTCAAACTATGATTTATTTATTTATTATTTCTTTTCCGTGAAATCCACTGTAATAAAACACGTTAATCTCTTGCTGTAATTAATTGAGAAAAATAATGGAATGAAAATTATGTCAGGAGCGGCGTTTATTGGGTGACGGTAACGGCAGTCAAACAGGAAATCCGCCGTAGAGTAGACTGTCCCATTTCGGCTTAGCCTTCAAGGGACACTCAACAGCCTTCGAGGGACAGACCTCCTTGTGTAGACTGCGTCCTTCGAAGGATGCAGCCCCTGAATTGAGACACAGCTAACGTATGTTTTTGGAGCGCGGGGGGAAACCGGAGCTGTGTGACAACCTGCTGCGCCACCGAGCCGCCCCCGAATTGTAGTATTTGAATAAAAAAATTGACTCTAAGAAGAGAGTAATTTGCAGGCTACTAATTGCCTTGCTTTCACAGTTTATGGTGCCACTATAATCGTAAATAACAGCAAATTCACCTGTGTTCAATGAACAGTGTTTTTACTGTCTAACTTACTGTAAAACTGCCAGAAAAAAAACCGTGATCGCACACTATTTGCATAGACCACTTTTTATGGATATTAAAAAAAAGGTAAATTCAGCTGAACAAATGTAATTGGGCATTAAATGTGTATAAATGCACTTGAATTAAAATAACGATTAATGATTATTTATTAACTGATAAAACTACGTATAAATGATAAAATCAAATAATAATTGACTTCAACAAGGAGGGATTATAGAAGGTGTAAATCAACACATTTACACAAATAATATCATTTCTTACTGTAACAATATTATTGTTTTTTTTTAATATTTCCTTTATTTCAAAGTTCCTTTATTGTTATTATTATTATTTTTATCTATCAGTAATGTACAACTTAGTTGTGCCCCAACACACACACACACACACACACACACAAACCCAATTTGGTCCCCATAATATGAGTAAAACAATACCCACATACACATAGAAACACACAAAGACAGGAAATAATGCAGAAAGGACTGTCTCAATCCATCAGTTCATTCAACAGACAATCTCGATTAGTGAGTGAATATTCCTGTTTGTCAAGGAGGATGAGGTTGTTTTTTCACACGTGCACACACACACACACACAAACTATTTCAATTTTGGAGGACAATAAGTCACATCAGTGCTGAATCTCAGCCACACAGTGAGAAAAGGTAAGACGAGCTGTGAGAGGATCTGCTGCAACAATAGGGCTTTGCAAGCAGTGGTCTTATCAGTCTGAGGCCTTATCCAGGGCTGTCTCTGTTAGTGTTACCTCCCCCTGCACCCTCGCCTTTGCCGGACCCCCTTATCACCCACGCCTGACGTCAGGGCTCCTGAGCGGAATGCTGGAGACAGACCCTGATAGTGCTTCTACACAGATGGGCTGTGGGAACAGCTACAGAGACCCAAACACCAACCAAACAGCCAAGCCTCACAAACACACATAACAGTTACTCCACAGAATGAAACCGAGCCCCAGACTTTACCTAAACAGAACCTCCAATGCAGAGATGGAACCTTCAGCGCACAGATACAAAACAGACCCCAGGCAGAGTCTCCTACACACAGAACCCAAATCTAACATCCTACAGAGAGAATCCAAGCAGATTCTGAAGACAATGAACCAGAAAAAATGAACTTCCTACTCAGGATCCAAACAAATCCAAAACAGAATCTCCCACACAGATATAAAACAGATCCAAAACAGAATACACTGCGCACAGAACCCAGCAAGAACCTTACAAACAAGGAGCACATGCAGAACCTACAAAACACTAATACAAACCAAACACAGTACACAGAGCCGCCCACCCCAAAAGGGTAATCATTTTATAATTCATCACTAATGGCCTCTACATTTAACTGAAACTTGAATAGCGTAAGAAGGGATTTTTACTGGAGTTGCTTCATGCTCTTTTAAAAGCTCTAATAAAGAACATTACAGTAGATCTGTCATCCTCTCACAGAAATATCGAGCATCTCTGAACTTAGATTAACACTCTGCTGAGGTCACTATTAAGGCATAACTGGGGAATAAGTCACTAGCAGTTTGTTTTAGCAGTGGTGAACTGTGTAAAACAAACTTTGGTGAACTATGGAAAATAAAAGTCTTATCTTGACCTTGTGACTCTGCCTACTCTGCTCCGTGATACAGAGTTATATTAAATCTTATGACAATGAAAGTATTACACGTTATCACTGTTTAAATAAAAAAGAAAGAAATAATAAAAAACATTTATTAAATGAAGCATGATCTGTATAGATTTCCCAAGGTATATGAAACTGAGGTTATTTTCTCCCAGAAAGTAATATATTTCCACAGTGAGTAAGTGGGCTGACAGAGGGTTAAGGGGCTACTTAGCCTACATGGCCACTGTCATATAGAGATATGTGTGTGTGTGTGTGTGTGTGTGTGTGTTGGTGCTAACAGGTGTCAAGGTTTGGTGCTAATGGGCACTGAACTTGAATTTTACAGGTTCAAAATTCCCATATTTCACCCTGATGCCAGAGAACAAAGCAGACATTTGACATGCTGCTATTTCACTGTCAGCTGCTGGTATCTATCTGCTTCACTGTAAAATAAATATCTAAAAAAAACTCAATTTCCAGAAAATCTGGAACATTTTGTAAAAAGCAATAAAAAAATAAAGTTTTATTAAACGGACAAAAGCACAAAGAAAAAATTTCCAATTCTTTCACTGACAAACAATTTTTTTTTTTTTTTTTTTGTAAATGTAAGCACATTTTGAATTCAATCCTTGCAACACAGTCCAAACATTTGCGACAGGGGAAAAGTTCACATTCTTTGGAAGCATTACACTATGTCAGTTAAGTCAACATAAATATAAACGGAGCATTTACTAATGTCTTTACAAGGAAAATAATGAATTGCCTACAATTCCAAACATTATGAGAAAAATGCCAAATAGGTCAAACAGAACAAATCTGAATAAGTGCAGGTGCACGAAGTGTAAGGTTGGATACCAGTGTGAAATGAGTGTGACCTTCAAGCCCTTAGATGGCACTGCATTAGAAACTGTAATGCTGCAGTGATAAATATACCCACATAGGCTGGGGACTATTTAAAAAAATGTAGAACCACTAATGAGTTTTCTTGTATCAAGTTCGATTACTGCTCTGGGTGACTGTCTGTGAGGAGTTTGGTGTGTTCTCCCTGTGTCTGTGTGGGTTTCCTCCAGGTGACTGTTTGTGAGGAGTGTGGTGTGTTCTTCATGTGTTTGCGTGGGTTTCCTCCGGGTGCTCCGGTTTCCTCCCACAGTCCAAAAACATATGTTGGTAGGTGGATCGGCGACTCTAAAAGTGTCCGTAGGTGTGAGTGAATGTGTATCTGTGTTGCCCTGTGAAGGACTGGCGCCCCCTCCAGGACCCACTGCTACCCTGAACTGGATAAGCGCTTACAGATAATGAATGAATGAATGAATTAATTAATGAACGAATGAATAAATGAATGAATGAAAAACAGCTTGTTTTCATTTAAAAAAATGAATTCCATGCTAATGATGAAAGAGCCAGTCCTGAATTTTGTGAGCTATAGGTACAAAATACAGTCTCTCTCATGGTCTTGTGGGTGCATCACTGAACATGGCATGGGTGACTTGCATATGTAGGAAGTTTACTTCTATGAGGAGGCAAACTCTGGGAATATAGAGAGATATGCTGCCATTAGGACTTTTTCCTAAGAAGTTAAATTTCAGCAAAATATTTAAGCCACATTCGTATGTGTTACAATAACAAGGCTGCATAATGGATGGTGCTTTTCCACTGTTTGGTATCTACTCGACTCAGCTTTGCTCTGCTATTTTTGCTTTTCCATTTGGCAATTTTGATATCAGATGAGTATTTAGTACTTGCTTGCTCGTGGTTACATGCAAGCCAAGTGGGAATTAAGCTGTGATTTGCAAACAGTTTAGAGCACTGATTGGCCAATGAAACTTATCAGCCATGATGCAATGCAGACAGTTTATAAAGTCTCCAAGCTACAGTAGAGATCCCATTTGTTTTTATCTGACTCACAATGACAGCTCATAAAATTACACTGTGTACTTTTAAAGATATATTTTCTTTTCTTGGATTGGTGACCAACGAAAGACTGCAATGAGATCTGGAAGGTGCACCAAGGAATGAAAAACAATACTGACCTGCCTGAGCTCATGCTGTGTTCAGTCTAAAAAAAAAAACAACACAAAGCTGTTCAGTGAATCCAAGGAACATTTTTTCTTTGTTCTTTATCACAAGTCGTTATAAATAAAGCTTCAAGAGCCTTAACAAATAACACATACTAGTTTTACAAAATGTCCCAACTTTTCTGGGAATGCAAATTAAATAAAAATTTTAAAGTGTTTTTGTGAAACATATAATTCTCATTCAAAATTCAAACATGATCTCATTTCATACTGTTGCATAGTATTAAAAATGGCAATTGTCATTTTACAAAAAAAAAACAGTATTAATATGCTAGGTTCACGATTGCTAAGATCAAAATCACCATCTTTAAACATGAAAACCAAACACATACATACATTGGAAACTAGATTATTATTAAAATTATATTAGTATATTCAACAATATATTGATGCAAAATTCTACTACTTTGTTATTTTTAATACTAAACAACTGTTACCATAAAATAACAAATGGTTTTAAGTAAATCTGACAATTATTAATTACACAAATAAGGCTTTAAAACTGACTTGTCGGCGCAGCAGGTAGTGTCGCAGTCACACAGCTCCAGGGACCTGGAGGTTGTGGGTTCGATTCCCGCTTTGGGTGACTGTCTGTGAGGAGTTGGTGTGTTCTCCCCGTGTCCACGTGGGTTTCCTCCGGGTGCTCCGGTTTCCTCCCACAGTCCAAAAACACATGTTGGTAGGTGGATTGGCGATTCAAAAGTGTCCGTAGGTGTGAGTGAATGTGTGTGTGTGTGTCTGTGTTGCCCTGTGAAGGACTGGCGCCCCCTTCAGGGTGTTTTCCTTGCGCCCAATGATTCCAGGTAGGCTCTGGACCCACCGCGACCCTGAATTGGATAAGCGGTTACAGATAATGAACGAATGAATGAATGTTTAAATTGTTAAAAGTGACAAACGTCTAATCTTAATTAACTTACCTTAATGTACACTATATATGCAGAAGTACTGGGACAAAATCTAGGCGTTTCATACAGTCATATATTTCATTGCAGCAGGTGTATAAAACCAAGCACATAGCAATTCTGTCTTCCTTGATAACTATTTGTAAAGAAAAAAAAGTTAATTGAATTTGAGTGTGGCACTGTAATAGGATGTGACCCTTGTAACAAGTCTATTAGTGCAATTTGTGTACCTGGTGCCTGAAAGCAGGGACTTTTTTTTGGTTTCTGCTTGCATCTGGTTCCAAATCTTGTCTATATAGCATAATGCAGACCTCTAGCATAGTTGTTTGTAAGATATCCATGCTACAGAAGCTATTAAATCGTTTTATCCAACTCACAAAGGTAAAAATGTTCAAATGCTTTTTGAATTGGTGGCTGATGAAAAAATCTAGCGAGAAGGAATGAAGAGAAAATCCACACTGATCTCTCTGAACTGGGGTACTGAGATGTGTTCAGTCCCAAACAACAGTAAGTAAACAACACTTAACCTTCCTGCTGCTGTTGCTGTACTTTCCAAAGTTTTGTGATATCATCAGCTAATTTTCGGTGTGGGGCTTTAAAGTGGAAAACCAACCAGGGACCAAACAAGCAGTCGAGTAGAGTAGAGTAGAGTAGGTACCATGCAGTGGGAAAGCACCGATATTGCTGAGAAGTCACGAATGCTCTGTCGGATCATCAAACTGCAGCGTTCCAAGCCTATTTTAGCATTAACATCAGTCTAAAAACCCACACTGGGAGCATTATGGCATGGGGGTCTAAGGCCGAGTATCTGCAAGTAAAGAAGCCTTACATCACCAAGTGTGTGACTTGTACATCTGTTAAAGGGGATGTGTACGACTTTGGGGAAAACACTGTTCCCACTGGTTTGTTTATGTTCAGAAGCTCAGCATAATTTAGGGTGGAACATCAAGTTTGAGGGGAAAAAATGACTGTTGTTTGGTCGTGGTTGAAGTTTAACCTGTCTGTACAACAGAAACTCATTTGTAGCACATGTTCTGTAGCTTTGTAACACTTTCAGTAAAGCAGTTAGCCGTATCCTGAATTTGAAGACATTCCAACTTAGATAATAATAACACCAGAGTGCTGAGAATGATTCAACACCTCAATTAAAAGCTGTTATTTTACAGCTTTACAAGTGATTTCTGTCACAGTTCACATATTATGTTGTCCCACCAGTCCCCCAAACAGTTTATTTTTTTCGTCTGTGGGGAAAAGATAAAGTTTTGGCTTTCGTGATGCATTACTAACCTTTGTTTAAGGCTTTTTTTAATGTAGTGTGTTGTATTTGTCTTCTGGTTATTGCATTTAAGCAGTTCCCCCTTTAGTGCAATATTACCCTTAGGTGGTTTCCCGTTCCCTGTGCTCACAGCCCTCCATTGTGGGTTCTTGGTCAAGATATATTTCAGTGCTGTGAGTGGGAGTAAACCAATGAAGAGCAAATGCAAAGCAAAACCTGTTGCCTGTCTCGGGTCTTCGTTTATAAAGGACTATTAAGATGTATGAGAAGTGTGAGAATATCAAAACAGTAAGAAACCTCTTTAGTGTTCAGGCTTTCTAATAAATACACACACATTTACTCACTAACACTGCTCACAATCTAAGAAAAAAAAAAAAACAGAAAAAAAAACGTCCTTGAGATACAGGCAGAGAGAGGGGAGTTTAGTCTTCCAGCCTTTCACATAGTTTTTCTTCTTTGCCAACTTTGTTCTCTCTCTCTCTCTCTCTCTCTCTCTCTCTCTCTCTCTCTCTCTCTCTCTCTCCCAGCTGCTGCCACCTTGGGTGGAAATAATTTTGAAGAAATACATGCTCAGAAAAAGGTACGGTACAAGTACATTCTTGGTGGCACATGGGGTACATATTTTTAATTAAGGAACATTATTGTACTACATTTATAATAATTTGATTTATAAGTGTATGTATTTTATACACCCCATTTCATCCCCAGGACATATATCTTGTCCCTTTATCTTATACACTTCCGTAATTAAATCTTGAAGAGAAGAGAACATAATGTACCTTTAGTGAACAAAACTGGACTTTAACATCACTTTTGTAAATTTAAAAGTACATTTAGACTGTTTGTTCTTTTAGTGACAATAATGTACCTGCACTGTACCTATTTTCTGAACTTGTAAATTAAATTGCATAATTTACTAGGTTTATATAAACAAGTCAAAATGACAATGCAGACTTATCCAACACATACATACGTCATTAAGAACAGACCAGAATAATCAAAAACAG